>NC_091443.1:30379977-30709654 GCF_964237555.1 Oryctolagus cuniculus | reverse complement strand
CTACAGGAAAGGTGGATTATGGACATCAGTATGTTAGTGGGGCAGAAGAGAGGCAGATAGCAACTTAAGGAGTCAGGAAAGTCCTCATTGGAACAGTATAATATGAACAAATTCCTGAAGATCATGAAAGAGTGGGCCTTGAAGGATATAGGGTTAAGATACTAGAAACAGGGGATGGTATTGTGAAATAGTGGTTAAAATTGCCACCTGCAATGATAGCATCCTGTATGGGCTCCAGTTTAGGTCTCAGTTGCTCTACTTACAATCCAGCTCCCTGCTACTGGTCTGGGAAAAGCAACAGGAGGTGGCCCAAGTGTTTGGGCCTCTGCCATCCAAGTGGAAGACCCAGATGAAGCTCCTGGCTTCAGCCTGGCTCAGTCCCAGCTGTTGTCATTTGGAGAGTGAACTAGTGGTTAGCAGATCTCTCTGTCTCTCCCTCTTTCTGTAACTTTTTATTTATTTGAGAGACAGAGTTACAGAGAGGGAGAGACACAGAAGTCTTCCATCCATTGGTTCACTCCCCAAATGGCCACAACAGCTAGAACTGAGCCAGTCCAAAAAGCCAGGAGCTTCTTCTGGGTCTCCCACAGAGGAGCAGAGGCCTAAGCACTTGGGCCATCTTTCACTGCTTTCCCAGGCCGTTAGCAGAGATCTGGGACTCGAATTTATGCCCACATGGGATGCCGGCGCTGCAGGTAGAAGCCTAACCTACTTTGCCACAGTGCTGGCCCCAATATATAAAGCTTTAAAAAACAAACAATTGTGAACAGAAATTGATCACTGGGACTAGTGAGATGGCACTGGTACATGCCACCTTGATGGGACTGAATTGGAATCCCCTGGTATGTTTCTAACTCTACCGTTTGAGGTAAGTCAGCTTGAGCATGTCCCGAATTGCACATCTCTTCCCTCTCTTATTCCCACTCTTACATTTAACAGCGGAGAAACTGAGGATTTAAAAATTCCTCCAAGGATTTTGGCACAGTACTGAAAGGTAAGGAAGACTCTAAGCAGATTTAAGTGAGATCTGATTTAGATTTTGAGATGCCTATAGTTTTCCAAAAGAGATGTCCAATTAGCAGATGGAAAATGAGTTGGGTGGTTATGACAAGTCTCGATTTGTGATATATGTTTTGAATATGTAATCATGTAGATGATATTTAAAGTCTAATAGGAATCAGTACAGCACTGAATATAGAAAAATCCTAAATTATTCCATTATTTAGAGATAAAGAAACCTAAACAAAGAAACTAATGAAGGACAGAGAAGTAAAATAGGGTATATTAGAAACCAAAAAAAGTATTTCAAAGAGGCAAGTGAATTAATTAATTATAATAAATGTGTACTAGTTTTAGTAATATGGAGAATGACTTTGATACAAGCTGTTTCAGTAAAGAATTAAGGTTTAAGGTATTGCAAAAGTGAGTTCAAGAAAAAAATGACAAAAGCCTCGGGTGATCACTGATGTTATAAATAAGAGTATCGACTGTTAACAGGAGACACTGTGCACTTGCTCCACATGTAGGACCTCTGTCCTTAATGAGTTGTACTATGAGAATTAACAGTAAAACTTCAAACAGTACGTTATACTTTGTGTGTCTGTGTGCAAACAGTTGAAATCTTAGGATAGAGTTGGTTTTCTGTATATAAAAATAATTAAAAATGAATCTTAATGAAGAATAGGATGGGAGAGGGAGGAGATGGGATGGTTTGGGGGTGGGATAGCAGGTATAGAGGGAAGAATCGCTATATTCCAAAAGCCTTACCTATGAAATTTATATTTATTAAATAAAAGCTTTCTAAAACAAATTGGAAAAAAAAGAAAATGGGAATGAATTTGAGAAATTTCGATATAGTAAATATAGACAAATCTCATGTTGCTATAATTTATAGCAATAATGGCTGAAAGCAATATGATTTTTAAGAGGATTTTTGTTTTATTTTTTGAAATGAGAACAGAGAATTACTAGATTGATGTCTTTGAGTGAAAATGAGAAAACTGGATCTAATACACAAATGGAGAGACTGACATAGACAAGATCATGGATCATTTGTTCACAATAAAAGCTGATACAGATATAAACAGGTGAGTAAAAGTGGTGGAGAAATTCTCTTCTGATTATTCTTATTGCTCAGGTATTCTCCTTTTACCACACCCTCCTATCCAAGAGTATGATAGAGGCATTAAAAATTTCCAAAAAATTTTAACTAGTCATCAGGGAAGATAAGAGAGTTAAACTGAATAGGGAAATATGGTAGGATACCAAGTAGCACCATGGTAACACCAAGGGGTAACGCTAAGTTGGTAATGATAAATTAAAGGTAAATTATTTGGGTGTGTTTTTCTCCAGCTAAAATCAGCAGGATGCAAGGAAAAGAGAGCAAATTAGATCACACAAGGACTGGGGTTGTGCCAGGTAGGATCAACAAAGAGAAGAACAAGGGAATTAAAATATATTCACATAAAAACTTTCTTTACAAATAAGTAGTATTTCACTTGAGTTTTCTAAATCACAAAATTTATTTATAATGTCAGTAACAATGATAACATCAGAGAAAACTGATCAACCCATAGTTTTTACCTGTTTTCAATTGTTTTAGTTTTTTAAAATACTTAGCTAAAAATTTAAAAATGTCTATTTTCATTAGAACACGTTACACAGACTAAAATAATTTATCAACTAATGATGGTCATTTACCTGCTTCTTTCATGGAAATCCGGTCTATTATTCCTTTTAATATATAAATGTTGCCTGATATAGTCTTGAGTTCATTGTGCTTAATCCGCTCTATAATTACATTACTGTGCCAATACACATTGGTGATATCTCTAGGAGAAAAAGATAGCCTAGTTAAAACCACACTTTACCAGTAGTCACAATTTGTACATATATGTATACAAATATATAACAAAGCAATTTTGCACGGTAGCCACAGCAACACTAATATGAATATTTTTAAAGATTTTTTATTTATTTATTTGACAGGTAGAGTTACAGACAGTGAGTGAGAGAGACAGAGAGAAAGGTCTCCCTTCTGTTGGTTCATTCCTCAAATGGCCACAATGGTCGGAGCTGCGCTGATCCGAAGCCAGGAGCCAGGTGCTTCTTCCTTTGTCTCCCACTCTCTGTAACTTTACCTCTCAAATAAATAAATAAAACCTTTTAAAAAAGAGAGAGAGAGAGAGAGAGAAAGAGAGAAACTTCCAACTGCTGGTTCATTCTCCAAATGGCTGCATCAGCTGGGGCTGGCCCAGGACAAAGCTAGGAGCTCAGAGCTTCTTCCAGGTCCTCCACATGGGCACAGAGGTCCAAGCATTTGGGCCATCTTCTGCTACTTTCCCAGGCATAATAGCAAGAAGCTGGATTGGAAGTGGAGCAGCCAGATCTTAAACCAGTACCAATACAGGATGCTGGCATTGCAGGCGAAGACTTAACCTGCCGTGCTACAACATCAGTCCCTACTTGTTATTTTTTTTTTTTTAAGGTTTATTTATTTGAAAGGCCGAGTTAGAGAGAGAGAGGCAGAGGCAGAAAGAGAGAAAGAGAGAGAGAGTGTCTTCCTTTAGCTTGTTCATTCCCCAAATGGCTGCAATGGCTGGGGTTGGGCTTATCTGAAGCCAGAAGCTTCTTCTGGGTCTCCCATGTGGCTGCAGGGGACCAAGAACTTGGGCCATCTTCTACTGCTTTCCCAGGCCATAGCAGAGAGCTGGATTGAAAGTGGAGCAGCCAGAACTCAAACTGGCACCCATATGGGATGCTGGCACTGTAGGCCGTGGCTTTACCTGTTCCGCCACAGCACCAGCTTCTATAGATGTCCCAGATGTAATAAAACACAGTATCAAATCACTGAACTATTATGTACTCTTCAAATTTCTAAATTAAATCTAAGAATATAAAATAGAAAGAATATGAAGATCTACTAGACAACTGCTGGATCAAATAACAAATTAATAAACAGTGATTATAATAAATAAGGAAGCTAAGTTCCTTTAATTTGACCAAATGAGATTAAACTCATACATTATACCTTACAATATTACTTCTCTTCCACTCTTTTCTGCTTTAGCAGACATTTAAATAATACTCTAAAAGCACTGTTCTCTAATGTTACAAATATGAATTCATTTAATCTTCAATACAATCCATATGTATGTAACTTTTTTTTTAAAAGTTTATTTTTTTGAAAGGCCAAGTTACAGAGAGGCAGAGAGAGAGAGGTCTTCCATCTGCTGGTTCACTCCTCAGATGGCTGCAATGTTTGGAGCTGTGCCGATCTGAGGCAGGAGCCCTAAGATTCTTCCAGGTCTCCCATGCAGGTGCAGGGGGCCTAAAAACTTGGGCCATCTTCTACTGCTTTCCCAGGCCATAGCAGAGAGCAAAACTGGAAGTGGAGCAGCTAGGACTTGAACCAGTGCCATATGGGATGCCAGCACTGCAGGAAGCAGCTTTACCTGCTATGCCACAGCGCTGGCCCTAATAATACTGTTATCATCATGGTACAGATGAAGAAACTGAGGCTGAAATAGGGTAAGTAATTTGCCCAAGTGATATAGGTAATAAGTGGCAATAATGGAGTGCATACAAAGGGAATCTACAATGCAAATTGGATATTAAGGAAACGGGCATGGGAGCTGGCACTGTGGCATACTGGGTTAAGCCACCACCTGCGACACTGGTTGGATTGTGTCCTGGTCTGATCCCACTTCTGATTCAGCTCTCTGATAGTAGCTGGGAAAAGAAACGGAAGATGGTCCAAGTGTTTGGACCTCTGCCACCCATGTGGGGGACCTGGCTCCCAGCTTCAGCCTGGCCCACTGCTTGCTGTTGCAGTGAACCAACAGATGGAATATCTCTCTTTCTCTTCCTAGCTCTCTTTCAAATAAATAAATATTTTTCAAAAAAAAGAAATGGGTACAAGGCAAGCATAAAGAGTGGACAGAAAAGATTTTTATATACTCAACTTATAAACTTCCATGTAAGTAATTTAAATGGTTTTATCTTATGTTATTATAACTTTTTTAACACTGAGAAATTGGCCGAAGAATAGGAAATGTTGCTAATAGAATAACAACACTAGGCCACTTAGCTGATGATGCTCTCACTTAGGGAAAACCAGAAAGTGCCAATGATTACTTAATACATAGTTGTAAGGCAAAGATTTAAATAATTTTGATTTTTGGGGCCAGAGCTGTGGCATAGTAGGTTAAGTTTTTGCCTGGGTGTCTGCATCCCATATGGATGCCGGTTCAAGTCCTGGCTGCTCTACTTCCAATCCAGCTCCCTGCTAATGGCCTGGGAAAGCAGCAGATGGCTCAGGTGCTTGGGACCCAGCACCCATGTGGGAGACCAGGAACAAGCTACTGTCTCCTGGCTTTGGATTGGCACAGCTCCAGCTGTTGCAGTCATTTGGGGAGTGAACCAACAGATGGAAGAACAAACTCTGTCTTTAACGCTGTCTGTAATTCTGTCTCTCAGATAAATAAATAACTTTAAAAAAATAATAATTTTGATTCCTTTTCTGGATCAGTAATTTAAAAATCTGGTTGTCTTGATTTAGATGTGAGAATATGAACTGAAATACATGTAGCAAATATTAACTGATTACATGCAATTAGGCAGATAATACCAGTCTACTTATTAGCACTTCAGGAAAAAAAGATGCAGTATACAAATTTGAGCTTTCAATATCTAAACAATAACAGGCAAATACAAGAAAGCTGGTACAGTCAACATGGCAATGATCTACATATATTCATTTTACTTTTTTGTCTAAGTTTATAACCTTATTAAAGTCTTTGTTTTATAGGAAGATGCTTTTACACTCTCGCACGAAATGATGTTAAGTTTTTATTAAACAATATATGAAATGCTATACTTACATCAATTTTCCTTCTACACATATAGCAGTATTATTATTGATGACTTTAATCATCCATTCTTGCAGCTGGATTACCTAATTAAGCATAAAACAAAGTATTTCAGTATTACTTATAGTATTAGCATTATAAAAATAATTTGCACTGAATTAAAAAACTCATCTAAGTAATTCAAGTGACTCCTTAGTGCCCATTATGTAACAATCACATTCTGTTTTGAGTAGCAATAGATAACAATCATGTATAATCAAACTAACAAGATAAAGAGACTGAACTGACAAGCTAACTATACTTCAGGTATTTTCATATCAAATATCTCAACACTGGAAAAAAATCATTTACAATTCCAAGGTATATATTATGACACAAGTCCTAAGGTAAATATTTGGCCTAGCAGTTAAGACACCTATGTCTCATATTGGAGTGCCTAGTTCAGTTCCCAGCTCTAGCTCCTAAATCCAGCTTCTAGGTGATGAAGACCCTGTGAGGTAACTTATCATAGCTGGTGGGGATCCTAGAGTGAATTCCTGGTTCCTGGCTTTGGCCCCAGTCTAGCCCTGATCATTGCAGACATTTAGGAAGTGAGTCAAAAAATAGAAGCCCTTTGTCTCTGCCTCTCAAAATTAATTATATATTTTTTTAAAGTAAACACCAAGCCCTGCAAAACACCCAGGAACTTAGAAAAAAGAGTCAATTATATCATACACTATTATACTTGCCCCCCAAATTAATTTTTCGTAAAGCTGATTTAGAGCTGCATTTCAACATTCTATAAAGTATATAAGTGACTGTTAAATCTGTATTTCATGGCATTCTACTCCACAGCAAACATCTGATTACCTCTAAAACCTCCCTATTTCAAAACAAGCAAAATATCTTTAAAAAAGAAAACTTTTTAATGACATTTGTATAGAAAGTTTATATTTTATATGAAGATTGACTTACTTTGGATGAGAAATAAAGCCAAATTAATGGAATAACCAATTTGAGCAGCCATTTACTTTATCCAAGTATATATAAACACAAATTGTACAGCTGTAGTTTTATACTGAGCCAGGAAAGATACTAAAATGAGGAAGTGGTCTTTGTTACTGCACTTCTCAATAATGTTGATTTAAAAATTATAGGTAAGATTTTGGGAAAAGGCAGTAAATAACACTCCTTTTTTTGGTCATACTTCCTACATTTGGAACTGAGATACATCAAAGCACCAGTAAAATGGAGATATTAAAATAAAAACTAACACTAGGCAGTGCTGCAAGTACCTTAGATGCACTGACTCATATTATCTTCCTAACACCAGGATTTATTTATTTATTTATTTGAAAGGCAGAGTTAGAGAGAAAGAGAGAGGGGGAGACAGAGAGATCTTCCATCCACTGTTTCACTCCCCAAATGGCTGCAACGGCTGGAGGTAGGCCAATCCAAAGCCAGGAGCCAGGAGCTTCTTCCAGTTCTCCTGTGTGGGTGTAGGGATCTCAAAGACTTGGACCGTCTTCTGCTGCTTTCTCAGACACATTTTTTAGCAAGGAGCTGGACGGGAAGTGGAGCAGCAAGAACTAGAACCAGTGCACATATGGGATGCCAGTGTTGCAGGTGGTGGCTTTACCCACTACACCACAATGTTGGCTTCTGTTACCTTCATTTAACAGATAAGTAAACTGAAAAGTTAAAATATAACTTGCCCATTTCCCACACAGCTACTTAGTGGATGAGTTATAAATCTGAGAGTATAAGCTATAGGGTACTGTATATTATACTGCATATTCAAAGTATCAAAATATTAATTATTCATTCAACAAACAAATGCTATGGTCCACCATGTTTACATGCTAATGGGAATGACCCAGAAGAAAGGAAAAAATGGAAGAGAGAATTCCAAGAACAATGTCCTCTAGGTGATAAGAGGAAATGAATGGTCCTGAAAAGGGGAAAAGGGTTGGCACCATGGCACAGAGGGTTGAACTTCTGCCTGCAAGACAGCATCCCATTTGGGGTGCTAGTTCAAGTCCCAGCTGCTCTGCTTCTGGTCCAAACTCCCTGCTAATGTGCCTGGGAAGGCAGCAGAAGATGGCCCAAGTACTTGGGCCTTTTACCCATGTGGGAGACCCATGTGAAGTTTTAGGTTCGTGGCTTCATGATGGCCCAGCCCCGGCCACTGTGGCTATTTGGGGAGTGAAATGCCACTCTTTCAAATGAAACTAAAATCTTAAAAAAAAAAAAAGAAAAAGAAAAAGAAAAAGGTTTTAAGTGCCTCTTTCCAAAAAAGGGGTGGTGGTGGAGGAATGTGATTGTAATCTGTTCATCTATTTTAATAGGAAGAAAAACAGAATATGTGGACATAGTAGTAGGAATATTGGTAGATTAGTAATGGGATTGAGATCTTTTTTAAAAAAGATTTATTTTTATTTATTTGAAAGGCAGAGTTAAAGAGAGGGGGAGAAAGCGAGAGACAGACAGACAAAGAGAGGGAGACAGAGAGAGATATCTTCCAACTGATGGTTCACTACCCAAATGGCAACAACATTGAAGGCTGGACCAGACTGAAGCTAGGAGCCAGGAGTATCTTCAGGGTATGGGGGCCCAATGACTTGGGCCATCCTCGGCTGCCTTCCCAGGTACATTAGCAGGGAGCTGGACCAGAAATGGAACAGCTGGGATCCGAACAGGCGTCATTATGGGATGCCAGCATCACAAGCAACAGCTTTACCTGCTATAACACAATGCCAGCCCCTTGAGGTTTTCAATGAATTGAGAATGAGAAGAGAAGAAGCTTAGAGGTCTCAGGAGAGAAAAAATATTAAGTACTCTTCTGAAAAAGTCAGAATGGTCAAATGATATATAATAAGACTAACGAGCAATATTGAGAGGCCACTTAAGTAAGATGTGCAGTCAAGTTTAAAATGAGACCAGTCAGCACGACTGTTTTTTTTTTTTTGGAAGGCAGTTACAGACAGAGAAGGATGGAGAAACAGAGAGAGAAAGAGATGGATCTTCCATCTGCTGGTTCACTCCCTAAATGGTCACAATGGCCAGGGCTGGGTCAAGCTAATGTAAGGAGACCAGAGCTTCTTCCATGTCTCCCAAGTGGGTAGCAGGGCCCCAAGCACTTGGGCCATCTTTCACTGCTTTCCCAGGAGCATTAGCAGGGAGCTGGATAGAAAGTAGAGCAGGTGGGTCTTGAACCGGGCCATATGGGATACTGATATGGCAGGCAGAGGTTTAATCTGCTATACAACAACGTCAGTCCCAGCACAACAGTATTTTGCTCCAGCCACGTTCAGCTCTCTAGCACAGGCACACAGCAAAAGAAGAGTTTAAATTAAATCATGGTTAGGACTTTTTTGGTTGAGAACAGAAAGAGAGAATTGAGAGTTAAAACCTATAGTAGTTATAACAAATCACAGAATAGACATATGGTAAAGAGAGAAATGAGATCATGTCAGAGTTGATGGATGGAAGTCTACCTTAATGGAGGTCAGAGTACTGATATTGAGAGATGGAAGAAGACAGGAGTCAGTAGTGAAGAATAGGATGCTTAAAACTTCGGTACATGTACTGGTAAAAACAAGGTATGGGCATGACCGGTATGGAAGGTAAAGGTAGGAGAAAAGTCAGTAAAGAGGAAGAAATCAAAGACGCCTGATGGATCATCTGTATGGATGCTGTTATCACCAGAGATGGCAGGAGACAATAGAAGCAGAAAAATTAACAGGTGTCAAGCACTTCAAAAGGAATGCAAAATCATGACCAGGAATTTGTGTTTACTATAAGACTAGGAGTTTAAGTTAACTATAAGTAAACTTAACAAGAAGGGATAAAGAGGGATTAAATATTACAGTATGTACTTCAAAACAGCTCCAGCAGGAAAGAAAAAAGAATGGCCCATGGAGCAATGAGGAGCAAGACAAACATACCTTATATCATCTCCAGGTCAAACAGAATGTTGGGTATGGAAGAAAAAGAGCCACCTCTTTAATCAGCTGTTTGTGGAAGTCATATTTTAGTTAGAGCAAAGTTAAGAAATGTTGAGAGAAGACAGGTAATAGCAGTCATAACATTTACATAGCTCAAGAAAGTACCAATGCAATATCTGGAGAATTGCAGATGAGTAAGAGAATGAGTCAGAATTAGGGGCTTTATAGAACTATGAGTACATAGGGATAACAGTCCTGCTTGAGAAGCTTAGAATTCTTATAGCAACTACTGTGGTGTCCCTTAGAGTAGCTGTCCTCAAACTTTCTTGTTCAACCTTTTTTTTTTTTTTTTTTTTTGGACAGGCAGAGTGGACAATGAGAGAGAGACAGAGAGAAAGGTCTTCCTTTGCAGTTGGTTCACCCTCCAATGGCCGCCGCGGCCGGTGTGCCGCGGCTGGCGTGCTGCGGCCGGCGCACTGCGCTGATCCGATGGCAGGAGCCAGGTACTTATCCTGGTCTCCCATGGGGTGCAGGGCCCAAGCACTTGGGCCATCCTCCACTGCACTCCCTGGCCACAGCAGAGAGCTGGCCTGGAAGAGGGGCAACGGGGACAGAATCCGGCGCCCCGACCGGGACTAGAACCTGGTGTGCCGGCGCCGCAAGGCGGAGGATTAGCCTAGTGAGCCGCGGCTCCGGCCTTGTTCAACCATTTTTAAGTCAATGTCTAAAATTTTTCATCACAAGTTTATGTATTTGCAAACATTATAATTTCTAGCAAATATATTGACACAAAACTATAGTTGTTATATCACTATTTCAAATTTAGATGAAATCTCAATGCTATCCATCATTATTCATTTAAAAATCAATGGACAAACTTGTAATAATTGGAAATTTTACCTTTCTCTTTGAACTTATTAGCTTATTTATATTTCCATTCTACTTCTTCAGAGAATTTATCCTAATGTAACTAAGCTCTAAAATCTTACTGAGCATCCTGTATTACTTTACACTTGGAAAATTTTCAAATCTTCAGATGATATAATTTGTTTCTATTTCAATTGTTCTATTAATACCAAGTACCCCAAGGACCAGTGTTGCGGTGCAATAGGTTAAGCTGCTGCTTGTGATGATAAAACCCTATAGTGGAACGCCAGTTCAAGTCTCAGCTACTCTGCTTCTGATGCTGCTTCCTATTAAGGTACCTAGGAAGACAACAGATGATGGCCCAAGTGCATAGGCCCCTGTTACTCAAATGGTGAGTGGGGGGCAGAACGGAGTTCCCAGCTCCTGGCTTGGGCCCCAGTCAAGCCCTGGCTGCTGCAGGTCATATGGAGAGTAAACCAGCAGATGGAAGATATCTATCTCTCCCTCTGATATTGTGCCTTTCAAATAAATAAATAAATCTTAAAAAAAAATAGTAAGTGCCCCAAGGATCAGGGCAAAAAGAAAAACAATAAAAATCAGGAATGAATTCAATGTTCATGCCACACAAGACATAATTGTTAGAAACTCCACAGTTCCTAATACAACAAAAAAAATTTTAACACCTGGATCTTCTTACTTCTAGCCCAGTTATTTTCACTGGGCCACAATGCTGGTACAGTAAAGAACAAAACATGAAGTTACCATCAACAATGTCAGAATATAAGAGCTTAAGCTCTTCAATAACATGGAGAAAAATATCTACATTAAAAGTTTTCCCACCTGAGTTTTTTTAACTTCATCCGTAACTGCTTCAAACACATTTGGAGGAGAAAGCTTGGAAACATTTCTTTTTGACCTTCGAGGTATTGTTACATGAAGTCTTGGACTTGCCAATATAATTTTACATGTATCTTTCATGGAATCTATAAGATCAATCTCTCTGGGCACTGTTTTTTCATTTTTGTCCTTAATTTCTTCTTGTGAAGTTCCTTCTGTTGTCATCTCACTATCAGTAACCATTAATTGACTGCCATTCTTAGTAGGAACACAATTTGTACTAAGAGTCTCAGTATTAGTATTTTGGAATTTTTCACAGGCTGACTCACTGTTCTCTATAACAAAAGTGTCCTTTTTGGATTGAGTGGTTGCAATCGTATTCTCCCTGGGGTGAAGAATTTGTTCAGTCAACTGAGCTCTGAATAATGCCTGGTTTGAGACTTTTGTAGTTGAAATATTTTCTTGTTCTTGGTTCAGAACTGGAAATTCTGCAAAACATGCAAAACAAAACAAAATTTATAGAACGACCATATGCAATAAAAGAACAAAAAAGGAGTCAATTAAAACTGTTCAATATATTGGGGCAGTGCCGTGGCGCAGTAAGTTAATCTTCCACCTGAGGTGCTGGCATCCCATATGGGGCACTGGTTCTAGTCCCAGCTGCCCCTCTTCCACTCCAGCTCTCTGCTATAGCCAGGGAAAGCAGTAGGGGATGGCCCAAGTGCTTGGGCCCCTGCACCCGCATGGGAGACCAGAAAGAAGCACCTAACTCCTGGCTTCAGACTGGCGCAGCTCCAGCCATTGTGGCCATCTGGGGAGTGAACCAATGGAAGGAAGACCTTTCTGTCTCTCCCTCTCACTGCCTGTAACTCTACTTCTCAAATAAATAAATAAAAATCTTAAAAAAAAAACCTGTTCAATATAAAAAAAAATCTTCAGATAACACTTCACCCTCCTGCCCAGTCTTTCTCTGAGTGCCTCTAAACTTTACAGTCGAAGCTTTTGTCCACAGTCAATGCTTAATATCTACCCAGGGAATATAATTACCTAGAACATCTAACAACACATTCAAGTAACAAACTTAAAAGCAAAACAAAATCAAAAGTTTACCGTAAGTTAAATTGTGCTGCACTGCTTTCTTTACCTCCTGGTGTTGAATCTTTTGCTTTACCAGAGGGAATTCTGATGACTCTAGAGGTTGAGATTTTTTCAAAAATTGAATTAGGCACAGAGAAGAAAAACCTGTCATTTTATTTATTCTTTTTTAGCAGATATAGTCTTTTTCTTTTGAAGATTTATTATTTATTTGAAAGGCAGAGTTACAGAGGCAGAAAGAAAAAGAGAGAGAGAGAGAGATCAATCTTCCATCCACTGGTTCACTCCCCAAATGGCCTCAACAGCTACAGCTAGGCCAGGTAGAAACTAGGAACCAGAAGCTTCTTCCAGGTCTCCTGAAGGCCTGGAAGGCCATCTGCCGCTTTCCCAGGCAGACTAGCAGGGAGCTGGGTCAGAAGTACAGCAGCTGGGACTTGAACTGGTGGTGCCCACGTGGGGTACCAGTGTTGCAGGTGGCAGCTTAACCCACTATGCCATGATGCTGTTCCCAAAACTATCATTTGAATATCATGAAATAAAGATACTTAGATATAGTAATGATCAGACCACTATAATGTGCTTTTGCAACATGAGAGTAATAAAAATTTTTACCTTTATTACTTTCTCATCCTTTTATCTCATTCTCTATTTTAGTAGGAATAGAATTTGTGCTATACTGAAGAATTTTTAAAATTGTACTGAGGATGATTTCTGAAAAAACTTCTCCAAGTTAAATTTGCCAGCTCTAGAAAAAAGCCTTAGAAGCTTGAAGGTTTGGAATGAAATTCTAGTGCTGACAAAATTGGACATGTATTATATTAAGGTTACATAAAAATAGTACCCAGCCTTGAAACCCCTGCTCTGTAAATTTCTAAGATATTAAAAAAAAAAAAAAACTATTTGAAGTGTTGTAGCTTACTCATTAGATGTTGAGACTCAATCATAATTGATATGCCTTAACTATCTCTTTGGTAAGCTCTTAAAAGGACCAAAGTAGATTTATCAGTTTAAAAATAAGAATAGAATTGCTTATATTTTATTCTGCTTTATATTCAAGATTTTTAAAGTTCAGCATTTCTTGAACACAGAACTCACTTTCTTTGACATACAAATTAGATGACAGACTTAAAATCTGTGTAAAGAAGGAAAAATGGAATTATTTTATATGCTTAATTTCAAATCTTATACTCAAAACAAACAAACAAAAAAACCTGGCAGTAAGTTTGCCACTTTGGCCTTAGAAATCATGATAGAAAGATTTTAGGGGCTAGAACTCTAGTGTAGTGGATTAGGCCTCTGCCTGCAGCACTGGCATCCCATATGGGTGCCAAATCAAGTCCTGGCTGTTCCACTTCTGATCCAGTTCCCTGCCGGTGCTTGGGCCCCTGCACCCATGTGGGAGACCCAGAAGAAGTTCCTGGTTCCTGGTTTTGGATTGGCCCAGCTCTGGCCATTGCAGCCATTTGAGGAGTGAACCAGTGGATGGAAGATCTCTGTCTCTCCCTCTCTCTGTAATTCTACTTCTAGGATAAATAAATAAATCTTTAAAAAAATTTTTTTATCATAATGATGTATCATAGAAGGAAGTGGTAAGTTTCTATTTTTTAAAGATTTTATTTACTTGAAAGGTAGACTTATAGAGAGACCAAGAGAGAAAGAAAAGATCTTCCATCCATTGGTTCACTTCCCAAATGGCTGCAATGGCCAGGGCTGGGCCAGTCCGAAGTCAGGAGCCAGGAGCTTCTTCTGGGTCTCCCATGTGGGTGCAGGAGCCCAAGGACTTGGGCCATCTTCTGCTGCTTTTCCAGGCACATTAGCAGGAAGTTGGATTGGAAGTGGAGGAACCAGGACATGTCGCTCCCCCTCTTCGTGGAGGAATGACACAGGGCCCTGCGCTGTTCTTTTGTCTGCTCGGCCCTCCCCAGGTTTGCTGCTGGTTCTTCCCAGGTTGGCTACCGACCCTTCCACCTCCGTGGAAGGGCGGTTCCCCCTGCCACTTTCCCCACTTCCGCGGGGGAGCGGCACACTGCCGGCCGGCTCTCTCGGGGGCTGCTCAGGTGTTCCCTTTAGATGTTCCTGGTGCATGTTGTCTCTCTCCTCCTTTATAGTCCTCTTCTACCAATCCCAACTCTGCTACCCACACGCCGAGTACGCTGCTCTCCTCCAATCAGGAGCAGGTCCTACAGTTTATTGGTTGAACTGGAGGCAGCTGTGTAGAAGCTGTATCCTCCTCTCCCAGCGCCATATTGTGGGAGAGCAGATGCATAGAATAAGTCTTAATTCCAGTAACAGTCTAGTCCGAGTTGCTCCCCACAAGGACACAAACCCACACCTGTACGGGATGCTACTACTGAAAGGCAGTGGTTTACCTGCCATGCCACAGTGCTGGCTCCAAGTTTCTATTTTTTTTTTTAAACTTTTTCTACTGGAAATGACAGAACAATGTAGGAAAGATCAGTAGGTAATTGTACAAAACAGTCATTTGGAAGTCCAAAGTCCATGCAAGACTCTCCAAAGGTCTCTAAAATTTGCTTGCCTTTTCTGGAAAGACTCATTAGATTTTCAAAGCAGTCAGGTATTCATTCCTCTCTCAAATACCACCTTATACATAAACCATTCTTTAGAATGCATTATTCATTTGCTTTTCCCTTTTATCCCAAGCAAATTCCTTTGTATATTCCCTCAGTGCTATCCCAAACTCCCTTAGAAAACTCTGCTTTCTGTGTCAGAATATGTAACTGTTATAGAAATGTAACAACACACTCACGATGGGCTTTCAAATATGTCTATCTGTTTTGAATTCTCAGCTTGTCACTTATTACCTATCAGATTTACAGCAGACTCATCCTCTTCATAAAAGCTCTATTTACAGACCATTAATGTGAACCTTGAGGCCAACATAGTAGGTTAAGCTGCTGCTTGCAACACCAGTATCCCATATTAGAATGCTGTGTGCAGGGCAGGCACTGTGGCACAGCAGGTTAACGACCTGGCCTGAAGCACTGGCATCCCATATGGCGCCGGTTCAAGAGAAAAAAAAATGCTGTGTGCATTGGTGGCATAGTGGTGAGCATAGCTGCCTTCCATATTAGTGTGCTGATTTGACTATTGGCTGTTCCACTTTTGATCTAGCTCCCTGCTAAAGTGCCAGAAAAAGTAGCAGATGACCCAAGTAATTGGGCCCCTGCTACCCACATGGGAGACCTGAATGGAGTTCCTAGATCTTGGCTTTGGTCTGACCCAGATTTGGCTGTTGCAGCCATCAGGGAAGTGAACCAGTGGACAGAAGATACCCGTCCCGCCACCTCTTACCCTCCCCAACTCCCACCTTTCAACAAATAAATCTTTAAATAATAAAATAAATTATAAGCCTCTATCCATATTGCTTGCTCAAAAGACTACATGGGAGTAATTCATATAAAATATTTTATTATCAATTACTGAAATGCATCAAAATCTCAATTTTTACATCTCAATTTCTGATCACTTTACATCTTTACAGATCAAAACCACTAACTAGTCGACAGTGTTACAGCAGTTCACAGCTCCTGGTTTTAATCTAGCCCACCCGTGTTTTGCAGCCAATTGGGAAGTGAACCACAGATAGAAGACTTCATTCTCTCTCTTGCTCTCCCTTTCAAACACACACACACACACACGCTTTTTTTTTTTTTAGTCCACTGACTAGTCTAATAAGACTGACCCTTTATACTTCTTAATCTCCTTCACCCTAACCAACTTAAATTTCATGGTTAGTTATAGTCATTCCTTGCACACATTCTCACCTCAACTCCTTTGCCCTTCATACCACTCCATCCTCTATCCTTTTTGGCAAAATTACAACCCAGTTAGATAAGATTGGAAAAAAACAATTATATTTACTGATCCCATTTTAAATGCATGCCCATAAATCTCAAATAACTCTTTAATATTAACTAGAAAATAAAATTTAGGCCTAGATGACTTACTATTTTCCTCTCATACACTATTTTTTAAAATTAATTTTATTAATTAATTAATTTGACAGGTAGTTATAGACAGAGAGAGAGAGAGAGAGAGAGAGACAGAGACAGAGAGAAAGGTCTTCCTTCCGTTGGTTCACTCTCCAAATGGCCGCCACGGTGGGCACTGCGCCAATCCGAAGCCAGGTGCTTCTTCCTGGTCTCCCACATGGATGCAGGGGCCCAAGCACTCGGGCCATCTTCCACTGCTTTCCCAGGCCACAGCAGAGAGCTGGATCAGAAGAGGAGCAACTGGGACTAGAACCGGCGCCCATATGGGATGCCAGCACCGCAGGCGGAGGAACAACCAAGTGAGCCATGGTGCCACCCCTCTCATACACTATTAATGTCCACTTTGTCAAGCTTAAATGTCTGTTTCCCTTACTCTTAGTTGATGATCTTACTACTTATTTCAGATTATTTTGAAGTCACATAACAATAACCCATCAGTATTTGTATGTATATACATTGTCTTCTTTCTTTTTAATAAGTTGTTTGGGTTCCTAGCCAAGGACAATTTATGCACTAGACTCCATCATTCCCTCTCAACTACTCAAGGGCATCATACTAACTCTTGAGTTTTTACCTTCCTACTAGATTATTCCCAACAGCACACAAAAAATGCTGTTATTTCTCAAACAATAAAATCTTTAACCACAACTTTCCATATTTTTCTTCATCACCCTGAGAAAAAGTCATGGTTCAACTGCTCATTTCTTCATACATTCTTTTATTTTAAGATTTATTTATTTATTTGAAGGTCAGAGTTACACAGAGAACCTGAATGAGCCTGGAGTAGTCAGGACTCAATCCAGACATTCCAACATGGGATGTGGGCGTATCATGCAATTAATCTATTGAGCCCTAAGGACTGAATTTCTCTGCTCCTTGACCTACTAGCAGCATTAGACACAGCTGGTAACTCTCTCCTTAAAGCACTCTGCTCTCTTGCTTTCTACAGTATCACTCTTCGTGATTTCCCTTTTTATCCATCATCTCCTGGGTGGCCTTCTACTTGAGTGTCCTTTCTATTCTTTATTACAACTTCTAAATGTTGGAGTGCCCAGGACATAAACATTCTCTTTTAATTATTAATTTATTTGAGAATACAGGGAGAGAGAATTCTCTCCCATCGCTGGTTCACTCCCCAAATACCCACAACAACAGGAACTGAACCAGGCTGAATAGGAACCAGGAACTCAATCCAGGTCAGCCTCTGTATTAGCAGGAAGCTGGTTAAAATCAGGAGCTGAAACTGGTATTCAATCTGCTGTGTGAAGAAGGCTTTTCAACTGCTAGGTCACATGCCTGCCATCCAAGTCCCACTAGGAACATTTCCTTTTTCTACTTTTACACCTTAATTATCTCAACTACTCTGGTAACTAGAAATACCATTTAGGTGCTAATGATTCCTAAAATGCACTTCTCTAAATTCCAGGACTTAATTAACATATCAAAAGTAATAGGACAAAAAACACTTAAGGAGCTCCCTCCAATCACCTTTCCTCCAGTCTTTCTCTTTCAGCTAAATCATCCATTCAGCTGCTCAGGTCTAAGGCAAAAAAACAAAGACTAAACTAAAAATAATACCCCGGAGTTAATATTTGTCTTTTTCTTCTCTTATAGTTCACATTCAATTGTGAGCCAATATTATTCATTCTTTCAAATTATATCCAGAATCCAACCACTTAATCTTCACTGCTACTACCTCAAACCAACATCCAGATTATTGTAGTAACTATTTCAAATCAGCAGTGAGTTATTTTTTTAAATCTTAAGTCAGACCTTGTTATTCCTCTGCTCAAAATCCTCCAATGGTTCCTTATTTTGCTCAAAGTTAAATACAAAATCCTTACATTTACTTACAAGGTCCTTCATTATCTGACCATCTCTTAGTTATCCCTTTCTCCTGGACATTGTTCACTTCGTGAACACTAACCTCATAGGTAGTCTTTGAATCTGTCAGACATGCTCCAATTCAGGGCATTTGTATTACCTGTTACCTGTCTGAATCATTCTTCCCCACTGCCCAGGATACATGTATCTACCAGTTCCTTCGGATTTGGGGGCTCAAATGCCATCTTCTCATTGATGCTTTCCCTGACAATCCCGTTGAAAATTATAGCCCTCTCTTATTTTAACCATCTTCCCTTTCTGTTTTTCATCTTATATTGTACCAAAAAGTTCTTATTTAAATGTTAATTTTGTCTACCCACTACCTGAATGTGAACTATAAAGGGGCAGAAATTTTTGTTCACTGTGGTATCCTGAGCACTTAAGAGTATCTGACACATTGAATAGTTAAGACATAGCTTATTAGCCAACACCTTGATAAAACTTACCTTTTACTGAATTGTTATATGATTTGTTTTCCTTTTCTTCACAGAGGTAGGTATGCTGCAACTGTCTTTTTTCATGTCTGTTAAGAGCGAAGGTTTTAGTACTCTCACTGCTCAATTGATCCAGCAAACTACTGTCTCTTGATGTCTGTTCTAGTTTGTTACGTAGAACCTTTTCTTTCATTCTTTGAAATATTTTTCCTGGTGATTCATAGTTTGCTTTATTTTTAAATCCATCCTTGTTGGGCTTGATAGCACTGATATTAAGAGAATTGTTAGAGATAGTAGCCTCTGCTAGCAAGGTAGACTGAAATATATTTTTATTGTTAAAAGTTTTCCTTTGTGGGAAATGATTCTTTTCATGGTCATTCAATTTTAAAGTAGAGTTCTGATATTTCACCAAATCTTTCACAGGAGTAAGTGTGCCTGAAGGAATGTTGTCAAAAAAGATTGCATCCATGGGCATATTTTTCCTCTGAAAAGATGTCTCTGAAGGCAACTGAATTCCTGGATGTTTCAAAGGTGTTGCAATCATCTTGGAAATATAGTAATAACCAAGTTCCTGTAACAGGAAATTCACTTAAGCGAACTTCAGAATAGAACTTCAATAGGGCCTCATAGAAACCTGTAGCTCAATGTGAAAATCAAAGTTTACTATGCTCCGCTGCAAAAGAAAAGTTGTTAAAATTTATTTGTTTTCCATAATATTATACTAAAATGTTTAACTGACTCACAATAACACAGAATAAGCTTTAGCTCACAAATCAGACTATAATTTGTGTTTAGTCACATTTTTATTATTTTTCAATAGATGACCAAGTTTGGTCTTTAAAGTTACTTTTCTTTAAAAAAAAAAAAGCAGCATTCACCAAATTATGTAACTAATAAGATCTAAGAATTTAATTCTGAATATTTGTTTTTTTTTTTTTTTTTTTTGACAGGCAGAGTGGACAGTGAGAGAGAGAGAGAGAGAGAGAGAGAGACAGAGAAAGGTCTTCCTTTTGCCATTGGTTCACCCTCCAATGGCCGCCACGGCTGGCGCACCGCGGCCGGCGCACCGCGCTGATCCGAACGCAGGTGCTTCTCCTGGTCTCCCATGTGGGCCATCCTCCACTGCCTTCCCGAGCCACAGCAGAGAGTTGGCCTGGAAGAGGGCAACCGGGAAAGAATCCGGCACCCCAACCGGGACCAGAACCCGGTGTGCAGGCACCGCTAGGTGGAGGATTAGCCTAGTGAGCCGCAGCGCCAGCCTGAATATTTGTTCTTGAAATTTACTTGAACATCATATATAGAAGGTTCCAATCTACTATTTGCATCAAAACGCATTAAATCACACCTGCATATGGCACTATATTAGTTTATAAAATAATTTCATAAATATGGTTTTCCTCTTTAGGCACTTAATTTTTAAAGTAATAGCTGCAACGATCTATCCTAATGAAACCTGAAAAATCCATTCAGTTATTTAAATCATCTCCAATCTTGTCTTTGTTACACTCCAGAACATTTCATTTCTTTTCCTTTTTTTTTTTTTTTTTTTTTTTTTGACAGGCAGAGTGGACAGATTGAGAGAGACAGAGAGAAAGGTCTTCCTTTGGTTCACCCTCCAATGGCTGCCGCAGCTGGTGCGCTGAGGCCGCGCACCACGCTGATCCGATGGCAGGAGCCAGGTGCTTCTCCTAGTCTCCCATGGGGTGCAGGGCCCAAGCACCTGGGCCATCCTCCACTGCACTCCCTGGCCACAGCAGAGAGCTGGCCTGGAAGAGGGGCAACTGGGACAGAATCCGGCACCCCGAACCGGGACTAGAACCCGGTGTGCCAGCGCTGCAAGGTGGAGGATTAGCCTAGTGAGCCGCGGCACTGGCCCTCCAGAACATTTCAATCACAAGATTGTAGCTGAAAAATTCTCAAGTGAAAAATTAAATAATATTCATTTTTGTTTTTTAAAAATGTAATGCAAGCCGGCGCCGTGGCTCAATAGGCTAATCCTCCACCTTGCGGCGCCGGCACACCGGGTTCTAGTCCCGGTTGGGGCGCCGGATTCTGTCCCGGTCGCCCCTCTTCCAGGCCAGCTCTCTGCTATGGCCAGGGAGTGCAGTGGAGGATGGCCCAGGTGCTTGGGCCCTGCACCCCATGGGAGACCAGGAAAAGCACCTGGCTCCTGGCTCCTGCCAGGATCAGCGCGGTGCGCCGGCTGCAGCGGCGGCCATTGGAGGGTGAACCAACGGCAAAGGAAAACCTTTCTCTCTGTCTCTCTCTCTCACTGTCCACTCTGCCTGTCAAAAAAAAAAAAAAAAAAAAAAAAAAAAAAAAAAAAGTAATGCTACTTGGGATTTTCAAAACATACTGTATGTTGAACATGTGAGGTCTTAAACTTTGTTTCTTACATATGAATATTATTTCCCACACCTGCAAATCAAGATTCTAAAAGAGAAACCATTTAGTTGCATTCAGTAATACTTGGTAAATACCAGTATATAAAATCTTTCAATCCTAGAAGTCTAGAATTTACTAGTCTAGATTTATAGTGTTTCTTATTACTGAATTTCTAGGTACTCCAGTTTTTGACATCACATAAATATAAAAAACCTAAGTGAAACAAAATCTCCCACGATTACATGATCTCTGAAATAAAGGATTTACTGAACCATTATAGATGCTATCCAGAAAAAAAGAAAACTAGGTCCTGGAACAAGTTCCCACAACTTTTAACAGCACAGCTCCATAGCAATTGGAAAATGCCTCCTGGATCTAGAGCTAAGAGTAATTTTATAAACTCTGGGGAAATAAAGCTCTGTTCAAAAGTGCAGCCCATAACAACTAAATTTTGTTTCTGGATTAGTTTGGGTTAATAGTTAGAAAAGTTTATAGTAAGATTGTGGTTGGCTGTGATGGGATTTAAGTCATAGTTTCAATATAAACAATCCTCTTACTGGTTTTTGCAAAGCTGTTACTGATTAACTTCATTTGCTTCTTCCCTCCTCCATCCTCTGGCCCTTTTAATTAATTTGGGGACATTTCAATTTTTCTTTTATCATAGAAAATTCTATTGCAATCAGCTCAAAAGACCTAAGTATCTTGGGGCCAGTGTTGTGGCATGGTGGGTAAAAAGCCACCATCTGGCACACTGGCATCCAATGTGGGTGTCATTTTGAGTATCGGCTGCTCCACTTCTGACCAGCTCCCTGCTAATGGCCTGGAAAAAGCAGTGGAAGATGGCCCAAGTACCTGGGTCCCCGCACCTAAAGTGGAAGACCTGAATGAAGCTTCTGGCTTCAGCCCCAGTCACTGT
Organism: Oryctolagus cuniculus; assembly: GCF_964237555.1. Taxonomy (NCBI): domain Eukaryota; kingdom Metazoa; phylum Chordata; class Mammalia; order Lagomorpha; family Leporidae; genus Oryctolagus; species Oryctolagus cuniculus. The sequence goes on along the minus strand of NC_091443.1, from coordinate 30,687,427 downwards.
GGCCATTGGGGGAGTGAACCAGCAGATGGAAGATCTCTCTTTCCTTCTCTCTAATTCTAATCTTCAAGTAAATAAATAAATCTTAAAAAAAAAAAAACACTAAACATATTTATCTACAGTAACTTTTTTTTTTAAGATTTATTTTATTCATTTCAAAGACAGAGTTACAGAGAGAGGTAGAGACAGAGAGAGAGGTCTTCCATCTGCTGGTCCACTCTGCAGGTGGCCGCAATGGCCGGAGCTGTGCCAATCTGAAGCCAGGAGCCAGGAGCCTCCCCCAGGTCTCCCACGAGGGTGCAGGGGCCCAAGGACTTGGGCCATCCTCCACTGCCATCCCAGGCCACAGCAGAGAACCGGGTTGGAAGAGGAGCAGCTGGGACTGGAACTGGCACCCAATGAGACGCCGGCACTTCAGGCCAGGGCGTTAACCTGCTGCATCACAGCGCCGGCCCCTCTACAGTAACTTTAAAAAAAAAATAAAAGGATTTATTTATTCATTTGAAAGGTAGAGTTAGAGAGAGAGAGAGAGAGAGAGAGAGAGAGATAGGAAGAGGCAGAGAGATCCTCCATCTGATGGTTCATTCCCCAAATGGCTTGCATTGGTCGAAGTTGCATTGGTCGAATGCAATGGATGGTTGCATTGGTCGAAGTTGGGCTGGTCAGAAGTCAGGAGCCAGAAGCTTCATCTGGTTCTTCCTTGTGTGTAAGGACCCAAGCACTTGGGCCATCTTTTGTTGCCTTCAAGGTGCATTGGCAGTGAATTGGATCAGAAGTGGAGCAGCCAGGACTTGAACCAGCGTCCATATGGGATGCCAACACTTCAGGCAATGGCTTTACCCCCTACGTCACAGGGCCAGCCACAACAGTTAACTTTTGTGACAAATAAATAAGCAAATTAAAAATTCATATGTAGAGTACTACTTTATTCAATAATTAATAATGTAAGGTGAAAAGAAGTATTCCTTGGTTTACTAAAACAGCTGACAAACTTTATCCTGGGAGTCTTGCCATGTGAACAAAAAACACCATGGTAATTCAATAAAATGTTAAATCAGTAAATATATATTAATGCATATGTTTGTCAGTGTGCTACATGCCAGGAACAATGCGCTGGGAATTGTAATTCTCACTAGTTGTTCACTTTAAATAACATCAATAAAGATATACTATTTTTTAAAATCAAAAATGATTGAAGTGGACAGGAGAAAATGGCAAGGTAGTTTCAGGTTTACACAGTATCAATATCTAATAAAATGCTAAATAGGAAGAATTATAAAAAAGTTAGCAGTACTGAAAACAGGTTCAACCTGTAGTAGACATATAACCGTTCTCATTTAAAGGCAGATACTATGTCACACTGAAAAGCTCCAATATTCAGCACAGAGCTCTTCCTTTTAATTTCCCCAATACCTCCCATACTTCACTTCAATCAAGTATTAGGATAAAGGTAAGTAGTCAATATTATGAAAAACCCTTAAATGCACTCTCACTCCCAAAAAGACAACAGAAATCGCTCTCTCTAGCAACCTTTCTTACCCCAGGTGAAATAGCAAGTCAAAAAAGCCAAAAGAGCTACTAACATTCGCCAGTGATTTCAGTGTGGTTGGTGGAAGAGATGATATAAAGAAAAAAAGAGGAGGCCAGTGCTGTGGCTTAGAGGTAAAGCCACCGCCTACAGTGCCAGCATCCCTTATGGGCGCGTCAGTTCAAGTCCCAGCTGCTCCACTTCTGATCCAGTTCTCTGCTATAGCCTGGGAAAGCAGTAGAACATGGTCCAAGTCCTTGGACACCTGCACCCACGTGGAAGACCCAGAAGAAGCTCCTGGTTCCTGGCTTTGGATGGGCCCAGCTTTAGCACATGTGGCCATTTGGGGAGTGAACCAGAGGACGGAAAACCTCTCTCTCTCTCTCTGAATTTGCCCTTCTCTAATTCCACCTTTCAAATAAATAAATCTTTAACAACAACAACAACAACAACAACAACAAAAAAAGGTGGGGGGGAAGGCCTAGAATTTTCTGACTAGACACTGTGCAGAATAGGTAAACAAAAATAAACCACTCAGGGCTGGCGCTGTAGCACAGCGGCTTAATGCCCTGGCCTGAAGCACCGGCATCCCATATGGGTGCGGGTTCAAGACCCAGCTGCTCCACTTCCAATCCAGCTCTCTGCTATGGCCTGGGAAAGCAGTAGATGATGGCCCAAGTCCTTGTGCCCTGCACCCACGTGGGAGACCTGGAAGAAGCTCCTGGCTTTGGATTGGCACAGCTCCAGCAGTTGCAGCCAATTGGGAAGTGAACCATGGATGGAAGACCACTCTCTCTCTCTCTCTCTCTGCCTCTCCTCTAACTCTGACTTTCAAATAAATAAATATTAAAAAAAAAAAATAAACTGCTCAATACAGGTCAAACAAGAAAGATCCAAAGGCCCATTCAAATCCCATTTTAAAGAGCAAACAAAGAAAACACATCATTAATGTTCACCCTCTGATAAAACAGTCACGGGCTAGAAAATGGGGACAGAAGGGGAATACAAAAATTTGTACATTTTCCATGAACATTTTAAAGTTCTTTCTTCCTGTATAAGAAACATCACCACAGGCAAAAAAAAAAAAAAAAAAAGACATTCAAAAGGCCAAATGTTCAATATATCACTAATAATCAGGTAAATACAAATCAAAACTACAACTACATACCACCTTACTTGAGTTCCGCGGCTCACTAGGCTAATCCTCCACCTTGCGGTGCCAGCACACCGGGTTCTAGTCCCGGTCGGGGCACCGGATTCTGTCCTGGTTGCCCCTCTTCCAGGCCAGCTCTCTGCTGTGGCCAGGGAGTGCAGTGGAGGATGGCCCAAGTGCTTGGGCCCTGCACCCCATGGGAGACCAGGAGAAGCACCTGGCTCCTGCCTTCGGATAGGCACGGTGCGCCGGCCGCAGCGCGCCGGCCGCGGCAGCCATTGGAGGGTGAACCAATGGCAAAGGAAGACCTTTCTCTCTGTCTCTATCTCACTGTCCACTCTGCCTGTCAAAAAAAAAAAAAAAAAAAAATTGTAGATATCTCAACCCAAATGCCTGTCAACTGAAAGCTCGATAAATTATGGGATATGTACACCATGGAATGCTAAACAGTGGTAGAAAAAAATGAAATCCTGGAGCCGGCGCTGTGGCGTAGCGGGTTAATGCCCTGGCCTGAAGTGCTGGCATCCTCTATGGGCACTGGTTCAAGACCTGGCTGCTCCGCTTCTGATCCAGCTCTCTGCTATGGTCTGGGAAAGCAGTAGAGGATAGCCTAGGTCCTTGAGCCCTTGCACTCGCATAGGAGACCCAGAGGAAGCTCCTGGCTCCTGGCTTCAGATCAGCGCAGCTCAGGCTGTTGCGGCCAATTGGGGAGTGAACCATTGGATGGAAGACCAACCTCTCTCTCTCTTTCTCTGCCTCTCCTCTCTCTGTGTGATTCTGACTTTCAAATAAATAAATAAATCTTAAAAGGTAAAGAAAAAAATGAAATCCTGTCATTTGCAACAAAATGGATGAAACTGGAAAAATATCATACATAGTGAAATAAGCCAGACCCACAAGACAAATACCTTATGTTCTCTCTGATCTGATAATAGAGCACCTAAAAGAAGTGAAATTGACACTTTGAAATGTAATGACTTTTGGGGTGAGTGCTGTGGCGCAGTGGGCTAAGCCTCTGCCTGCAATGCCAGCATCCCATATGGGTACCGGTTCAAGTCCTGGCTGCTCCACTTCCCATCCAGCTCTCTGCTATGGCCTGGGAAAGCAGTGGAAAATGGCCCAAGTCCTTGGGTCCCCGCAACCATGTGGGAGACCCGGAAGAAGCTCCTGACTCCTGATTTTGAGTCGGCCCAGCTCCAGCTATTGCAGCCAATTGGGGAATAATCCAGCAGATGGAAGAACTTTCTCTCTGTCTCAACCTCTCTTTGTCTATAACTCTACCTCTCATGTAAATAAATTCTTTAAAAAAAAATGTAATAACTTTGAACAGCCCTTGTCTCCACTGTAGAGGAACAGCTTTTTTTCCACACTATTTGTTGAACTCCTTACTTAGTACTGAGTTAATCGTATGTGTTACAATATTGAGTGAAATAGATCTTAATAAAAAAAAATAAGAATGGGAATAGGAGTGGGAGTGGGAGGAGGAAGAGGGGGGCCAGTATAGGTATGGTGGGAAGAATTACTATGTTTCTAAAGTTGTTTTTGTGAAATATATGAAGTTTGCATTCCTTAAATAAAAGTTTACTGAGGAAAAAAAAGCCATAGCAACTGAAGGAAATAAATAATATTTGAAAGCAAAAAAAAAATCATAGATATTAAAAAGACAAAAGAGGGCCAGATGTTGTGGCACAGCTGGTTAAGTCACCATGGGGGATCCTGGACTGCTTCTGCTCCAGCTTCCTGCTAATGCTCTTGGGAAAGCAGAGGAAGATGGCCCAAGTACTTGGGTTCCTGCCATCTACATGGGAAATGAGGGTGGAGTTCCTGGCTCCTGGATTTAGCCTGGGCCAGACCTGGCTGTTGCAGCAATTTGGGGAGTGAACCCGTGGGTAGAAGATCTTTGTCTCTCTCTCTCTCTCTCTCCATCTGTAGCTCTGCCTTTTAAATAAATCATTAAACAAAACAAGAGAGTAGAAAAGTAGTTACCTGCAGGTGGAGGATTAACCAAGTGAGCCACTGTGCTGGCATCCCATATGGGCTCTGGGTTCTAGTCCCGGTTGCTCCTCTACCAGTCCAGCTCTCTGCTGTGGCCCGGGAGGGCAGTGGAGGATGGCCCAAGTGCTTGGGCCCCTGCACCCGCATGGGAAACCAGGAAGAAGCATCTGGCTCCTGGCTTCAGATCAGCACAGCGCCGGCCCTGGCGGCCATTTAGGGGGTGAACCAATGGAAGGAAAACCTTTCTCTCTCTCTCTCTCACTGTCTATAACTCTACCTGTCAAATAAATAAATAAATAAAGAAAAGAAAAGTAGTTACCCAAGACTAGGGAAAGGGTGGGGAGGGGAAGGTGGAGAGAAGCTGGTCAATGGTATAAAGTTACAATTAGATATGAGGAATAAGTTTTGGTGTTCTATTGTATGGTAAAGTGATTGTAGATAACAATAAGATATTGTATATTTCAAGTCAGCTGAAAGAGTTTTTAAAGTTCTCCCTACAAAGAAATGTTGCCAACTAACTAGATTTGCTCAAAATGCAATGCATACATGTACCAAAATAACAAATTGCACCCCATAATTATGTATACAGTGTCAATAAACAGAAAAGAGGAAAAAAATCAGACATCATAAAATCAGACATAAAAGGCAAGGAACACAAAGAATATAAATACAGTGGAAAATATAGTAAAAAACACTAGAAATGAAACAAATATGAAAAATTAAATGAAACTATCATTTTAAAATCTTTTCAAGAAATTGATTCATGGAGCAGTCAATGAAGATTCAACAAGTATGTAAGCTGAGTCCCCAAAGAAAATCAAAACAATAGAACTGAATGAATGGTGCAAGCAATATCTGAAATAAAAGGCAACTTAACATACTGTGTACCAGAGAAACTGGCACAAAAGACTTCTACAAGTATAGTTCTTATTATAAACAAAACACTTGGTCTGGTGCTATGTCACAGCGGGATAAGCCGTCACCCGGGACACCTGCATCCTGAATGAGGGCAGGTTCTACTCCTGGCAGGTCCCTGCTAATGCCGCCTGGGAAAGCAGCAGAGGATGGCCCCTATACCCATGTGAGTGACCTAGATCGAGTTCAAGGCTCCTGGCTTCAGCCATCTGGGGGAGCGAACCAGTGTACAGAAGCTATCCCACCTCCCCCTCAACTGTGCCTTTCAAATAAATAAACCTTTTTTTAAAAAAATCCCTCTTCAGAAAATAACAACAATCATAATAATTAGCACCCTTCAAGTGGAGGAAAGAACAGTTTGTCCTGAAGGCTTGGTTTAACAGATGAACGTAACTAATAAAAAATCAGCTCCTTCTAAATAGACTCTTTTTGGAGTAGAATAGATAAATTCTAAAATGTTCTGCTTTCATTAACTTCTTACAGCTGTTGAGAAAATTGAGTCCTTTCATCTTGTTCTGAAAACTGACAAATGCTGATGACTAAGGAAAAACTGCCACTTATTTAGCAGTAAAGATCCAGGAATAAGAAAATCACAGCATGAAAGGGTAGATAGTCTTATAGGAAATATGTAAACAGAACCAAGGCTAAAAAATTGTTATCATGTATACGATAATGTAACTATTACTCTTTCTCCCAAAAAGACACAAAGTTTTCAGGAATTTATCACATTAGCAATGATAATAACAATTTCTATAATGGAATACAAAATAAAAAATGCCAGAGAACACAAACCAAAACTGGGAGATGGAGTTGAGGAAACTGAGAATTTAAAGTTAACAGACAAATATAACACTTGAAAAAAAAATGCAGAACGTAAGAGCTAATAAATATACAATTAATCAGTTTATTAAAATTATTAATCCATAAAATGACTAAAGGATATAAAAGGCGATTAATACAAAAGGCTGATAAGTGAATCAAACCACACCCAATTAACTAAAAAATACAGATGTAAAATTCAAACAGGGAGCTTTCTTTTACTTACCAGAATGATAAAAATAGTATTTACTACCTGTTAGCTGCTATATAATCTTAAAGCAACTCTTTTAATAGATGCCATTATTGTTTAGTCTGGTAAAGTTACCTGCCCAAGTTGACACTTCACAGTAAGTGAGGAAGAGGAGGAACCAAGTCTATGCGATTACAGAGCCCAAGTGCTTAACTAATAGGCAACATAGGCTATCGAGAGAACTGGGGAGATTAGAAAACTGAATGTCCGCTAATCAGGGGAAAGAAGTTCTATATCAACATAATTCAACATATATATTCAATATTATATACGAAAATATTTTATATATACTGACATAGAAACTACCAAAAGTTAAAACAGAAGAGATCAGGTATAACTATATGTCTGTAAAAAGTCATATAAAGCACACAACTTATGAGTATAAGCACAGAAAAAAAAATCTGGAAGTACATCAAACTATAAACATTGCTGATCTCTAGACGGACCTTCCATTTTCTAAATAAATTAACAACTGAAAACCTGTGCAACTAGCATAAAGTTTCCTCAGAAAAACACCTAAGTCGGATGGGTCGATAGTTCCTACAGCCCTGGGGGTCGTGGATCCCAAGGTGAAGAGCCGGGCACTGACACAAACAAATTGCCTGCCCAGTAATCATTCCAACTCAAATTATTTTTTCCCAGAGGCGATTTCTAGAACGCAGACCTAGAGTGTCCACCGCTGTAACCTGAGTGTTCTACTGCCTTGACAGCTGCAGCGGACACGCAGCACCCACTCACGGGTGAACGCGCCGCGGACAAACCACTGCCTCAGTCAACAGAGGCTGGGAAGGGCCGCGAATAGCAAAGCCGGGCGACGCGCGCAGGCCGCAGGGATCCGGAACGCGGGGCGAGGGGAGCGGGGCGGAGAGGTGGTACCTTGGCGGGCGGGCCGGGTAGGCGAGGCCACAGCAGTCCCGGTTCGGCTACGTGCGCAGGCGAGCTCCACGCCCACGGGCTCGCGCCTCAGGCCCACGACGACCGCCGTCCGCCGCAGCCGGGCCTCAGGAGTCGCTCACAAACGCTGCGAGGTTCCCCAGCACTTACAAGTCTGGGAATTCAAATTTGAAGAGCCCGCCCTCCCGTCAGCCCGGGATTGGCACGCTCAGGAAATGCGTCACCGTGCGTTTCAAGGGGACTCGAGAAAACTGAGGGCAGCCCCTGCGCCGCGTGGACAACGCCCGATGACCACAAAAAGCGTGTGACCCCCAAGCTGCCACTGCAGTGGGCGCGTCACTCCCCTCAGAGTTCGTTGTGTCTCCACAGGGCGCGCCCCCACCACGCAGGCCGCCGCGCCTCCCATAATGCTTTGCGTCCGGAAGGCGCTCGTCAGACGCCGCCGGCGAGCTTCGGCGCAAGTACGATCACCAAGTTTGGCCCGTCCCGGCTACCACCCGTCGCGCCTATAAGTGGGGCTTATTAGTGGCCGTCTGTTTTCCGCTCGTAGCGTTCTGGGGCAAGATTTGTTGAATGCTTTTCTCAGTAAGCCGTCTATTTGAGGAGAACAAGCTAAATGCCCTTTCACACACCGTTATTTAGTGTCAGGTATTCCCGCCAGAAGGGTTCATCCCCCCCCACCCCGTTTCTAATTTATAATTATTTCGAATTCTAAACGCGTTACTCTGGACAAATCTAGATTGCGGTGCAGTTTGTGACAGTTGTCCTTAGGCTGAGCTCAGCCTTAAGAACCGCGGAATACCTGTGCAGCCAGCGCCGGCGCCGGCAGCCCTGTGACCTGCGCCGCCTTTGAGTCTTGGCCCGGGGACGGGGAAGCTGGGACACTAACAAGTGTTTTCATCCCTAAACCTCGCGTCCTGTCTCCCAGAATCCACTCCTGGTTTTCCCTAGTCGGCATTTGAGACAGGAGAGCTGCTTCTTCAATTCCCAGAGTCCTCTCTCGAATATTCCTGTTAGTACTGGACCAAAAAGGTTGTGTTAGACGTTTTTTCTTTTCAAGTGACTATTAGAATCCCCTTTCCTTAATTATATATCTACTAAATGTTGTGCACACCGAGTATGTTCAGAATCCAAAACAAATGTAAAACAGATTAATGCAAAGAAGGGAAACAAATCTACATGGATAAAGTGGAATTGCCTGTTCACCATAATGAGAAAATACTGGACATGTTTAGAAAAAAACAGACCCTTTTATGTTAAGCCGCATTTATAAAACAGACTTTGTAGTGGATGGGGACTTGGAGGAGTTAAACGTTCAACTTCCAAAGCATCTGAAGAGTGAGGTGTGAGAGATTTTTATGCGTCATGATAGAGGTAGCCATGGCTCACACGTTTAGATAAAGACCCTGAAATATTAAAGGTAGACACCCAGGGATTGCGGATTTTTATTTTTTAAATTGGCTACTTCTAATATGAGAAGTAGCAAATATCCAATGTACTCCAGGGTGTACAACAGCAGAAATTTACATAAGGATGACTTAACTTTCCAAAAAAAATTGGATAAAACCATTCGTAGATTTAAAAAAAAATACTATGAGAAGGGGTAGAGGCAAAGAAATAATGTTCGTTGGACCACCAACATGCTGCCTTGCTTGGAAGAAAGAGCTTCTTCTAGTTCATAGTCTGGAATAATCTGTACTATTCCATGACTCATGAAAACACATGCATACCCAAGTAGAGTCCAGAAAACAGACATAGGAGGAAAGGGACTAGAAACCTCATATTGTGTGGAAGTTGTCATCTGGGACTGCTTAGCCTGAGGAATATTCACAGGACCATGGTAAGTTCTGGAACTACTAACTGATCTTATGATGCTTTGGGGGAGATTAGAAAAGTGCTATTTCTTCAAGGCCTATGATTCTTATCCAGATATCATTTTATCCCATTAGGGGACAATAAGGCAATGTCTGGAGACATGATCACAACTAGGGAGAGTGTCACTTGCGTATGGTGGATAGACAGTAATGCCACTAACATCCTAGAAGGCATCTAGGCTAAAATGTCAATGGTGCCAAGGTAGAGGAATCCTACTTTTTTTTTTTTTTATTATTTGACAGGAAGAGCTATAGACAATGAGAGAGACAGAGAAAGGTTCACCACCCCAAATGCCAGGAGCCAGGTGCTTCTCCCTGGTCTCCCACCCAGGTACAGAGGCCCAAGCACTTGGGCCCTCCTCCACTGCCCTCCTGGGCCGCAGCAGAGAGCTGGACTGGAAGAGGAGCAACCAGGACTAGAATTGGCGCCCTTATGGGATGCTGGCGCTGCAGGTGGAGGATTAACCAAGTGAGCCGTGGCATGGGCCCCTACTACTCTTGTCAAATGTAACCATGTATTACGTTGTTTTTTTTTTTTTGACTTTTTTATATTTTATTTTATTTAATGAACATAAATTTCCAAAGTACAGCTTATGGATTACAATAGCTTCCCCCCCCATAACTTCCCTCCCACCCACAACACTCCTCTCTCCCACTCCCTCTCCCCTTCTATTCACATCAAGATTAATTTTCAATTATCTTTATATACAGAAGATCAATTTAGCATATATTAAGTAAAGATTTCAACAGTTTACACCCACATAGAAACACAAAGTGTAAAATACTATTTGAGTACTAGTTATAGCATTAATTAAACACCTAAGAGTAGTTGTTTTTTTTTTTTATTTTCTATTCTCTTTATATACAGAAGATCAGTTTAGCATACATTAAGTAAAGATTTCAACAGTTTGCTCCCACACAGAAACATAAAGTGAAAAATACTGTTTGAGTACTAGTTATAGCATTAAATCTCAATGTACAGCACACTAAGGACAAAGATCCTACATGAGGAGTAAGTGCACAGTGACTCCTGTTGTTGACTTAACAAATTGACACTCTTGTTTATGGCATCAGTAATCACTCTAGGCTCTTGTCATGAGTTGCCAAGGCTGTGGAAGCCCCCTGAGTTCACTGACTCTGATAATTTTTAGACAAGGCCATGGTCAAAGTGGAAGTTCTCTCCTCCCTTCAGAGAAAGGTACCTCCTTCTTTGATGACCCATTCTTTCCACTGGGATCTCACTCGCAGAGATCTTTCATTTAGGTTTTTTTTTCCCCCCAGAGTGTCTTGGCTTTCCATGCCTGAAATACTCTCATGGGCATTTCAGCCGGATCCGCATGCCTTAAGGGCTGATTCTGAGGCCAGAGTGCTGTTTAGGACATCTGCCATTCTATGGGTCTGCTGTGTATCTCACTTCCCATGTTGGATCATTCTCTCCCTTTTTTATTCTATCAGCTAGTATTTGCAGACACTATTCTTGTTTATGTGATCCCTTTGGTTCTTAGTCCTATCATTACGATCAATTGTGAGCAGAAATTGATCACTGGGACTAGTGAGATGGCATTGGTACATGCCACCTCGATGGGATTGAATTGGAATCCCCTGGTATGTTTCTAACTCCACCGTTTGAGGCAAGTCAGCTTGAGCATGTCCCAAATTGCACATCTCTTCCCTCTCTTATTCCCACTCTTATATTTAACAGCGAACACTTTTCAGTTAAGTTTCAGCACTTAAGAAGAATTGTGTATTGATTACAGTATTCAACCAAAAGTATTAAGTAGAACAAACCAAAAAAATACTAAGAGGTATAACATATTAAGCTGCTCATCAACAGTCAGGGTGAGGGCTGATCAAGTCACCATTTCTCATAGTGTTCATTTCACTTTAACAGGTTTCCTTTTTGGTGCTCAGTTAGTTGTCACCTATCAAGGAGAACAAGTGGTATTTGTCCCTTTGGGATTGGCTTATTTCACTCAACATAATGTTTTCCAAATTCCTAACAGGATCACTTTTCAGTTAAAATTTAAACACCTAAGAACAATTGTGTGTTAATTACAGAGTTCAACCAATGGTACTAGAACAAAAAAAATACTAAAATGGATAAAGTATTACATTGTACATCAACCGTCAGGAGAAGAGCTGATCAAGTCACTGTTTCTCACAGTGTCCATTTCACTTCAACAAGTTTCCCCTTTGGTGCTCAGTCTCAGGGCAAGGAAGCCGGTGCCATGGCTCACTAGGCTAATCCTCCACCTTGTGGTGCCGGCACACCGGGTTCTAGTCCAGGTTGGGGCATCGGGTTCTAGTCCGGGTTGGGGCACCGGATTCTGTCCCGGTTGGCCCTCTTCCAGGCCAGCTCTCTGCTGTGGCCCAGGAATGCAGTGGAGGATGGCCCAAGTGCTTGGGCCCTGCACCCCATGGGAGACCAGGAGAAGCACCTGGCTCCTGCCTTCGGATCAGTGCGGTGCACTGGCTGCAGCACGCCAGCTGCGGCGGCCATTGGAGGGTGAACCAACGGCAAATGGAAGACCTTTCTCTCTGTCTCTCTCTCTCACTGTCCACGCTGTCTGTCAAAAAACAAAACAAAACAAAAAACAGGGCAAGGGCTGATCTCATCACCATTTCTCATAGTGTCCATTTCACTTCAACAGGTTTCCTTTTTGGTGCTCGGTTAGTTGTCACCGATCAGGGAGAACCTATGATATTTGTCCCTTTGGGACTGGCTTATTTCACTCAGCATGATGTTTTCCAGATTCCTCAATTTTGTTGCAAATGACCGGATTTTTTTTTCCTGCTGTATAGTATTCTTTATTTATTTATTTGACAGGCAAAGTGGACAGTGAGAGAGAGAGACAGAGAGAAAAGTCTTCCTTTGCCGTTGGTTCACCCTCCAATGGCCGCCGCGGCCGGCGCGCTGCGGCCAGTGCACCGCACTGATCCGATGGCATGAGCCAGGTGCTTCTCCTGGTCTCCCATTGGGTGCAGGGCCCAAGGACTTGGGCCATCCTCCACTGCTCTCCCTGGCCACAGCAGAGAGCTGGCCTGGAAGGCGGGCAACCAGGACAGAATCCGGTGCCCCGACCGGGACTAGAACCCGGTGTGCCGGCACCACAAGGTGGAGGATTAGCCTAGTGAGCCGCGGCACCGGCCGTGCTGTATAGTATTCTATAGAGTACATATCCCATCATTTCTTTATCCAATCTACTGTTGATGGGCATTTAGGTTGATTCCAGGTCATAGCTATTGTGAATTGAGCTGCAATAAACATTAAGGTGCAGACTGCTTTTTTGTTTGCCAATTTAATTTCCTTTGGGTAAATTCCAAGGAGTGGGATGGCTGGGTTGTATGGTAGGGCTATATTCAGGTTTCTGAGGAATCTCCAGACTGACTTCCATAGTGGCTTTACCAGTTTGAATTCCCACCAACAGTGGGTTAGTGTGCCTTTTTCCCCACATCCTCGCCAGCATCTGTTGTTGGTAGATTTCTGAATGTGAGCCATTCTAACCAGGGTGAGGTGAAACCTCATTGTGGTTTTGATTTGCATTTCCTTGATGGCTAGTGATCTTGAACATTTTTTCATGTGTCTGTTGGCCATTTGGATTTCCTCTTTTGATAAATGTCTATTGAGGTCCTTGGCCCATCTCTTAAGTGGTTTGTTCGTTTTGTTGTTGTGGAATTTCTTGATCTCTTTGTGGATTCTGGTTATTAATACTTTATCAGTTGCATAGTTTGCAAATATTTTTTCCCATTCTGTCGGTTGCCTCTTCACTTTCCTGACTGTTTCTTTTGTAGTACAAAAACTTCTCAATTTGATGCAATCCCAATAGTTAATTTTGGCTTTGACTGCCTGTGCCTCCGGGGTCTTTTCTAAGAAGACTTTGCCGGTGCCAATGTCTTGCAGGGTTTCTCCAATGTTCTCTAATAATTTGATATAATACTAATAACATATAATAATAATATATAATAATAATATTATTGGTTGAACTCTGTAATTAATACACAGTTATTCTTAAGTGTTGAAACTTAACTGAAAATTGATCCCTGCTAAATATAAGAGTGGGAATAAGAGAGGGAAGAGATGTACAATTTGGGACATGCTCATTCAGACTTGCCTCAAATGGTAGAGTTAGAAACATACCAGGGGATTCGAATTCAATCCCATCAAGGTTGCATGTACCAATGCCATCTCACTAGTCCAAGTGATGAATTTCTGTTCACAACTGATCATAATGATAGGACTAAGAGTCAGAGGGATCATATAAACAAGACTAGTGTCTGCAAATACTAACTGATAGAATAAAAAAGGGAGAGAATGATCCAACATGGGAAGCAGGATACACAGCAGACTCATAGAATGGCAGATGTCCTAAACAGCACTCTGGCCTCAGAATCAGCCCTCAAGGCATTCAGATCTGGCTGAAAAGCCCTTGAGAGTATTTCAGGCATGGAAAGCCAAAACACTCTGGCAAAAAAAAAAAAAAAAAAAAAAAAAAAAAAAAAACAACCTAAATGAAAGATCTCTGTGAGTGAGATCCCAGTAGAAAGAAGAGGTCATCAAAGAAGGAGGTACCTTTCTCTGAGGGAAGGAGACAACTTCCACTTTGACTATGACCTTGTCTAAATATGATCAGAGTCGGTGAACTCAGAAGGCCTCCATAGCCTTGGCAACTCATGACAAGAGCCTAGAGTGATTACTGATGCCATAAACAAGAGTGTCAATTGTTAAGTCAACAACAGGAGTCACTGTGCACTTACTCCTCATGTAGGATCTCTGTCCTAAATGTGCTGTACATTGTGATTTAATGCTATAACTAGTACTCAACCAGTATTTTACACTTTGTGTTTCTGTGTGGGTGAAAACTGTTGAAAGATTTACTTAATATATACTAAATTGATCTTCTGTATATAAAGATGATTGAAAATGAATCTATGTAAATGGAAGGGAGAGGGAGCGGGAGTTGGGAGGGTTGTGGGTGGGAGGGAAGTTATGGGGGGGAAGCCATTGTAATCCATAAGCTTTACTTTGGAAATTTATATTTATTAAATAAAAGTTTAAAAAAATTTCACCATGAAACAGCCCCCTTACGTAAGGCACAGTGTACAACCACTGTTTCCCTGAGCAGGACTTTCTGTAGTTGAAAAAAATTTGGCTGCCCAAATCATGCATTGTTTATTCTTCAAAGTCTTATCTTAAGGTTTGAATTAATGTTAATTATTGACAGATAAGAGTAGAGGCTTGATCTAATCATGGTGTTTGGGAAATGAGCCTAGTGTGAGGTTTTTGGGTATTCAGGAGATTGCCCTGGAAGATAGTTCTTGCGAGACAGTGTATCCTGTTTCTCTTGGCTTCCTGATTTCCCTTGTGATCATTCCTTTGCATATGCTTTGCTATTTCCAGCCTCCATAGTCACCAGATGCTAAACTCACGTGTGTGATCTGGAACTGTCAGCCTCCAAACCATGAGGTAAAATAAAGCTCCTCCCTTTCTTAGTAACTCTTCAGGTATTTAAATTTATGAAAAGCTGAGGTGATACACATCTAGAGGATTGATGAGGAGGGAATCTTCAGGGCAACTATCCAGGTTTTGTGAGAGAAGGTTTGTTCAATGGGAAAGATTGACAAGATATGACTATATGTTGGAAGCAATACAGTTCATATACATTTAAATATTACATATGCTGATCTGATTCTTAGGACAAAAAATTACTGGAGATGGATGAATGAGATGCTAACACTGATTTGATCTTTTTTCTAACTCATCTAGTTCCACTGTGAGTGACTGGACTGAAGTGCTTGCAGTCGCATTTGTTAAATATCAAGAAGGCAATATGTTCACATCTAATGCAATATTTGGCCTGGGGGGCTCTTCAAGAACCACTTAGGGGTGAGGCCTGTTGTCCTGTTTGTTGATATATAGACCTGCTAGTGTCTTTACTCGTGTTTCTGATTGCTATGCAAGTTAACCTAATTTCTGTACCACCTTTCATAATCTTGTCATTCATGTTGAGGGCAAACATCTGCCATCCCACAATCCTGATGTACAATTTAAACAAACACCTACATGACTCATGTCCTTTCAGTTGTCTGCTCATCATTATCTTCCCAGCCCCTTTACCACACTGAATCCTGCATAATTTGTTTTGGAATATTCCAAATATCTTTTTTTTAAAATACATATTCATCTGTGAGAGCTCCTGCTTGCTAACAAACAATGCCTACAACCCTGTAAGTAATGGCTTTGCAGCTCTGGAAGAGGTTCTGAATACTGCTCTTCTGTAGTTTAGCTCTGATGCCATCTTGTGGTTAAATGGGTGCCTGCACTGGAGTGTGTTATATTCTAGTCTTGCCTGTTGCCTGCTGCGGGAAATTTTGCTTGGCTATCCTCATGCTCCCAAACCCCCTCCATCTTCCCATAGTTCTGGGTTTCATTTCCCTCATTGAGAAGAGAAGCAAAATCAGAGCTCAATGTCTTCCACACTAACCAGGTTCAGTGGGTTGGAGGGAGTCTCTTTCTCAGCACCTCAGGGACAATTTCACTCAAATTTCCCATAGCTATATCAAAGTCAACATGTTCAAAATACAACTTTCAATCATTTTGTATCCCTAACTCCTCACCTTCCACCTCCCAACCCCAAAAATCCCACTCTTAAATTGTCTCCTGTGCTACTGTTTATCCCAATGAAGTCTGTTTTTCCATTGCAAATCAGAAACCTAAAAGCCATGATGGATTTTTCCCTGCTTCTTTCCTTCATTCTCCTATTCTAATAAATCTTTTTTTTAAAATTTTTTGACAGGCAGAGTGGACTGTGAGAGAGAGAGACAGAGAGAAAGGTCTTCCTTTTTCCGTTGGTTCACCCCCCAATGGCCACTGCGGCCAGTGTGCTGCAGCTGGCGCACCGCGCTGATCCGTAGCCAGGAGCCAGGTGTTTCTCCTGGTCTCCCATGCTGGTGCAGGCCCAAGGACTTGGGCTATCCTCCACTGCACTCCCGGGCCATAGCAGAGAGCTGGACTGGAAGAGGAGCAACCAGGACAGAATCTGGCGCCCGACCAGGACTAGAACCCTGGGTGCCGGTGCCGCAGGCAGAGGATTAGCCTATTGAGCCACGGTGCCAGCTCATCTTCCTATTCTAAATAGCCATGAATTTCCTGTATATTTCTCAACTGTCACAGATGTCCTCAAGTCTTGAGTTGTTGGAGAGGTCTGGGAAATGACTATTTTTAATATACAGACTTTCAATCATTTCTGCTATTTTCAGCCCACATCTCCACTTTTTTTCATGTGTACTTGGAGCCTTTCATTTTAAAAACTTTTGGTGATCTGAAATACAAAAAAAGCTGTACTTCCTTTTAAAAAATGGAAGTACATGTTTTACTTTTTAAAACATCTGTTTATTCATTTTTGAAAGTCAGAGTTAGAGAGAGAGACAGAGAGACCGGAGAGATAGAGAGAGAGCTTCTATCTGCTGGTTCACTTCACAAATAGCTGCTTTGCCTGGAGCTGGGCTGGTCCAAAACCCGGAGTCAGGAGCTTCTTCAAGGTCTCTCATATGTGGATGTCGGGGGCCCAAACACCAGGGCCTTCTTCCATTGCTTTTCTCAGGCCATTAACAGGGAGCTAGATCAGAAATGGAGCAGCTGGAATGCAAACTGGTGCCCATTGGCTCCCTTATGGGGTGCTGGATCACAGGTGGCAGCTTTACCTGCTATGTGGCAATGCCAGGCCCAAGCTATACCTCTTAACAGCTTCCTTGTACCCAAAGGTTAGGTCTCTAATATCTCCTGTACTGGGTCAGTTTTCACTAAAGCATTTCACTAGATACATCTCTTTCTGGTTAGGAAATGAAATTGCTCTCTGCTTTAAAGAGACACAATTTCTATCTTCCATGACTGTTTGCCATACAAACACGCTTGAAAAGATAGCCTAGAACAAAAGCTGTTAATGCTTCTTTATGAGCCATACAGGAACACGAGAGCATTGGAAAATTGTCCCCAAACAGTACAGAAGAGAGAGATGGAGGGTCAGTTCATGGATTAGCTCTTTTTAAAAAGAGGAGAGTTTTGTAAATTTCTGATTGGTGAAGACCCTATATCTCTAACTTCAGAAACATACAGCAATGAAGTATTTATTATCTTCTAACTCATTTTCAGGAAATCTTTGTTCTATGAAGCAGAGTTTAAATTCTCAGAAAAGTACCATTCACGTTATAGCAGATAGGTCCTGTCATAAAGTACATTTTCTCTCATATTCCATCATTAAAACATCTATCAGTTTTAGTTTTGGGTATTTTTATAAAAAAGATTTCTTTTTATTTTATGTGAAATGGAGAGAGAGTGTTGGGGGGGAGATCGATCTTCCATCTGCTGGTTCACTCCCCAAATGGCTACAATAGCTGTGCTAGGCCAGGCTGAAGCCAAGAGCCTGGAACTCTATCCAGGCCTCTCACGTGAGTGACAGGGCCCCAAGTACTTGGGTCATCTTCTGCTGCTTTCCCAGACTCATTAGCAGGAAGTTGATTGGAAGTGGAGCAGCCAAGACTCAAAGTGGCACCCATATGGGATGCTGGCATCACAGGTGGTGGCTTGATCTGCTGCAGTACAGCACTGGTCACTAGTTTTGGATCTTAATGTGAGCTTTTGTCTTTTTTTTTTTTTTCTGTGTGTGACTTCATGGATATTTAATAGGAAACTGGAAAAGGCTACGTTAAAGAATGAGTAAAAGCTTAACTCTCTTTTTCTTTGTGTACAAATTTGAACTTGAATTAACTTTCTAATTCTATTTCTAATTTCTAATTGTATGCAAAACTAACAAAGATAAAATGTTCACAATGTGGATAGCAATGTAGTTTATGGTAAAAATGACTATGCTTTGTGGATTCATCTGGATTATGAAGGTTGTGAAAAACTAAAAATTCATGGTGTAAAGCCAAAATTTTAAGCTTTCCTAAATAATTTAGTATGTCTTTTGTGGTACCTGGAATCTATGCCCATGAATACTGTTTGAGCTTCTAACTCAGAATGACTATTGTATATAATGTCCATGTGTGTTGTGATCTCTTCCTGTTTAGCTCTTATATGGGAGTGTCAAAGTATGGGTCTCAATAACCTCATTTATTCTGAATACTTCTGATAATGCTGTCAAGTAATATATAATTTTTAAGTGGATGAATGGAAATGTTTTTAATAGGAAGTGACAAAACCTAATCCAAACTGGCTTAAACAGAAAAGGAACAATTAGTTCATGTAACTAAGAAGGGTTATTATTAGGTTCAGATGCAACTTGATCAGGACCTGGTTTTGCTCTCTCCATATCTTGACTCTGTTTATTCTGTGATCGATTAAAGCCCAGGTTACCTATTCCATCCATAGGGCCAATGATAAAGCACCTAGAATTATCAAAAACTGAGGCTAGGAAAGGATTGGGTTCCAAAACCAAAATTGGATTATTGAAGCCCAAAACAGGAGAAGGATTACTACGAAAGCAATCAGAAGTATTCAGAATAAATGAGGTTATTGAGACCCCTACTTTGTTCTGATATATCCATCCTAGAGTATTATGTTTGTTGTAGGATACCATTCTTACAAAAAGAAGAGCAGAAAGTTGAAGAGGAGAAAAGAATAAATATCAATGGATAGTCAAAGTGAAAAGATACTCAAATGTTCATGACAATTAAATAAGTAAAAATAGGGGCCAGCATTGTGGTGTAGCAGGTTAAGCCTCTGCCAGAGATGCTGGCATCCCATATGGGCACCCATATGGGTACCTCTGCTTCTCCGTAACTCTGCCTATCAAATAAATAAAGAAATATTTTTTAAAAAAAGTATAGTCAAATAAGTGAGAGTGTAGTATACTTAATTATATACTTTAATTTGTTTTGCTTTTTAACCCTTTAAAAATTTTTAAAATGTATTTCAAAGGCAGAGAAATAGAGGCAGACAGATGAAGCTCTTCCATCCATTGGTTTACTCCCCAAACAGCCTCAATAGCTGGGGATGGGCCAGGCCTAAGCCGGGAACTCCACCCTGGTCTCTCACAAAGGTAACAGGGGTCCAAGTACTTGAGTCATCACCAACTGCCTTCCCAAGCACATTAGCACAAAACTGGATCAGAAGCAAAACAGTCGGGACTCCATCCAACACTGTGACATGGGATGCCAGCTTTGCAAACAGTAGTTTATCCCACCATAACATGTGCTATATTATTGCTCTTTTTACATATTTTTGTAATTTTTTTTTATTTATTTGAAAGGTAGAGTTACAGAGAGAGGAGGACAGACAGAGACAGAGAATCTTCCATCCACTGGTTCATTCACCAAATGGCCTCAACAGCCTGGTGTTGGGTCAGGCTGAAGCCAGGAGCCAGGAGCTGCTTCTGGGTCTCCCATGTGGGTACAGGGTCCCGAGGACTTGGGTCATCTTCTACTGCTTTCCCAGGCAGTAGAAGCCAGGAGTTTCTTCCAGGTCTCCCATGGAGGTGCAGGTACCCAAGGATTTGGGCCATCTTCTGCTTTCCCAGGCCATAGCAGAGAGCTGGATGCAAAGTGGAGCAGCCGGGACTTGAACCGGTGCCATATGGGATGCCAGCATGGCAGACGACAGCTTTACCCGCTATACCACAGCACCAGCCCCTTGAATGTACTTTTAATGCATTTTTTCTTTTAATGCATTTTAATAGTCTGAAAGATATCATTTGGTTTACCCAAGAGCTCCTGGGGGTAAATCCAACTCAAAATTCTTTTATGTCAAAAGGATCTTTGTTTTAAGGACAGAGTTAGCTCATAGTATAAAAAAATTTTTTTTTGAAAGCCAGAGAGGTTTTAGGCAATTCAGGGATTATACGATGAGACCTGAACACTGTCAGCCTTTTCTTTCACTCTTTCATGTTTTTCTCTATCTTATTTCAGCTCCATTCACTTTTATTGTACATAGAATTTATCCATATTATGATGAATATGGCTGTTAACTACTACAGATACATACTACATGACTCTAAAAAGGAAAAAAATCCACTCTCAAAAATACAATTTTGATTTTTTCAGTTCAGAAAAAAATCTCCAAGGGCGCGGTGCCATACCACAGACCACCTGCAGTGCTGGCATCACAAATGGGTGCTGGCTCAAGTCCTGGCTGCTCCACTTCCAATCCAGCTCTCTGCTATGGCCTGGGAAAGCAGAAGATGGCCCAAATCCTTGGGTACCTGCACCTCCGTGGGAGACCTGGAAGAAACTCCTGGCTCCTGCCTTTGGATTGGCTCAGCTCTAGCCATTGCAGCAATGTGGCCAGTTGGAGAGTGAACCAGTGGATGTAAGACCTCTCTCTCTCTCTCTGCATAACTCTGACTTTCAAGTAAATAAATAAATCTTTTTTAAAATATTTATTTATTTATTTATTTATTTATTTATTTATTTTAACAGGCAGAGTTAGACAGTGAGAGAGAGAGACAGAGAGAAAGATCTTCTTTTCCGTTGGTTCACCCCCCAAATGGCTGCCACGGTTGGCACGCTGCACCAATCTGAAGCCAAGAGCCAATTGCTTCCTCCTGGTCTTCCATGTGGGTGCAGGACCCTAGCACTTGGGCCATCCTCCCAGGCCACAGCAGAGAGCTGGACTGGAAGAGGAGCAACCGGGACAGAATCTGGCGCCCCAACTGGGACTAGAAGCCGGGGTGCTGGTGCTACAGGTGGAGGATTAGCCAAGTGAGCCGTGGCGCCGGCCAATAAATAAATTTTTTTTTTGACAGGCAGAGTGGACAGTGAGAGAGAGAGAGACAGAGAGAAAGGTCTTCCTTTGCCATTGGTTCACCCTCCAGTGGCCACTGCGGCTGGCATGCTGCTGCCATCGCACCGCGCTGATCCGATGGCAGGAGCCAGGTACTTATCCTGGTCTCCCATGGGGTGCAGGGCCCAAGCACTTGGGCCATCCTCCACTGCACTCCCTGGTCACAGCAGAGAGCTGGCCTGGAAGAAGGGCAACCGGGACAGAATCCGGCGCCCCGACCGGGACTAGAACCCAGTGTGCTGGCACCGCAAGGTGGAGGATTAGCCTAGTGAGCCGTGGCACCGGCTAAATAAATCTTTAAAAAAAAATGAAAAATCCACATTGCTTAAAATGTACATGAAATTAAGAAAATAATGTTATTGCTTTAAGTTTTTTTATTCTACTTTCCTTTTTAATCTTTGTTATGCATCTAAACATCAAATAAGGAAATTGAATATTTCATAGCATTACTGTAGCTAGCTCTTTATTATCTATGTAGAGCTCTTAATTATCTGTAGTTATCTATCTATCTGTATATTTTTGGAAGCTATTTCTGGCTGTCAACTTGTCTTTTTTTTTTAAAGGATTTATTTATTTATTTACTTGAAAGTCACAGTTACAGAAAGAGCAAGGGAGAGACAGAGCTCAGAGAGAGAATCTTCCTTCCACTGGTTCACTTCTCAGATGTCTGCAACAGCCAGGGTTGGGCCAAGCTGAAGCCAGGAGCCTGGCACCTCATTAGTGTCTTCCACGTGGGTGGCAGGGGCCCAAGCATTTGGGCCATCTTCTACTACTTTTTTTTTTTTTAAAGTAGGGAACTGGATTAGGTGAAGCCAAGCAGCAGGGACACAAACTGACACCCATATGGGATGCTGGCATTGTTAAGTGGTACCTTAACCTGCTGTGCCACAACACTGCCCTCCCACTTGTCTTTTTGATTAGAGAAACTCAATCTTTGAATCAAGGAAACAGAATTGCAGTTGAGTTGTTTTTCCCCAGAACAGTAATATACCCAGCTAAAAATTTATATTTCCCAATCTTATTTCCAGGTAGACGTGACCTGCAGACTAAGTTCAATGGAAGGCCTGTGTGGGGCTTCTGAAAAGGCTCTTAGCAGGAATAGATTTGGTTGGGAGAAGACTCACTGGCCTTTTCTGCTATTTGGAATATGAATGTAATAACTAGAGTTTAGCAGTTGTTCTTGTTCATGAGTTGACTTTGAGGATGAAAGACGGTCACTAAAGATGATGGCGAACATAGGATGAGCCAGTGACCCTCGTGCTTTTGTGGAGCCATCATACCTGCTTTCTGTCTTTACAGGAGAGAATAAATCCTTGGGTACATGTCTGTTTATTCAGTTTCTGATCAAATAGGTGTTTGTGTTTAGTGTTGTTACCTCCTTTGCATTGAGAATTGCATTAAGAATAATTTGTGGGTGAAGGAATGAGAGTATGGCACAAGATATCCCATTACCTCATAATCAACTTAACTTGCTTCCAGAGAGTAGTCTTAGTTTAAGAAGAAAGGTAAGTGTAATAATAGGTAATATGCGTTCTATGTTTATTCAAGTACTTCACATGAATTGACTAAGTTAATCTTGACAACCTCATATGGGGCTACTATTTACCCATTTTTTAAAAAATTATTTATTTGAATGGCAGAGTGGCAGAGAGAGAGAGAGGAAAACACAATGAGAAAGAGAGAGAGAGAGAGAGATTCTCCATGAGTTGGTTCACTCTATAAATGGCCACAATGGCTGGATCTGGGTTGGTCTGAAGAGCCAGGAGGTTCTTCTAGGTCTCCCATGCAGGCATTGTGGTATACCAGATAAAGCCGCCACTTGTGATGCAGGCATCCAATATTGGTGCCTGTTTGAGTCCCAGCTGCTTCACTTCCCAACCAATTCCCTGCTAAGGTACCTGGGAAAGCAGTGGAAAATTACCCAAGTGCCTGCCCCTGTGTACTCATTTTTACAGATGTGGAAATGGGGCACAGAGAAGTTAAGTATACTTCCCTAAGATCACAGAGCTGATCAAGCTTGGTTTCTAGCAGTATGTTCTGCAGAGTTCTTATATGGAGCGTTCTGAAAGCAAATGATTGTATAATATTCTTGTCCTAAGACCTAAGTCTGTAATATACTTTTTACTTGGAAAATTGAAGTTGTTTGAGTTATTAATATGTTAATAAAATTACAGTAGTTCTGGGCCGGCACTGTGGCGCAGTGGGTTAAAGCCCTGGCCTGAAGTGCTGGCATCCCATATGGGCGCTGGTTCTAGTCCCGGCTGCTCCTCTTCCAATCCAGCTCTCTGCTATGGCCTGGGAAAGCAGTAAACATGGCTCAAGTCCTTGGGCCCCTGCACCCATGTGGGAGACCTGGAAGAAGCTCCTGGCTCTCGGCTTTGGATCGGCACAGCTCCAGCCATTGCGGCCATCTGGGGAGTGAACCAGCGGAGGTAAGACCTTTCTCTCTGTCTCTACCTCTCTCTGTCTTTCAAATAAATAAATAAATAAATAAAATAAATAAAATAAATCTTTAAAAAAAAGTACAATAGTTTTTATAATTTTATATGTAATTTCAGTGATTATTCTAAAAGAGTAAAATCATCCAAACTTGTGATGTAGCTTAGTTGGCAATGACTACATTTTGGTCATCATTTATACATAGAAAGAAAAATGTGTATGCTTTAAAGTATGTTTGACTCATTTTCATATTAAGTAGCTATTCTATTTTTCTACATTTACTCATTTATTTCAGATGATCTAAGATATTTATCTTTGTTCAAGGTGATTTTTTAAAAAAGATTTGTATATTTCAAAGACAGAGTGACACTGGGGAGGAGAGACAGAGGGAAGTATTTTGATGTCACTTTTTTTTTTTTTTTTTTTTGCAAAGCTTGCATTCTGTGATAGAATAAAGCCATTGCTTGGCCCAACTCAGGACATTTTAATGGACAATGTTTCCTCTAGAGCTTTTTGCCACATTAGCTGAAACTTTGTTGGACCTACATCACAATTCAATTTATTTCTTTGACATATCCTGCTTTTCCATCCTCCCCTCTTTTTATTATTACTATTTTTTTTTTACAAAAAAGATTGTTTATTTATTTGAAAGGCAGAATGACACACACACATAGAAAGAGATGAAGAGACAGAGTGAGAGATCTTCTATTTTCTGATTCACTCCCTAAACAGCCACAACAGTTAGGGTTGGATTAAGGCCCAAGCCAGGAGCTGGGAACTCCATCTGGGTCTCTCACAAGGATAACAGGGGCTCAAGTACTTGGGCCATCATCTACTATTTTCTCCCACATATTTGCAGGGAGCTGGAATGGAAGCAGAGCAGCTGGAATTTTAACTGGCACTTCCATATGGTATATCAGCATTGTAAGTGGTAGCTTAACATGCTGTGACATAGTGCTTGCCTCTGTTTTGTAAACATTTGTTTATTTAAGAGGCAAAGAGATAAACAAAGAGAGCGAATTTCTTTTCATTGATTCACTCCCTGAATGGTTGCAATGGCTGAGAGCGGGTGAATGGGTAGAGCAAAGTGGGGCATTTGAAACTTGATGGAAGTCTCTCATGTGGATGGCAGGAATCCAACCACTTGAGCCATCACTGCTGCTTCCGCAGGGTTTGAACTTTCCTAGGAGCTCTCCTAGGCCTCCAGCTCAGGCACTCTGATATGGAATGCAGACATTTTAGCTGGTACCTAATCTTCCCCTTACCCACTTTTCTTTCATAGGTGTTGATCCGTAATAAACATTTTGTACATCAAATTCTCTATTTTCATCTGCTTCTAGAAAACTGCTGATAATTGGTATTGGGAGTAGGCTGAAAAAGGAGCTGATAGTATAGGTTTTTAGAGCTGGATTGTTTGCTGTGTAGGAGGTAGTGAGAAACCCAAAACAACTCCTGGCAAATGTCCACTGGTAAGCTTTTACCCTTAGTGAATTGGGAGGGTGAATTGGTAGAGGGGAAACAGCCAATGGGTGGAATGTAGTAGACTTTTGGGACTTACAGGGAAAAGAATGGGTACATAAAGATATCAAGATTGGATAGTTATTACTATCCAATAGCATAATCCAATGGACTGTCCTAATACCTGTCTTTGTAAATATTTTTTTTTTGGAGGAATACAGCCATGCCTATTTATTTAAGTACTCTCTGGGGCTTCTTTTGTGCTACAGTGGCAGAGTTAAGTGGTTGCTATAGAGTTAAGTGGTTGACTGTATGGTTTACAGAGCTAAAAATATTTATTATTTTTGCCTTTTACTGAAAAAGAGTTTGCCAATCCCTGGTTGGGTGCTGGAGTGCTAGTCCCTATCATATCTTCATTTAATTTACCTGGTATCTACAGAATTCAGGTACCTGCAGAATTCAGTGGATCTTCAGGAAGTGACTGGAAACTCACATAAGCTCAATTAAATGGTATTCTTGACTGTACTTACTGCACATGATGAGAAATCTTTGCTAAAATATTTAAATTAAAATCAATAATTAAATATATTAAATATAATAAAATAAAATAATTAAATATAATAAATAATTAAAATAAAATAATTAATTTGACCTTATATATGTGGTAAGTGACCACTGAGTCAGAAAATGCAGTCTTTTCTATTCTAATTAGATGAAAGAATAAGCAATAAGTTTATATTAATATGGAATAGATAGTACTATTCACTTACAGGTTTTTCCCAGGGAGATTTTTAACTGGTTTTCCATCTGTAATATTATAATATGTAGAGATATAGAACATCTTGGCATTTGGCATTACACTGTTCAGTTACTTTGATGACATTATGTTGACTGATCTGGGTTTGTAAAAGATGGCTAGCACAATGCAGGTATTGGTAAGACATGTCCTCCGAGTGTTGGAGATAAACTGTCTAAATGTTTTAAGTCCTTGCCATATCTATAAATGTTTTAGGGATACATTGAGCAGGTATATAGCTGGATATCTCTTCCAAAGTAGAAGACAAATTATTGCATCCTGTATTTTCTATGCTAAAAAAGAATCAGAATATGTGGTATTCCTCTGAGTTCCAGAGACAGCATAATTTTCTACCTAGGGATACTTCTTCAATGAATATACTGAGTGACACAAAAGACTGCTATCTTTAAATGGGATGTAGAACAGGAAAGAGCTAGTGACATGTTCAGGCTGTGGTGCAAGCAACCTGCTACATGGATCATAAAATTTGACAGGTTCTACGATATTAAAGGTGTTAACGGTAAGACAAGATGCTGTGTGAAGTTTATGGCAAGTACCAGTGGGAAAATCATTTTATTCCTTTGGGTTCTGGAGCAAAGCAATGCCATTTTCCATGGAGAACTGCATGCTTTTTAGTATGCTTCTTCACTCTAGTGGAGACAGGATGAATGCCCATGGAACATGGACTGATTATGTATATAAAAATTCCACCATGAGCTGAATCCTGTAAAACTGGCCAAATAATGTCAGACAGGCCAACTGATACTATGTTGCAAGGTAGAATTGGTACATTTGTGATCAAGTACAAACATGCACGGATGGCACAAACAAGTTCCATGAATAGGTATCATAGACCCCAATTAGCACCTATCACTACCCTTCTTTCCGCTCCTCTGTCTCTATGGAGGATAAGGGGGAAAGGTCAAGCTTGTTTTATGGATGGATCAGCCCCACCTATAGATTGGTTTGAAAGAGAGAAGGTCCTAGGAACCATTTTCTGCCCTATCCTTTGCACAAACGCATTTCTCTTTAACCTTACTGACACATTTCTCACCCCCACCTCCAACCATAGTTCCTGCCTCATTATCTTTTAAAACCATTAACCTTTCAAAAAGTTTTATGGAATCCACTTATTTGCCTCTTTTAAGAATTATTACCCATAACTTTGTCAAGTTTTCTCCTTTTTAGAGAGGGGACCTTATTCAACATGCAGATTAGTTACTGTTCTGACCCAAGAACTGTACATCATTGTCTCAGCTCATGATCTTATTGGCATAATTTTTTTCTGGAAATATTGGGTAGTTTCATAAGACTTAGCTTCTCCTTTAGGGTTTTATATTTGGCAATTAAATGAATAATATTAACCTCAAACCAAGAAATGCTTATTAAACATGATAACTCAATAAGAAAAAGAAACATTGTTTAGGGTGTTTTAAAATGTTTTACTTTTTTGTTGGAGCAGTGAGGACTCCAACTGTACCCAGTGTTACAGATGGCAGCTTAACTTGCACTGCCCGCAGATAGCAACTTCTTAACCCACTGCACCAAATGTCTGCTGTTATTTAGGATCTTTCTTGAGGGTAAAAGGAAATGATTTCTAGAAAGACAAAATAGGTTGGAACTTTATGATCATGCTGTTATATACAAAAACATAAATGTAGAGAAAAAGAGAGGACATTACTTATAGAAACAAAGAAAGTAGACTTAAAATCAGAAAGAAGTCTGAGTGCTTGGGTCTCCTCCATTCTTGGTCCTTCTACATAGACACTGTAGGGGAAATAATGACACCTCCCTAAACATGTACATATCTTTTTCATTGTTATTATTTTCTGCCATTTCCTTTCAAGCTTTACTTGAAAATACCATGACATTTAAATTCTCTTGTAAAGCAGTTCCTGTTTGCTGAGGAGATAATTTGAGCCCATTATTACTATTATTATTTTGCTCTACCACAAGCATTTTCCCTGTATAAATGTGATCAGAAAGATTTGTGAAGGAAATTTCTCACAGAGATATTTTAAAATGAAAGATTCACTTAAAGAATTTACCAGAACTCAGAAAAGGTGCTGTAACTTGACAGTTTTCCACTAGATGGCAAGCATCCTCTTTCAGTTTCTCAGGAATGTGAAGCTAAAAAACTGCTGCTATTTAAAACTTACATCTTTGCAAAAAACAGCTGCACTTGTATCAAAAAATGATAAAGGCACTGATTCACAAATTTGCCAAATTTGGAATCATGTTAGTCCAAATGAAATCGAAGGTATATTGTGGTGTTTGAAAGTTTTACTGGAAGAATATATATTTGTTATTAATTTAACAAACACTAAGTGACTCATTTGTGTTTTGTACTTTATTTTATTTACCCTGCCCCCTAGTGAAAGTAGATATTTTTATTGGCCTCATTTTAAGACTGGGAAACCAAGATTTAGAGAGATTAAGAAATTTATTAATCAAAGACATACAGGTGTAAACCTGTATATACATCTGGGGCCGGCGCTGTGGCATAGTAGGTTAAGCCTTTACCTGTGGTGCTAGCATTCCATATGGGCCCCAGGTCATGTCCCAGCTGTCCCTCTTCTGGTCCAGTTCTCTGCTATGGTCTGGGAAAGCAGTAGAAAATGGCCCAATTCCTTGGGCCCTGGCACCCACGTGGGACACCCAGAAGGAGCTCCTGGTTTCTGGCTTTGGATCCACACAGCTTCAGCCATTGCAACCATTTGGGGAATAAACCAGAGGAAAAAGATCTTTCTCTTTGTCTCTCCCTCTCTCTGTTTGTAACTCTACCTCTCAAATAAATAAATAAAAACTTAAAAAAATTTAAAAGAAACCTATGCAGTTTATCCCATAGCCTGTTCTTCTAACCTATATATTTTAGTGTCTACCATAATTAAATTAGTGTAAACTTAAAGTATTTAGGACAGTGTTTGGCATGTGATAGTAGTTAAAAGTATTAGTTATTTTTTTTCCTTTTTGTTGTATACATTAATTAGTAGGGTTAGATCTTCTGGCATGACTTTTATTTATTTTAAGGATTTATTATTTTATTTATTTGAAAGAGATACAGAGAGAGGTAGAGCCAGAGAGAGAGAGAGAAAGAGAGATCTTCTATCTGCTGACTCACTCCCCAGATGACTACAATGGCCAGAGATGAACTGATCCAAAGCCAGGAGCCAGGAGCTTCTTCTGGGTCGCCCACGTAGGTGCAGGAGCCCAAGGAATTGGGCCATGTTCTACTGTTTTCCCAGACCATAATAGAGAGCTGGGTAGGAAGTGGAGCTAGCTAGCTGCAGGCTGGAGCTTTAACCCACTGTGCCACAGCACTGGCCCCATGGCATGACCTTTTTGAAAATCTATATGTAAGGACAGGCATTAGGAGTAGCAGTTAAGACAAGGACACCTGCATCTGATATTGGAGTATGTGAAGTCCTAGCTCTGCTTTCTGCTAAAGCACAATCTGGAAGGCAGTAGGTGATGATTCAAATCTTTGGGTCTCTGCCACTCTTGTGGGAGACCAGGATTGTGTTCCTGGCTCTTTACTTTGGCCTGGCCTAACCCCAGCTATCCTGGGCATTTTGGGAGTGAACCAGTGGATGGAAGATTTCTGTTTCACTCTCATTCTGTGTCCCTATGTCCAACTTCCTCTATCTCTCTGAATTTTAAATAAAAATAAAATTAATTTGAATAAAGAAAACCTGTGTATAAAAATTATACAAAGACACAATATTATTTACACTTGATCTTAGCCAAAAGGCCGAGAAACGATGAAGACACAAAATTATTTAAAAGCAAACAATATTTGTGCAATATTACTTAAGCATATACAAGATGAAAAGAAAGAGCATAAAATTCTGAGAATGTTCTACAAAGACAAAGTTGTAGAGTAAGAGAGAGAGAGAGAGAAAAGCATACATGTGAAAAAAGAGGCAACCATCTTTTTTTAATAGAAAAATTTTATTTAATAAATATAAATTTCAAAAGTACAACTTAGGGATTATAGCGGTTCTTCCCCCCATAATCACCCTCCCACTCAGAAACCATCCCGTATCCTACTCCCTATCCCATCCTATTTTTCATTAAGATTCATTTTTAATTATCTTTATATACAGAAGATCAGCTCTATACTGAGTAAAGATTTCATCAGTTTGCACCCACACAGATACACAAAGTGTAAAGTACTGTTTGAAGACTAGTTTTACTGTTAATTCTCATAGTACAACACATTAAGAACAGAGGTCCTACATGGGGAACAAGTGCACAGTGACTCCTGTTGTTGATTTAACAATTGACAGTCTTATTTCTGATGTCAGTAATCACCTGAGGCTCTTGTCATGAGCTGCCAAGGCTAAGGAAGCCTCTTAAGTTCACAACCTTTGACTTTATTTAGACATGGCTATAATCAAAGAGGAAGTTCTATTCTCCCTTCAGAGAAAGGTACCTCCTTCTTTTTTTTTTTTTAAAGATTTTATTTATTAATTTGAGAGGTAGAGTTACAAACAGTGAGGAGGGGAGACAGAGGGAGAGGTCTCCCATCCATTGTTTCACTCCCCAGTGGCCACTATGGGCGGAGCTGTGCTGATCTGAAGCCAGGAGCCAGGTGCTTCTTCCTGGTCTCCCATGCGGGTACAGGGGCCCAAGGACTTGGGCCATCTTCTACTGCATTCTCAGGCCATAGCAGAGGTCTGGATTGGAAGAGGAGCAGCCAGGACTAGAACTGGCGCCTATATGGGGTGCTGGCGCTGCAGGCAGAGGATTAACCTGCACCATGGCGCCAGCCCCCCTCCTTCTTTGATGGCCTCTTCTTTCCACCTGGATCTCACTCACAGAGATCTTTCATTTAGGTCATTTTTATCCACAGTGTCTTGGCTTTCCATGCCTGAGAAACTCTCATGGGCTTTTTTAGCCAGATCTGGATGCCTTAAGGGCTGATTCTGAGGCCAGAGTGCTGTTTAGGGCATTTGTCATTCTGTGAGTCTGCTGTGTATCCCATTCCCCATGTTTGATCGTTCTCTCCTTTTAAATTCTATCAATTATTATTACCAGACACTGGTCTTATTTATGTGATTCCTTTGACACTTAATCCTATCTTTATGATCAATTATAAACTTAAATTGATCACTTTAACTAGTAAGATGGCATTGGTACCTGCCAACTTAATGGGATTTGGAGTCTCATGACAACTTTTTAGCTTTACCCTTAGGGGTAAGTCCAAGGGAGCATATGCTGAACTGTACATCTCCTCCTCTCTTATTCCCACTCTTATTTTTAACAGGAATCAATTTTCAGTTGGGATTAAACACTTAAGAATAATTCTGTGTTAATTAATGGTATTACGTAGAAAAAGAAAATACTAAAAAGAATAAAATATTAAGCTGTTCCTCATCAGTCAGGAAAAGGGCTGATTGAATCATTGCTTCTCATACTGTCAGTTTTACTTCTACAGGTTTGCTTTTAGGTGCTTGGTTAGTTGTCACTGATCAGGGAGAACATATGATATTTGTTCCTTTGGGACTGGCTTATTTCACTCAGCATGATGTTTTCCAGATTCTTCCATTTTGTTGCAAATAACCAGATTTCATTTTTTTTTACTGCTATGTAGTATTCCATAGAGTACATGTCCCATAATTTCTTTATCTAGTCTTCTTCAACAGAGGACTAGATTTAGTCCTTGATTTAGGTTGATTCCATATCTTAGCTATTGTAAATTGAAATGCAATAAACGCTGAGGAGCAAATAGATCATTAGTTTGCCAATTTATTTCCCTTGGGTAAATTTCGAAGAGTGTGATGGCTGGGTTGTGTGGTAGGGCTATATTCAGGTTTCTGAGGAATCTCCAAACTGTCTTCTATAGTGGCTTTACCAGTTTGCATTCCCACCAACTGTGGGTTAGTGTGCCTTTTTCCCCACATCCTCGCCAGCATCTGTTGTTGGTAGGTTTCTGTACATGAGCCATTCTAACCGGGGTGAGGTTAAACCTCATTGTGGTTTTGATTTGCATTTCCTTGATGGCTAGTGATCTTGAACATTTTTTCATGTGTCTGTTGGCCATTTGGATTTCCTCTTTTGAAAAAATATCTATTGAGGTCCTTGGCCCATCTCTTAAGTGGTTTGTTTGTTTTGTTGTTGTGGAGTTTCTTGATCTCTTTGTAGATTCTGGTTATTAACCCTTTATCTGTTGCATAGTTTGCAAATATTTTTTCCCATTCTGTCGGTTGTCTCTTCACTCTCATGACTGTTTCTTTTGCAGTACAGAAACTTCTCAATTTGATGCAATCCCAATAGTTGATTTTGGCTTTGACTGCCTGTGCCTCCCGGGTCTTTTCCAGAAATTCTTTGCCTGTGCCAATATCTTGCAGGGTTTCTCCAATGTTCTCTAGTAACTTGATGGTGTTGTGTGGTATATTTAGATCTTTAATCCATATTGAGTGGATTTTTGTGTAAGGTGTAAGGTAAGGGTCTTACTTCTGCATGTGAAAATCCAGTTTTCTCAGCACCATTTGTTGAATAGACTGTCCTTGCTCCAGGAATTGGTTTTAGATCCTTGATCAAATATAAGTTGGCTGTAGATATTTGGTTGATTTCTGGTGTTTCTATTCTGTTCCATTGGTCTATCCATCTGTTTCTATACCAGTACCATGCTGTTTTGTGTTTTGATGATAACTGCCCTGTAGTATGTCCTGAAATCTGGTATTGTGATGCCTCTGGCTTTGATTTTGTTGTACAAGATTGTTTTAGCTATTCGAGGTCTCTTGTGCCTCCATATGAATTTCAGCATCCCTTTTTCCGGATCTGAGAAGAATGTCTTTGGCATTTTTATGGGTTTCGCATTGAATCTGTAAATTCCTTTTGGACAAATGGACATTTTGATGATATTAATTCTTCCAATCGATAAGCATGGAAGATTTTTTCCATTTTTTGGTATCCTCTTCTATTTTTTTCTTTAACGTTTTGTAATTGTCACTGTAGAGATCTTTGATATCCTTGGTTAAGTTTATTTCAAGGTTTTAATTTTTATTGTAGCTATTGTGAATGGGATTGATCTTAGAATTTCTTACTTAGCTGTGGCATTGCCTGTGTATACAAAGGCTGTTGATTTTTGTGCATTGATTTTATATCCTGCTACTTTACCAAACTCTCCTATGAGTTCCAATAGTCTCTTATTGGATTTCTTTGGATCCCCTAAATAAAGAATCATATCATCTGCAAAGAGGGATAGTTTGACTTCTTTCTTTCCAATTTTAATCCTTTTTTTTTTTTTTTGCCTAATGCCTCTGGCTAAAACTTCCAGTACTATTGAATAGCAATGGTGACAGTGGGCATCCCTGTCTGGTACCAGATCTCAGTGGGAATGCTTCCAACTTTTCCCCATTCAATAGGATGCTGACTGAGGCTTTGTCATAAATTGCCTTGATTATGTTGAGGAATGTTCCTTCTATACCCAATTTTATCAAATACTTTTCTGCATCTATTGAGATAATCATATGGTTTTTCTTCTGCAGTTTGTTAATGTGGTGTTATCACATTGATTGATTTGCAAATGTTGAAAAATCCCTGCATACCAGGGATAAATCCCACTTGGTTTGGGTGGATGATATTTCTGTTGCATTCTGTTGGCCAGAATTTTATTGAGGATTTTTGCATCTGTTCATCAGGGAATTTGGTCTGAAATTCTTTTTCTGTGTTGCATCTTTTTCAGGTTTAGGAATTAAGTTGACACTGGCTTCGTAGAAATAATTTGGGAGGATTCCATCTCTTTTAATTGTTCTGAATAGTTTGAGAAGAATTGGAGTTAGTTCTCTTTAAATGTCTAGTAGACTTCAGCAGTGAATCCATCCAGTCCTGGGCTTTTCTTTGTTTGGAGACCCTTTATTACTGATTCAATTTCTGACTTGGTTATGGGTCTGTTTAGGTTTTCTATGTCTTCAGGGTTCATTTTAGGTAGGTTGTATGTGTCCAGGAATCTATCCATTTCTGCCAGATTTCCCAGTTTGTTGGCATAGAACTTTTTGTAGTAATTTCTGATGACTCTTTATTTATGTGGTTTCTGTTGCTACATCCCATTTTTCAGCTCTAATTTTGTTCATTTGTTTCTTCTATCTTCTCTTTTTGTTTAGTTGGGCCAATGGTGGGTCATTTTTGTTTATTTTTTCAAAAAAACAGCTCTTCATTTTGCTTATCATTTGTAATTTTTAAATTTAATTTTGTTGATTTCTTCTCAAATTTTAATTATTTCTCTTCTCCTACTAGCTTTGCTTTGGTTTTCTGTAGTTTTTCTAGATCCTTGAGATGCATTGATAGCTCATTTATTTGATGTCTTTCCCATTTCTTGCTGTAGGCACCTATTGTTATAAACTTTCATCTTAACACTGTTTTTGCTGTATTCCATAAGTGTGATATGTAGTGTTGTTATCTTCATTGCTTCCATAAAGCTTTTGATTTCTCTTTTGGTTTCTTTTGTGACCCACTATTCATTCAGGAGCAAGTTGTTCAGTCTCCATGTGTTGGATATGCTCTAGAGATTCCTGAGTTTCTGACTTGCAGCTTCATTTCATTGTGGTATGAGATGATGCATGGTACAATTTCAATTCTTTTGAATTTTCTGAGACTTGCTTTATGGCGTAGTATGTGGTCAATCCTAGAGAAAGTTCCATGCACTGCTGAGAAGAATGTGTATTCTGCAACTGTAGGATGAAAAGTTCTGTAGATATCTGTTAGGTCCCTTTGGTCTGTAATGTTGATGAAATCCGCTGTTTCCTTGTTGATTTCCTTGTTGTTAATTAGATGCATATACATTTATAATAGTTACATCTTCCCGTTGAATTGATCCCTTAATCATTATATAGTGCCCCTCTTTGTCTCTTTTAACAGTTTTTGTGTTAATGTCTATTTTGTCTGAGATTAAGATGGCTATGCCCACTCTTTTTTGTTTTCTGTTGACATGGAATATCTTTTTCCAAATTTCACTTTCAGTCTGCATGCACCTTTGCTGGAAAGATGTGTTTCTTGTAAGTTGCAAATAGATGGGTTTTGTTTTTTAATCCATTCCGCCAATCTGTGCCTTTTAACTGAAGAATTGAAGCCATTTACATTCAATGTGATTATTTTTAAGTAGTGACTTTGCCCTGCCATTTTCCAAAAGATATTTCTAATATATGCTTTGAACTTCCTGTGATCTTTCACTGAGATATTTTCTTCCTTTACCTTCTTTCATATTGATGACCATGTTTCTGTGTGTAACACATCTTTAAGCATCTTTTGCAGGGCTGGACGAGTGTTGATAAGTTCTTTCAATTTCTGTTTGCCACGAAAGGTCTTATTTCACCTTCATTCACAAATGATATCTTAGCAGGATATAATATTCTGGGCTGGCAGTTTTTTTCTCTTAGTACTTGGGCTATATCTTGTCAATCCCTCCTAGCCTGTAGGGTTTCTGATGAGAAGTCTGCTGTGAGTCTAATTGGAGATCCTCTGAGAGTAATCTGACATTTCTCTCTTGCACATTTTAGAATCTTTTCTTTATGTTTCACTGTGGTGAGTTTGATTACAACGTGTCGTGGTGAGGATCTCTTCTGGTAATGTCTATTGGGAAATATGTGTGCTTCCTCTACTTGGGTATTTCTTTCTTTTTCTAAACCCAGGAATTTTCTGCTAGTATTTCACTAAAAAGGCCTTCTAATCTTTTCTCTCTCTGCATGCCTTCAGGAACTCCTGGAACCCAAATATTGGTTTCTTTAATAGTGTCCTGTAGATTCCCAACAATACATTTTTGGATTTCTAATTTCCTCTTCTTGTCATTGGTTTGACTGTGTACTTTCCTGTGCTCTGTCTCCTAAGTCCAATATTCTCTCTTCTGCCTCACTGATTGTGTTTCTAAGGCTCTTGACTTCATTTTTTATTTGTTCTATTGGAATCTTCATTTCATTTTGATTTCTCAATATCTCAATTTCATGTTCTATTTAATTATTCATTTCATTTGTTTCCTCCTTAAGATTTCAATTTCGTGAAAGAGATTTTCTTTCATGTCCTGCATGGATTTCTGTAGTTTGTGCGTTTGCTTTTCAATACTTGTTTTTAATCTTATCATCAATTTTTTTGAGTTCCATTTCTTGCATTTCTTCTATCTCATCATCTTCATAATCTTGTATTGAAGTGTTGTGTTCTTTTGGGAGCATCATATTGTCTTCCTTATTCTTGTTTCTTGGATTGTTGTGTTTGGATTTTGTGGAGATACTGTTTTTTTCTTCTTCGTCGTCTTTGTCTTTGTCTTCGTCGTCTTCTTCTTTTTTTTTTTTCATGCTGTGGTGGTTTTTCTTATTATACTATGACTGTATTTAAGTGGACTGTCTGCTTTCAATGAATCTCTAGAGGCTTGTAGTGGGTGTTGCCAGAAAGCTCTGTTCAGTTCTCCAGGGTTAAGGGCATGCTTAAGGTGACACACCCAGGTTTGACATGGTACATCTTCTCTTTCTTCTTTTTAATCCAAAGGGAATTAATTCTGCTTAGCTGAGCTCTTCTTCTCAATGGAGACCAGTGCCTGAACGCTAGCCCCAGTGGATATAATATTTGTCTGCTCTGTCCCAAAGACTAAACAAAGGATGTGTTCAGTCCTCAGTGTAGGTTCAGATTACCCAGCAATGTCTATTACCGAGTAACCAGGACTGTCCAGCTTGTGGTGTCTCCTACCGAGACTACTCAAATTCTAGCCACACTGAGAGTTCTCCCACACACTCTCAGTCTTTTTTTTCCACAGTTGTTATTCAAGCTTCACACAGTCACAAAGTCCTAGCCCCCTGTTATTTCTCCCAACTAGAGTCAGGATCTCTGCTTGGCTAATTGCCGGGCATAATAGACATGAGCTGGCGCAGCTGTTATGTATGTCCAAAATGGCACCTGCTCTATCAGCTTGTATGCCTTTGTAAGGTGATCAGAGGGAGAGAAATGTATCTGTACCATCCTTTTTTTCCCCCCTCTCCTCTAGTTAGGTTGGTGCACTTTCCCCCACTCAGCTTCAAGCCTCATTCCCTCTAGGCTCTTCCTGCCACTTTTTTGCCAGTATCTAGGACTACTGTGGTTTTCTCTCATCTCACTTTCCAGTGCTGGTGTGTAGGCTCTTGGCTATTGGAGTCCCGAGCTGTGGGTGCCCACACCCTCCATGTAGGTCCACCATGTCCCTCTAATTTTGTAAGAGTTTCCTCTGCCATTTTTTCCCTAACTCTCCCCCGAGACTACACTATCTCCACATTTTTTACTATCTTCTAGACTAGATCAGTAAGCTCCCTCCTTATTCCACTATCTTGGAACTGCTCCTGCAACCATCTTTTTTTAAAATTATAATTTCAGTAACAGAATTGTTTTCTTGTTAGAGCTTCTTGCTGCAAATGAATTTTATTCAAATTAAATAAAATGAAAGTTTAAAGGGAAGAATATAAAACAACAAATGAAATAAAAAGGCAAATGCAAAGTCAGGGAAACTCAGATTTTGGAATCTAAAAAATAAAGAACAGAGAAGATATAGTTAAAATTCAAATTAATATGATAGAAGAATAAAGACCTAAGATCACTTTGAATACAAAGTAAAATGGAGATGAAAGCAATTAGGAAGAGCCTGACAGATATGGATAATTGAAAAACAGTTGATATCTCCTAAGTAGACAGCAGATTGTGAGTAAAAGTATTCAAGATAAAATAATGAGAACTTTCTTTAATAAAGTGTACACACATAACAGGAAAACTTGATGCTGAATTATCAACACTGAGTAATACCTCATTAAAAATTATTTGGACATGAAGCAGAAAAAGCAGGTTACTTAAAAGGGGGAAATTCAGTCTGGCACCGCGGCTCAATAGGCTAATCCTCCGCCTGTGGCGCTGGCACACCGGGTTCTAGTCCCAGTCGGGGCACCGGATTCTGTCCTGATTGCCCCTCTTCCAGGCCAGCTCTCTGCTATGGCCTGGGGAGTGTAGTGGAGGATGGCCCAGGTCCTTGGGACCTACACTCGCATGGGAGACCAGGAGAAGCACCTGGCTCCTGGCTTTGGATCAGCGCGGTGTGCCGGCTGCAGCATGCTGGCCGCAGCGGCCATTGAGGGGTGAACCAATGGTAAAAGGAAGACCTTTCTCTCTGTCTCTCTCTCACTGTCCACTCTGCCTGTCCAAAAAAAAGGGAGGTGAAATTCAGGGTGGGTTTGTGTTATGGTGGGTTAGACCACTGCTTGTGACTCCTGCATCCCTTGTTGGAGTGCCAGTTTGAGTCCTGGCTCCAATGCATCTGGGAAGGCAGCAGAGGATAGTGTAGTACTTGGGTCCTTGCTACTCATGGAGGATACCCAGATGGAATTTCTGGCTTCTGGCTTTGGCATGGCCCAGACTTGGCTGGTATAATCATTTGGGAAGTGAACAGGTTGATGTAAGATCTCTCTCTCTCTGTTTCTCCCTGTTTCTCTCTGTAATTGTGCCTTTCAAATAAAAAAAAATTTTTTACAAATGGGGGTGGACTTCAAACTTGAATAAAAGTTTTTAAATTTTGGGGGGCTGGTGCTGTGGCTTAGTGAGTTAAGCACCCACTGGTGGCAATCTCATCTCATTTGGGCCCCTGTTAATGTCCTGGCTACTCCTCTTCTGATCCAGCTCTCCACTGTGGCCTGGGACAGCAATGGAAGATAGCCCAAGTGCTTGGGCTCTTGCACCTGCATGACTCAGAGAAAGCTCCTGGCTCCTGGTTCATGGCTTTGGATTGGCTCAAGTCTGGATGTTGTGGCCATTTGAGGAGTGAACCAGTGGATGGAAAGCTTTTCTCTCTGTCTCTCCCTCTCTCTGTAATTCGACCTCATGTCTCCCAAGTGGGTGCAGGGGCCCAAGGACCTGGGCCATCCTCCACTGCTCTGCCAGGCCATAGCAGAGAGTCAGATTGGAAGTGGAACACCCAGGTCTTGAACTGGTGCCCATATATGATGCTGGCACTGCAGGCGGTGGCTTTATCTGCTGTGCTACAGCGCTTGCCCCATAAATAAATCTTTTTTTATTTTTTATTTTATTTTATTTTTATTTTTTGACAGGCAGAGTGAACAGTGAGAGAGAGAGAGACAGAGAGAAAGGTCTTCATTTTCTGTTGGTTCACCCCACAATGGCTGCTGCGGCCTGCCGCGCTGATCCAAAGCCAGGAGCCAGGTGCTTCTCCTGGTCTCCCATGCGGGTGCAGGGCCCAAGGACTTGGGCCATCCTCCACTGCACTCCCAGGACACAGCAGAGAGCTGGCCTGGAAGAGGAGCAACCAGGACAGAATCCGGTGCCCCGACTGGGACTAGAACCCTGTGTGCCGGCTCCGCAGGTGGAGGATTAGCCTATTGAGCTGCGGCGCCAGCCAATAAATCTTTTAAAAAAGAAACTTTTATGACTGGAAGAAATCCAGATGCCTACCACATTTTTCAACAAAGGATTATATCTATTTATGTTATCATTCAAATAGAAAGGATTCAGGGAATAAACATTTGAAGAATTTTTCTTTTCTTTTTTAAAGATTTATTTCTTTGAAAAGCAGAGATATAAAGAGAAAAGTAAAGAGAGATCTTCCATCTGCTACTTCACTCCGTAAATGGCCACAATGCCCATCGCTGGGCCTGGTGGAATCCAGGAGCCAGGAGCTTCTTCCAAGTCTCTCACATGCATGGCAGGGGCCCAAGGACTTGGACCATCTTCTGCCGCTTTCTCAGGCCCATTAGCAAGGAGCTGTATTGGAAATGGAGCGGCTGGGACTCAAACCAGTGCCCATATGGAATGCTGGCACTGCAGGTGCTGGCTTAACCTTCTGTGCCACAATGCAGGCCCCTGAAAAGTTTTTTTTTAATGCAACAAAAAATAGGTTTATTTTAGTGCAAAAAACTTTGAAATCTATGAAGTTCTCCTGGTATACATTTAAAAATTTTTTTTTAACTTTTATTTAACAAATATAAATTTCCAAAGTACAGCTTATGGATTACAGTGTTTTTTTTCCCCCCATAACTTTTCTCCACCTGCAACCCTCCCATCTCTTGCTCCCTCTCCCATTCCATTCACATTTTCAATTCTCTTTATATACAGAAGATCAATTTTGTATACAATAAGTAAAGATTTCAACAGTTTGCACCCACACAGAAACACAAAGTATAAAGTACTGTTTGAGTACTAGTTATAGCATTAATTCACATTGTACAACACATTAAGGACAGAGATCCTACATGAAGAGTAAGTGCACAGTGACTCCTGTTGTTCACTTAACAAATTGACACTCTTGTTTATGGCGTCAGTAATCACCCTAGGCTCTTGTCATGAGTTGCCAAGGCTATGGAAGCATTTTGAGTTCGTGGACTCTGACCTTATTTAGACAAGGCCATTGTCAAAGTGGAAGTTCTCTCCTCCCTTCAGAGAAAGGTTCTGGTATACATTTTAAAAAAGGTTTTTTCTATTTTTTTTCCCAGAAATCTTTTATTTAAGGAATTCAAACTTTGTGCATTTCTTAAGTACAACTTTAGGAACAGTGATTCCTCCCACTGTACCTGCCCTCCCCCCTGCTCCTTCTCCCTCACCTATTCCCATTCTTATTTGTTACCATGATCTCTTTTCAATTTTATACACATATGATTAACTCTATACTAAGAGTTCAACAAATAGTATGAAAAAAAAAAGCTGTTTCTCAACAGTTGGGACAAATGCTGTTCAAAGTCATTGTATCTCCAAGTGTCAATTTCACTTCTATAGATTACCTTTTAATTAGTTATCAAAGAGCAGTGAGAACATATGGTATTTGTCCTACTGGGAATGGCTTATATCATTAGGTATGATGTTTTCTAGTTTTATCCATTTTTTTTTGCAAAGACAGGATTTCATTTTTTAAACTGCTATATAGTATTCCATGGTGTATATATCCCATAATTTCTTTATTCAGTCTTCACTTGACAGACATTTGGGTTGATTCTGTATCTTAGCTATTGTGAATTGAGCTGCAATAAACATGGGGGTACAGATAATTTTTTTCATATGCTGATTTCATGTCCCTTGGGTGAATTCCCAGGTGTGGGATGACTGGATTATATGGTAGTTCTATATGCAGATTTCTGTGGTATCTCCATACTGTCTTCCACAGTGCTTGTACCAGCTTACATTCCCACCAACAGTGGGTTAGGGTAACTTTTTCCTCACATCCTCACCAGCATTTGTCGTTTATTGATATCTGTATTAGAGCCATTCTAATGAAGGTGGGGTGAAACCTCATTGTGATTTTGATATACATTTCCCTGATGGCTAGTGATCCTGATAATTTTTTCATGTGTCTGTTGGCCCTTTTGATTTCTTGTTTTGAAAAATGCTTGTTTAAGTCTTTTGGCCATTTATTTTTTTTTTTTTTTATTTGACAGGTAGAGTTATAGACAGTGAGAGAGAGACAGAGTGAAAGGTCTTCCTTCTGTTGGTTCACGCCCCAAATGGCTGCCATGGCTGGCGATGCACCAATCTGAAGCCAGGAGCCAGGTGCCTCCTCCTGGTCTCCCATGTGGGTGCAGGGCCCAAGCACCTGGGCCACTCTCTACTACCCTCCTGGGCCACAGCAGAGAGCTGGACCAGAAGAGGAGCAACCAGGACTAGAACCCAGCACCCACATGGGATGCCGGTGCTGCAGGCGGAGGATTAACCAAGTGAGCCACAGTGCCTGCCCAGTCCTTTGCCCATTTCTTAACCTGCTTGTTTATTTTATTGTTGAGTTTCTTGATCTCTCTCATTCTGTCAATTGCCTCTTCACTGTGCTGAGTGTATCTTTTGCAGTGCAGAAGCTTCTCAATTTGATGTAATTCCATTTGTCAATTTTGGCTTTGATTGCCTGTACCTCTGGGGTTTCATCATGAAAGGGTGTTGTATTTTTATCAAATGCTTTCTCTATATCTATTGAGATAAACATATGGTTTTTGTTTTTCAATTTGTTAATGTGATGTATCATATTGATTGATTTGTGAATGTTGACTCATCCCTGCATACCAGGAATAAATCCCACTTGGTCCAGGTGAATGATCTTTCTGATGTGTTGTTGAATTTGGTTGGTTAGTAACTTCTAATGATTCTTTTATTTCTGTGGTGTCTGTTACATTTCCCTTTTCATCTATAATTTTATTTATTTGAGTCTTTTCCCTCTTTTTTTTGTTAGTTGGGCCAGTTGTGTGTCAATCTTGTTTATTTTTTCAATAAAACTGCTCTTTGTTTCTCTGTTTTTTTTTTTTTTTTTGGTTTCAATTTTGTTCATTTCTTCTCTAATTTTAATTGTTTCTTTTCTTCTACTAGTCTTGAGTTTGATTTGCTGTTGTTTTTCTAGATCCTTGAGATGCATTGGTTGCTCATTTATTTGGTGCATTTCCAATTTCTTGATGCAAGCATCACTTGCTATAAACTTCCCTCTTAACACTGCTTTTGCTGTAGCCCAGAAGTTTGAATATGTAGTACTGTCATCTTCATTTGTTTCCAGGAATTTTTGATTTTGCCAGTGACCCACTGTTCACTCAGGATCATGTTGTTCAGTTTCCATGTATTTGCACATGTTCTAGAGATTCTTGAGTTGTTGACTTCCAGCTCTTCATTCCATTGTGGTCCAAGAGGATGCATGGTATGATTTTGATTTTTTTTTAATTTGCTGAGGCTTGCTTTATGGCCTAGCTGTGGTCAATCCTAGAGAAGGTTCCATGCACTGCTGAGAAGAATGTGTATTCTGTGGCTGTAGGATTGAAAGTTACATAGATATCCATTAGATTCATTTGGTCTACAGTGTTGATTAACTCTTTTGTTTCCTTTCTGATTTTCTGTCTGGTTGATCTGTCCATTGCTGAAAGTGGGGTATTGAAGTACCCCATTAGTATTGTATTGGAGTCTATGTCTCCCTTTGGATCCCTTAACATTTCTTTTAAATAACCAGGTGCCCTGTAATTAGATGCATATATGTATGTAATAGTTACATCTTCCTGTTGAATTGATCCCTTAATCATTATATAGTGCCCTTCTTTATCTCTTTTAACAGTTTTTATGTTAAAGTCTATTTTGTCTGGTATTAGGATGGCTATACCAGCTCTTTTTTGTTTTCTGTTGGTATGGCATATCTTTTTCCTTCCTTTCGCTTTCAGTCTGCATGCATCTTTGTTGGTGAAATATATTTCTTATAGGCAGCAAATAGGTGGGTTTTGTTTTTTAATCTATTCAGTCAGTCTGTGTCTTTTAACTGGAGAGTTGAGGCCATTTGCCTTCAAGGTGACTATTGATAAGTAATGACTTTGTCCTGCCATTTTACCATAAATATTCCTATTTTTTACTTTGGGTTTCCTTTTCTTTTCTTCATGTTTTACTCTAAAGAGTTTGACTACAATGTATTGTGGTGAAGATCTTTTCTGGTCATGTCTATTTAGAGTTCTATGTGCTTCCTTTACTTGAATGTCCCTTTCTTTCTCCAAATTAGGGAAGTTTTTTGTAATTATTTCACTATAAAAGCATTGTGATCTATTTTCTCTTTCCACGCCTTCAGGAGTTCCCTAAGAACTATATGTTTTGTCATTTGATAGTATCCCATAAATCTCTAACACTAATTTTTATTTTTCTAATTTCTTCTTTGTTTTTTGG
The DNA here is from genome assembly GCF_964237555.1 of Oryctolagus cuniculus. Classification (NCBI taxonomy): domain Eukaryota; kingdom Metazoa; phylum Chordata; class Mammalia; order Lagomorpha; family Leporidae; genus Oryctolagus; species Oryctolagus cuniculus. The sequence goes on along the minus strand of NC_091443.1, from coordinate 30,643,914 downwards.
TATAGCTGTAAAATTTCCAGAGATTTGTCTTCTAACTCATATATTATTATTCTGCCTCACCATGTCTATTGTTAAGGTTTTCCACCACATTTTGTATTTTTTCTGTTGAATTATTCATTTCTAATATTTCATTTTGATTTCTCTTTAAAATCTAAATTTCATGGGAAAAATTTTTATTCATGTCATGTTTGGATTTCTTTAGTACGTGGATTTGCTTTTTATTACTTCTAAGTAATTCTAAGATCAATTTTGACTTCTATTTCTGTCATTTATTCAATCTCTTCATGTTTGCTTTCTGTTATTGAAGTGTTGTGTTCTTTTGTCAGCATCATGTTGTTTTCCTTATTCTTGTTTCTTAAATAGTTGTGTTTATTATTAGGAGATTCTTGTTGATTTTTTTTCCCTCTGTGATGGATTTTATCTTTGGCCTATGCCTCTGGTCATAGTGGAGTGTCTATTCTTTCAGTGAATATCCAGAAACACGTCCTGGGTATAGTCATGGAACTCTTATCAGTGATCCAGGGTGAGGTGAATGTCCAAGGTGACACCTAAGTTGGCGTGGTAATTTTTCTTTTTTATCACAGGGGAGGTTTGTTCAGTTTTGTTGGCATAGTCTCACATTCATTTCCTCTGCTTCAAAAAGACCAATGCCTGGGTGCTAGCCCCAGTGGGTACAATATTCATTGACTCTGTCACAAGTACCACACAAAGAATCTATGCATTCCTTGGTCTGAGCATGGATTCTGCAGCATAGTCTCTCACCAGGGACTCAAGGAGCCCTGAGCATGTGGAGCTTCCCACAGTGACTGCCCAAAAATCCAGCCACACTCTGCCCTCTCCATGCAGCCACAGTGTTTTCATAGTCCAAGCATACAAGGTTCCTGCATAGTCATGAGCACCCAGCCCCTGTTAATTCTCCCAGCCAGACTCAGGTGTCCCCTCTCAGGTGGTTGCTAAGTGCATGGACACAGCTGGTACAGCTGTTACATATGTCAAAATGGCACTCACCCTCTCATGGCTGGTAATGGGATGCTGGTGCTGGGTTGTTGGGGAGAGAGAAACATGCCCCCTCCTTTTTTCCCTCTTGGTTGGCATGTACACTCCCCCACAGGGCTCTAAGCTGGGCTCAGCCAGCTTCTTCCCACAGTTTTATAACCATTGGCTTGGAATCCTGCATTCTGGTCTCATCTCACTCTCCAAAGCTAGTGCTGAGTGTCCTGGCTGCTGAGGTCCTGAGTTGTGCATGTCCACACCCTCCACATAGGTCCACAATGTTCCTCTAATTTGCATGGAGTTTTCTCTGCAGTCTTCTCCCTAGCTCTTCCCTGAGCTTTCCCTCTCTCCACTTTTTTTTTTTTAACTATCTTCCCCTAGACTAGAGCAGAAAGCTCCTTCCCTATTCTGCCATCTTGGGAACCCTATGGTTTTATTTATTTATTTGAGAGGTAAATTTACAGAGAAAGAGAGAGACAAAGAGAACAGTCTTCTATCCACTGGTTCAATCCCCAACCCAAATCAAGAGTTTTAAAAAAGAAAGAATCCGGGCCAGTGCTGTGCATAGCAGGTAAAGCTGCCACCTGTAGTGCCAGCATCCTATGGGCACTGGTTTGAGTCCCAGCTGCTCTACTTCTGATCCAGCTCTCTGCTATGGCCTGGGAAAACAGTAGAACATGGCCAAAAAAGTCCTTGGGCTCCTGTACCTGTGTGGGAGACCTGGAAAAAGCTCTGGCTTTGGATTGGTCCAGCTCCGGCCATTGCAGCCAACTGGGGAGTGAACCAGTGGATGGAAGACCTCTCTCTCTCTCTCTCTGCCTCTCCTTCTCTCTCTGTGTAACTCTGCTTTTCAAATAAATAAATAAACCTTTAAAAATAATAAAAGAAGAAATAACCCACCATTCTCTCTCATTAAGAAATGAAGAAAAAAAATGCAGAACCCAGAAATGGAAATGTGCATCTAGGGAGAGTAGTGACAGGTGGTTAGCATTGTACTAGGTGCTGTGGTTACAGAGATATGAGTAAGGCATTCTGTCTTTGAAGAACCTTGTCTAGTGGAATATTCAAGGATGTCAGTTGGTTTGAATATAATATATTTAGTGTTGTTGACATTGGAAGAATAGAGGAAAGAGTAATTCTACATAGAGTATTTGAAGCCTGAGACTTGGAGAATGTGTTTCCAGAAAATAGGAGGAAAATGGCAGTACCATTCTAGGAATGAAAAAAGCTTAGTGACTTGAGTTTGCAGTGTGGAATGGTTAAATGTTGGGATATATGGGAGTAGTAGGATATGAGCCTGCAGTCATAAGCACCTCATGCAGGGATCTGTGTACTAGGCAAGGGATCTGATCTTAATTCTATTGATGCTGGAAGGTTTTAATTTTGGAAGTAGTTAATTTCTGAATTCAAAACAATGTTTTCTAGGGTCTGGGGTAGGAGAAGAGGGAGCTGTTGTTCTGTTGATATAAAGTTCTGGTTACGCAAGGTGAATAAATTCTAGAGATCTGATTTACAATGTGATTTATGTAGTTAACAATGCAGTATTGTGCACTTAAAAACTTGTTAAGAGAAGAATTCATGTTAAGTGTTCTTACTGTGCAACAAAACAGTGTACTCCAAGGGACACAAAGAAACCATTGGAGGTGATGGATATTTCACTACCTCATGGTAATGCTATCATTGGTATATGTATGTCCAAACTCATCAAATTGTACAGTACAGATGTGAGGGGATGTTTTTGGTATATCAGCTGTACCCAAATAAAGCTGTAAAAATACACTCTGGCAATAGCTTGGAAAGAGTAATGAAATTTGTACAAAATCTTGAAGTAGTCAATTGCTTGAGGCTGTTTAGGGGCATTTTTTTCTAGATACAGGACACAGTCTTTTCACAACATACAAGTAAGGTATGGTTGAAAGACTAAAAGACTTGTGTCATGATTCCCTACCACTCTGTCAGATCCTTGTGCTTTTCTGCAAAAACAATTTCATTCCCTATCTCAAAAGAAACTGCACTTGGCAATACAATTTTCTTTTTTACTTTGTATTAGATATGCTTCTTTGATTTATATATAACTGCTTCATTTTGCCTTATTTAGTAGCATCTTATGAAGCTTCACAAGCAGTAAGTATACTCAAAATATGTGTTATATCAATCATATTTGTTTTCTCTGGTCAGCTATTTTCATGTAACTCTCATTTGTGCTATCACCACAGTCAATTGTTGGCGCATTGTTGGGTAAGTTCATACAATTTTTTTAAAAGATTTATTTATTTATTCCAAAGTCAGAATTACACAGAGAGAAGAGAGAGAGAGAGAGAGAGAGAGAGAGAGAGAGAGAGAGGTCTTCCATCCAATGGTTCACCCTCCAATTGGCTGCAATGGCTGGAACTGCACTGATCCGAAGCCAGGAGCCAGGAGCTTCTTCTGGGTCTCCCATGTGGGTGCAGGGGCCCAAGGACTCGGTCCATCTTGTACTCTTTTCCCAGGCTATAGCAGAGAGTTGGATCAGAAGTGGAGCAGCCAGGACTCGAATTGGCGCCCATATGGGATGCCAGCGCTTCAGGCCAGGGTGTTAATCTGCTGCACCTCAGTGCCAGCCCTAGTTCATACAATTTTGAAAAAAAATTGTTTATTTAACGTGTGGTAGGGAGTAGGGGAGAGCTGCTATCCACTGGTTTACTTCCCAACAGCTGTGGATGGCCACACTGTAGCCAAGATCCAGGAACTCAATCAGGTCTTCCACGTGGGTAGAGGGAAACCAGATCTTGTGCCATCCCCATTGCCTCCTAGGATATACATTAGTAGTTAGCTGGAGTCAGGAGGGAGCTGGTATCAAGTCCAGGTACTTTGATATGGCATGTGGCATTTTAATTGATGTCTTAAGCAGCTAGGCTAACACCAACCTCAGTCATGGCTTTTTAATCTCGTGCCACTGGTGACGTGAGGTTGTCACTGATGGCGTCAATCTCCATTGCTGGTTAGGCCTATGTAATCATTTACTTTCCCAAGGTAAAGATAAAGTAGCATTTTCGCTGAGCTACAGTCAAGTTGATAACTATGAACATAATTATAAGCACTCAGTTGTGTTGTAAAAATAAAGCTTAAAAAAAACAACAAAAATAAAGCTTGATATTATATACTTTCATCAATTTAAAATTCATTGGAAAAACCCCCACTTGTTTGTGCAATCATATTCTAAGTTCAGATTTAATTTATATTGAATTCATGTAATAGTTTGGGTTAAGTGTAAAACTTTCAAAAGTAAATTGAAAGTAGAAAAAGTACATTTAATTATTGGAAAATGTCTTGTTACCCAAATGAGTAGTTTCTACTTCATTTAGAAATAGCTTTTGAGTGGTATTTGGAAGCCATTTTATTGATGTGCATATAATTTAACATAATTTGAGCATAGTTTTCTTATCTCTGATAAAAGGTTTGTTTTGCCTGGGAAAGAGCTACGCTTGCCTACCTTTTTCCTCACACATCTTACACACAGATTTTGCATAGTAGAAATAGAAATAGCCTGAAGTTGTGTGGTAGACTATTAACCTGGTTCACAAATGTGGTATATGGTATCTTCCTTTGCCATCTGTCTCTATTGTCCTACTGCAAATGACATCAGAAAGGTGCAGAGAGTACACAGTTTCGTGTAAAAGTGTTATAGCTGCCCCCTCTCTCCTGTCATGTGTTAAGATTCAGGAAGTGGTGACAGAAAGTGTTATTTTGGCCTTTCTTTCTTTCTTTTTTTTCTGTCTCTGAACATCTGCAACTCCCTTTGGATTGTGCTGTACACTAAAAATAAAACAACTATAGCCTGTGATTCACCTTGTTTTCACTGAGTCAGGACTGTAGATTCTATGGAAGTTTCAGTGACATAGGAGAGTTATAAAAAAGGAAATAAAATTGCTGAATATAGAATGAATTTGGAAGATGATCACAGTATACCTAATATTTGGAACTCCTACTTCTTCCAAATTTTACTTGAAGAATGATTTTAATGTTGTATTGTTGTAGACCTTGTGATTACCTGGAATTCTTAGGGACTCTTTATTTAGATCTGTTTGCCATAGATTTTTGCATGAGAAATGATATATATTAGAGTTTATGTCTAAAAGAAATAAGTAGATCAAATCTCCCTAAAATCATCCTCACTCAAGGCGATGCTTTTTTTTTTTTTTAAAGATTTTATTTATTTATTTATTTGACAGGTAGAATTACCGACAGTGAGAGAGACAGACAGTGAGAAAGGTCTTCCTTCCATTGGTTCACTCTCCAAATAGCTCTACGGCTGGAGCTGTGCCAATCCGAAGCCAGGAGCCAGGTACTTCTTCCTGGTCTCCCAGGCGGGTGCAGGGGACCAAGGACTTGGGCCATCTTCTACTGCTTTCCCAGGCCACGGTAGAGAGCTGGACTGGAAGAGGAGCAACTGGGACTAGAACTGGTGCCCATACGGGATGCTGGTGCCGCGGGCGGAGGATTAACCCAGTGCGCCACGGTGCTGGCCCTCAAGGCAATACTTTTAATAAATTCTTTGCACAATTCAATCATCATTGTGGAAAGAAGGAATTAAAATCCTAGTTAAGGAGGCAATTAGTCAGTGTAGGCTTATGAATAGACAGACAACTGCAATAGAACTCTCCTGGAAGAAAACTGTCTGTTATAACTCTAAATTCATTTTAAGAATTAATTGCTGTTGGCTTTGCAGGTTTTTGGTCTTATGAAGGATTCACACTAAAATACGAACATGCTCTCAAGGCATAGTGCATTAGAAAATTCAGAAATTGGATTTGTAACTAACTTGAAGACTGTGTTCAAATAGTGCCCATGGTATATTTCTAGTAATGTGTCTTTCAAATTTGTATTCATCATTTAAAAATTATTTTACTAAGATGACATACTCATTAAATTGGAAAATGATGCAGCTTGGAGAGATAGCTAATATGTTGCATGATAGAATTAATATCTAAGTGATCCTGATTAGCTGGAATGGAGATGGAAGGTCAAATTAAGAAAAAGTTTCTGGGGCTGGTGCTGTGGTATAGCAAGTAAGTCACCCCCTGCAGTGTGGGGAGCAACTGAGACTAGACTAAATTACTGGAATTAGGACTAATTCTATGCATCTGATCTCCCACAATATGGCGCTGAGAGAGAGACCAAACAACATCTACACAGCTGCCTCGCCAATTCGACTGATAAACTGCAGGAGCTGATCCTGCTCCTGATTGGAGGAGAGCAGCGTGCTCAGCGTGTGGGCAGAAGAGCATGGATTGGTGGAAGAGGACTATAAAGGAGGAGAGAAACAACATGCACCAGGAACACCTGAGGAACATCTGAGCAGCCCCCGAGAGAGCTGGCAGGCGGTATGCTGCTCCTCCATGGAAGCGGGGAAAGCGGCGGGGGGGGGGGGGGGGGGGGGGGCGGGGGTGCCGCCCCTCCGTGGAGGCGGGGTGGGGGGGCGGCAGCTAACCCGGGACAGCGTCGTTCCTCCACGAGTGAGGGACTGGCAGCAAACCCGGGGAGGGCCGGGCAAAGAGAACAGCGCAGGGTCCAGTGTCGTTCCTCCACGAATGGGGGAGCGACACTGCAGTGCTGGCATCCCATATGGGCATTGGTTTGCGACCCAGGTGCTCCACTTCAATCCAGCTCCCTGCTAATGCACCTTAGTAAGCAGCAGAACATGACCTGAGTGCTTGGGCCCCTGCACCCACGTGGGAGTCCCAGAAGAAGCCCCTGGCTCCTGGCTTCAGCCTGGCTCAGCCCTGGCTATTTGTGGCCATCTATGGTGTGAGCCAGCAGGTGGAAGATCTCTCTCTTTCTCTGCCTTTCTGAAACTCTGCCTTTCAAATAAGTAAAATTAATCTTTAAGGAAAATAAAGAGAAAATGAAGTTTCCTAACATGAATTATAAAGTGCTATATTTTTTTAGATAGCAGAACAACCACAATTGTGAAAGCTATCTATCATGTGAAAACATTGTAGAAATATTGTTGCCTGGAAATTAAACAAAACAAAACAAACAAACAAACAAACAAAAAAAAACCTGGAGCAGGTCCTGTGGCATAGTGAGTAAAGCTGCCTCCTTCAGTGCCAGCTTCCCATATGGATGCCAGTTCAACTCCAGGCTGCTCCACTTCTGATCCAGCTCTCTGCTATGGCCTGGGAGAGCAGTAGAAGATGGCCCAAGTCCTTGGACCCCGTACCCATGTCGGAGACCCAGAAGAGGCTCCTGGCTCCTGGCTTTGGATTGGACCAGCTCTGTCCATTGCAGCCATTTGGGGAATGGATCAGAGTATACAAGATCTTTCTCTCTCTGCCTCTCTGAAACTCTGCCTTTCAAATAAATAAATCTTAAAATGAAAGCAAAAAAACAAACCACAAAAACCTGATCTCCTCAAACCTGAAATGTAATACAATCACTGCTCCTATCATAGAATAAATGATATTTTCTTTTCTCCATAAAATATTTATGATGGATTGTGTTTAATTTTAATCATATTTTTAAGATTTATTTATTTATTCAAAAGGCAGAGTTACACACACACACACACACACACACACACACACACACAGAGAGAGAGAGAGAGGTCTTCCATCCATTGGTTCACTCTCCAATTGGCTGAAATAGTTGGAGCTGCACCGATCCGAAGCCAGGAGCTAGGCGCTTTTTCTAGGTCTCCCACATGGTTGCTGGGGCCCAAGGAGTTGGGCCATCTTCCACTGCTTTCTCAGGCTATAGCAGAGAGTTGGCTTGGAAGTGGAGCAGCTGGGTCTTGAACCAGCGTCCATATGGGATGCCTGCACTTCAGGCCAGGGCATTAACCTGCTGCACCACAGTGCCAGCCCCAATTTTATCATATTTTGAAAGTGACTGAACAATTGGAGCATATTCAGAGAAGCCTGAGTGGAAGCCACTCATAGTTGCGAGAATGAAATATGTATAAAATGGAAGAGAAAAACTTGTATGGACTGGATTCTTGTAATAGCTGAAAGTTAATCAGGTAGAAGAATTCGGTTTATTCTGAGAAATCACAGAGACAGGCTTAGAAGCATGTGTGTATTAGAGAGAGAGCAGAGATGCTTTGGTTAAAGAGTTATCTGAAAATCATTGTGTTTCTTTAGGAGGAATTCCACCATTTTTATAAGTTCAAGTATTCATTCAGAGATTTGCCAACTGCTTGTCAGAGATATTGTGGTATGTATTCTATGTCTAATGCTTTGTGCTGTTATTAATTTAATTTATACCTTACAGGAGGTCAAGATACAGTGAATAGTGAGACACAAAATAGGGGCTTAGAGTCAGGGAGAAATAGTGCAAGGAGGAGAAATAATCCTTTTTGGGTGTGTGTGGTGGTGTGAGGAGAAATATTATTGATAAGGCAGTAACGGGTTAAACTTTTGCCTATTCAGTTGTTAAGAGTCAGCTTATATGGCTGGTAGGGGTAACAGGAAGAGTTGGGGGCAATGCAGGGTGTCGTATCTTCCAATCTTTTACCCACAACAAAATGCCATATAGGAATTCTTTAAGCTAGGGACTAGAGATATTAAGAGGATTAAAATATATTTCCTTTCCATTGGAGCTCACATTCTAGTAGAGAAAATAGACATATAGACAATTCACAATACAACTTGTAAGAGCTTTTGCAGTAGATGGTAGGTCTATAGTGGATGGAGCCAGTATTATCTGGGGACCTGAAAAGATAGTTTATTTAGTAAAGCAAAACAAGAAAGATCTTCAAGGAGTGAAAGGTACACAGTATTTTTGCACAGTTAATTTTTGTGTCATATCAAAAGCTGGATTATTATTTGAGAAGGAAAAGTGATTCAACTGTACTGCACATTTTGTACAAAAAATAAAATGTTTCCTCTTCTTCTCTTTGAAAATGTGAATTTTGTTTGTTTTTAAGATTTAGAATAAGAAGGAGAGAGAAGATATTATTTAATAATTTAACTGCAAAACCAGATATTTCTTTCCCAGAATTTTCCACATACTAGAGTCTTAAATATTTCTAAAAATTCTCATTCACAACTTTGTTGCAACAAAATGAGCAAAGTAAACTCAAAGTAACAGAGAGGTCTTCCACCATGGTTGATAATGTCTACAGCCTAGAAATGAGAGATTCTATTTGATATAATGCAAAGTTTGAATATGTTTCAATATTTTTCTTCCAATTTCTTTCAATTTAGTGGTTGTATCTATTTATGGGGGAAAATTTCTTTATTCAAATATATTATTATTTTATTATTTGTGGTTTTTTATTTGCTCTCATATATACTGCATCATTTCTTCTATTATAGTAAAAGAATAACTGGTGGCAGCCGGCCATTCTGATTTTAGTGTAATTTAATTTATTGTTTACCATGTACTATATAATAACAAAAATGGGTTAGGATTTTTTGCTCATTTTTATTATACAATTTTATTTAATGCACAAGAAGATGAGAATGCCTTAAGGACTAATTCTGAGGTCAGAATGCTACTTAAGGTGATTGTAATTCTATGAGGCTGATGTATGGACTGCTTCCCATGTTGGAACATTCACTCCTTTTTAATTTTACCTATTATTATTACCGAACACTCGGTCCTATTTATATGGTCACTTTAAAACTTGATCTTATCTATATGATCACTTCAACACTTACTCCTATCCATATAATCTTTATAATATTTAAAGTGCTATTTTTACTACCCAGCTTAAGGGGACTTGGGGTCCCATGGCAAGCTTTTAAACTGTACCATTAGAAGTAAGTCCATAGGAATGTATGCATAACTATACTGCTTTATAGTTACAAACTTCATACATTTCACAGTTATAACTTTAGGATCGTGGTGAGTCTTCTTACCATGCCCGCCCTCCCACCCATACTCCCACCCCCTACCTCTTCCCTCTCTTATTCTCTTATTTTTCATTAAGATCTATTTTCAGTTAACTTTATACACATATGGTTAACTATTAAGTAAAGAGCTAAACAATTAGTATGAAAGAAAAAAAGATAAGCAAAATAAGAAAAGAAGAAAAAAATTATTCCTCAACAGTCAAGACAAGAGCTGTTCAAAGTCATTGCTTCTCAAAGTGTCAATTTCACTTCTACAGTTTGCCTTTTAGGTGCTTTATTAGTTATCACAGTTCAGGGAGAACATGTAGAATTTGTCCTTTTGGGAAACTTATTTCACTAAGTATGATGTTTTCCAGTTTCCTCCATTTTGTTGCAAATGACTGAATTTCATTTTTTTTTAACTGCTGTGCAGTATTCCATGGTGCATATATCCCATAATTTCTTTATCCAGTCTTCAGTTGTTGGGCATTTGTGCTGATTCCATGTCTTTACTATTGTGAATTGAGCTGCAATAAACATGGAGGTACAGATAGCTCTTCATATCCTTATTTCATTTCCCTTGGGTGGATTCCCTGGAATGGGATGGCTGTGTCATCTGGTAGGTCTATATTCAGCCTTCTTTTTTTTTTTTTTTTAAAGATTTATTTATTGGGGCTGGCACTGCGGTGCAGCAGGTTAAAGCCACAGTCTGCAGTGCTGGCATCCCATATGGGTGCCGGTTTCAGTCCTGGCTGCTCCTCTTCTGATCCAGCTCTCTGATATGGCCTGGGAAAGCAGTGGAAGATGGCCCAAGTCCTTGGGCCCCTGCATCCATGTGGGAGACCCAGAAGAAACTTCTGGTTCCTGGCTTCAGATCAGCTCAGTTCTGGCCATTGCAGTCATTTGGGGAGTGAACCAGTGGATGGAAGACCTCTCTCTCTGGCTCTACTTATCTCTGTAACTCTGTCTTTCAAATAAATAAAATATTTCTTTAAAAAAGATTTATTTATTTATTTGAAAGTCAGAGTTACACAGAGAAGAGAGAGAGAGAGAGAGAGAGTGAGAGAGAGAGAGATCTTCCTTTCGATGGTTCACTCCCTAATGTCTGCAGTGGCTGGAGCTGCACCGATCCAAAGCCAGGAGCCAGGAGCTTCCTCTGGGTCTTCCCACATGGGTGCAAGGGTCCAAGGACTTGGGCCATCCTCTACTGCTTTCCTAGGCCATAGCAGAGAGCTGGATCAGAAGTTGAGCAGCTGGGACTCAAACCAGTGCCCATATGGGATGCCAGCACTGCAGGCGGCAGTTTTACCTGCTACGCCACAGTGCTGGCCTCATATATTCAGCCTTCTAAGGTATCTCCATACTGTCTACCATAGTGGCTTTTCCAGCTTACATTCCCACCAATAGTGGATTAGAGTACCTTTTCCCCACATCCTCAATAGCATTCATTTGTTGATTTCCATATGAAGGCCATTCTAATGTGTGTGAGGTGAAACCTCATTGTGGTTTTGATTTGCATTTCTCTGATGGCTAGTGATTCTGAGAATTTTTTTCATGTGTCTGTTGGCCATTTGGATTTCCTCTTTTGAAAAATGCCTCTTTAAGTCTTTTGCCCATTACTTAACTGGCTTGTTTGTTTTGTTGTTGTTGAGTTTCTTGATCTCTTCATATATTCTGGTTATTAATCCTCTATCAGTTGTATAGTTTGCAAATATTTTTTTCCATTAGGTCAGTTGTCTTTTCACTTTGCTGAGTGTTTCTTTTGCAGAGCAGAAACTTCTCAATTTGATGTAATCCCATTGGTCAATTTTGGCTTTGATTGCCTGTGCCTCTGGGGTCTTTTCTAAGAACTATTTGCCTATGCCAGTGCCTTGCAGTTATTCCCCAATGTTCTCTAATAATTTGATGATATTGGGTTGTAGATATAGGTCTTTAATCCATTTTGAGTGGATTTTTGTGTGAGGTGTGAGGTAGGGGTCTTGCTTCTTACTTCTGCATGTGGAGATCCAGTTTTCCCAGCATCATTTGTTGAAGAGACTGTCCTTGCTCCATGGATTGAATTCAGCTCCTTTGTCAAAAATAAATCAGTTGCAGATGCATTGATTGATTTGTGGCATTTCTGTTCTGTTCCATTGGTCTATCCATCTGTTTTTGTACCAGTACCAGACTATTTTGATTATAACTGCCCTGAAGTATTTCTTGAAATCTTGTATTGCGATGCCTTCAGCTTTGTTTTTGTTCTATAAGATTACTTTAGCTATTTGGTGTTTCCTTTATTTCCATATGAATTTCAGCATCTTTTTTTATATCTGAGAAGAATGTCCTTGGTATTTTGATTGATATTGTATTGTATTTGTAAGCTGCTTTAGGTAGTATGGACATTTTGATGATATTGATTCTTCCAATCCATGAACATGGAGGATTTTTCCATTTTTTTGGTATCTTCTTCTATTTATTTCTTTAATGTGTTGTAATTCTCATGGGAGAGATCTTTGACATCCTTGGTTAAATTTATTCCAAGGTATTTGATTTTTTTGGATAGCTATTGTGAATGGGATTGATCTTAGTAGCTCTTTCTCAGCCATAGAACATGCTGCTTTTAAATTGGCAATAAGAGGGGCCGGCACTGTGGGTTAACACCCTGGCCTGAAGTGGTGGCATTCCATAAGGGCGCCAGTTCGAGACCCGGCTGCTTCTCTTCTGATTCAGCTCTCTGCTATAGCCTGGAAAAGCAGTAGAAGATGGCCCAAGTCCTTGGGCCCCTGCACCCATGTGGGAGACCCAGAAGAAGCTCCTGGCTCCTGGCTTCAGATCAGCTCAGCTCTGGCTGTTGCGGCCAAGGGGGGAGTGAACCAGTAGATGGAAGACTGCTCTCTCTCTACGTCTCCTCTCTCTGTGTAACTCTGCCATTCAAATACATAAATAAATCTTAAAAAAAAATTGGCAATAAGAAATCCATGATGATGCCATATTGATTTATTGTTGACAAAAAGAAAGTGTGTTATTGTGTCAATATAGGGAAATTTAGTAAGAGTGAGCTTATCTTAATAGCAGTTCACCCAAAAGACTTGGAGATTTTATTTGTCTGCAATCTCATATGGGCTCATAATGTGATATGGCTATAAAAAAAGTCTATGCTATTTTGAAGATAATAGATGCAATATATAGATGAATAGTTTCCCGAACAACATCAGATCATATCTGACATATATGAAGTACAATGATTTAAGGGGAATATTGACAGAACAAGCTGGATCATTTCTCAACTTATATATGACATAGAATAGAGAGGACTGAGTTTTTCTAGCTAGCAAAAGAGAATTCATGAGGAAGCTAATCAAGTGCTTTAATGGTACTTAATGTCTTGTAGAAGAATGATTAGACTAACAGAGTTGTAGTTTCAGAAAATTAACTGGAGAGAGATGGTTTGGCTCAGCCCCAAGTGTATCTGGTAATTGCAAAGGACTACCTTTTGATATAGTAAATGTCCCTGTGTATGATGGAGATGACGAACTAACATTTCACCACTCCCAGTATTTGTGTCATTTGGCATGTAACTTTTAGCACCTTCCACTGTGGACAGGTTGATCTTTCTGACCCTTTAACTCTTGACTGAACCATGTGAATTGCTTTGACCAATGGGATGTTACAAGAAGTGACACAAGCAGAGATGTGAAGCAGGCTTGCATATTGGGGTTTCTTTTCTCTCCTACTTTTGCCAGCACCATGAGAACATTTTTACGCAAGAGTATTGGCAGGAGGAGCCCCGGCCGGCCGGGGCCGGCGCGCCGCCCCAGCCCCTCCCTCGTCCTCAGGCCGCGAGGGCAGCGCAAGCAATCGAGCGAGCGAGGGGGAGGGCGAGCGAGCAGCGCCGGGAGGAGGCGGCCGGACAGAGCGAGCGTCCGCGCGTGTGGCGTGAGGGGAAGCCGCCCGCCCGCCCCCCGCGCCTTCCCTTCTCTCCCCCTGGCCGCTCCCCGCCACGACCGCGGAGCAGCACCATGTCGGCGCCGGCAGCCAAAGTCAATAAAAAGGAGCTCAACTCCAACCACGACGGGGCCGACGAGACCTCAGAAAAAGAACAAGGAGCAATTGAACATATTGATGAAGTACAAAATGAAACAGACAGACTTAATGAACAAGCCAGTGAGGAGATTTTGAAAGTAGAACAAAAATATAACAAACTCCGCCAACCATTTTTTCAGAAGAGGTCAGAACTGATCGCCAAAATCCCAAATTTTTGGGTAACAACATTTATCAACCATCCACAAGTGTCTGCACTGCTTGGGGAGGAGGATGAAGAGGCGCTGCATTATCTGACCAGAGTGGAAGTGACAGAATTTGAAGATATTTAATCAGGTTACGGAATAGATTTTTATTTTGATGAAAATCCATACTTTGAAAATAAAGTTCTCTCCAAAGAATTTCATCTGAATGAGAGTGGTGATCCATCTTCAAAGTCCACCGAAATCAAATGGAAATCTGGAAAGGATTTGAGGAAACGTTCAAGTCAAACGCAGAACAAAGCCAGCAGGAAGAGACAGCACGAGGAGCCAGAGAACTTCACCTGGTTTACTGACCATTCTGACGCAGGTGCGGATGAGTTAGGAGAGGTCATCAAGGATGATATTTGGCCGAATCCATTACGGTACTACTTGGTTCCTGATATGGATGATGATGAAGGGGAAGGAGAAGAAGATGATGATGAAGAAGAAGAAGAAGGGTTGGAAGACATTGATGAGGAAGGCGACGAGGATGAAGGGGAGGAAGGGGAGGAGGATGAAGGAGAAGATGACTAATAGAAAACACTGATGGATTCCAACTTTTTTTTTTTTTTTTTTTTTTCTCCAGTCCCTGGGAGCAAATTGCTGTCTTCTTTTTATTTTTTTCCCTCTTGTGCTCAGTCTCCCTGTTTTTGAGGTCTCTTTTCTCTACACCATGGTTCTCACCTTATTGTGGGGAAAATACCTGAAGCAGAATACAATGGGAAAAGAATCTCTACCCCTTTCTTTTCCAAATTCATTTTATCCCTCTTGTCTCAACAAAAACTGTATGGAATCAACACCACCGTGCTCTGCGGGGGGGGGGGGGGGGGGGGGAAGGGAAGAAACCCTCCTGCTCCTGCTGGCTCTGCTGGAAGCTGGAGGATGCCAGGCCCCTGTGTACTAGTGCATAGAATTCTAGCTTTTCTCCTCCTTTCTCTGTATATTGGGCTCAGAGATTACACTGTCTCTGTGTGACTACGGACAGTTAGCATTTACCAACATGTATCTGTCTACTTTCTCTTGTTTAAAAAAAGAAAAAAAAACCTTAAAAAAATGGGGTTATAGAAGGTCAGCAAAAGGTGGGTTTGAGATCTTTGGGTGGGTTAAGTGGGCATTTTGACAACATGGCTTCTCCTTTGGCATGTTTAATTGTGATGTTTAACGGACATCCTTGCAGTTGAAGATGACACTTTTAAATAAAATTCTCTCCTAATGATGAAAAAAAAAAGAGTATTGGCAGATGAGATGTATATCAATCAGTTTGAGTCATACTCAAAAATCAGCTGAGGACCAACTAACCTCTAGACATATGAGTTGAGTATAACTAAGCCTAGAATATCCAGAAATGCCCAATCTAAATTGCTGATTCATTTATTTATTATGAGCTAAAGAAATGCTTATATTTTAAGTCACTGTGTTTTGAAGTGCTTTGTTACACAGTATTAATGTATCAAGAGATAACATTTTCTATAGGATGGTCATGTTTAAGAAGGAGGTAGATGGCTATCAGTCAAAATTGTTATAAAAAAGAAACTTTATTTATTTAAGTAGACACAGAAAAGATAAGTCCCAAAGATGAATCCCTTTCCAGGAAACACCATTGTGATATTAATATAATAGTTCACATTTAATGAGCTGTTACTATATGCCAGACATTAAGTGCATTATATTTATTAGTATTTACTCTTATGAAATAAGTACTCTCATTATTTCCATGATACTGTTAAGGAAACAAGCACAGATCACACAACCAGTAAGTGGTGTATCTAGAATTGAACATAGGTATTTAGCTACAGAAATAATACCCTTATCAGTGTACCATGTTCACATTGATCCATGATCTCTAACTAGTATTCCTAAAGCACACTGGAAAGTTGGCATTTATATCTCCATGTTTATTAAGTTGGGAAAATTAATGATTATTTTTGTAAATGCAGTTTTTTTGGATATAGGAAAACCTTTAACACATGAATCATATTACATAAAATTCAAAAGAAACCCATTAGATGTGAAAATTGATAAATTTTTTAAAGATTTATTTTATTTTTTGAAAGACGGAATTACAGAGAGAGGTTGAGACAGAGAGAGGTCTTCCATCCGCTGGTTCACACCCCAGATGGCTGCAATGGCTGGAGCTGAGCTGATCTGAAGCCAGGAGCCAGGGGCTTCTTCTGGGTCTCCCATGTGGGTGCAGGGGCCCAAGGACTTGGGCCATCTTTTACTGCTATTCCAGGCCATAGAAGAGAGCTGGATCAGAAGAGAAGCAGCTGGGACTAGAACTGGCACCCACATGGGATGCTGGCGCTTCAGGCCAGGGCTTTCACCTGATTGATAAATTTAATGCTTTGGTTGTGGTGATATTTTGGGGGGGGGGCATGACTTAATAACTCATGTTTTATTGGATGCTGTAATTAATTATGCTACTTTTGTAATAAAATGAATATTTTGGTACATTCTCTATAGAAGATAAATATTGAATGGGACTCAATTTGAACTGTTAAGAAACATCTCTGTAGATCTAATGAATTTATTCAACATGAATATGGTGGATGAGCTCTATTTTAAAAATTATTTAAAAACTTACATTCTCTTTTCATTGCTTGCTTTTCTTCAGTCGTTCTTATTTTTAAGCTAGGGAATTTGGCACCAGCATGGTAGATTGTGAAACTTGTGACTTACCTCTTTTGGGTGTTTATTTCATTTTGTAAAAAAAAAAAACACTGTTCAAAATCTATATTTATTTGAAAGCAAGAGAGAGGAATAGAGATAGGGATGAGAGAGAGAGAGAGAGAGAGAGAGAGAGAGAGAGAGAGAAATTTGATTTTCCACCTGTTGGTTCACTACCGTGGGCCAGATTGAAGCCAGGAGCCTGGAACTCCATCCATTTCCCACATGGGTGGAAGAGACCCAAGTACTTGAGTCATCATCTGCTGCTTTCCAGGATATGCATTATCAGGAAGCTGGATCACAAGCAGAGCTGGAACTGGAGCTCAGGGACTGTAGTATGGGATATGGCATCCCAAGTGGTGACTTAACTGCTAAGTCAAATGCCTGCTTCTAAAACCCATCTTAACACAGGTGACCTCTAGCATCTCTCACTCATTTAAAAAAGGAACCTATACATTGTTTTTCTTTTTCTTTCTCTTTTTTAATATTTATTTATTTGAAAGAGTTACAGAGAGAGAAAGAAAGGCAGAGAGAGAGAGAGAGAGAGAGAGAGATCTTCCATCTGCTGGTTCACTCTGCAATTGGCCGCAGTGGCTGGAGCTGAGCTGATCCAAAGCCAGGAGCCAGGAGCTTCTTCTGGGTCTCCCACGTGGGAGGGGCCCAAAGACTTGGGCATCTTCTACTGCTTTCCAAAGCTATAGTAGAGAGCTGGATTGGAAGTGGAGCGGCCAGGACTAGAACCGGTGCCCATATGGGACTGCTTTCCCAGGCGCATTAGTAGGGAGCTGGATTGGAATTGAGGCAGCTAGGACTAGAACCAGTGTCCATATGGATGCCAGCACTGCAGGTGGAGGCTTAACCTTCTATGCCACAATGCCAGCCCTCCCCGCCCCACCCCCTCGTTGTCATTCTTAACACAGTTTTCTAAGCAGCTGCTGCCAATTGATTGAAGCTGCAGAAAAGTTCAAACCTCTTTATTATCCTGGCATTGGACTGATCTTAGAAATGCCCAGATGATTGCTTAAAATTTTAATCTAGTAAAAATTAAACATCTACTAACCACTCCCTAGAAACCAGGCACTAGGTTCAAGGTTACACCTGCATTAACTCATAATTCCCACATAATCTCTATGTGATAGATATTATCATTATTCTGATTTTATGAATGATAAAACTGAAGCTTAAAGGGGTTAAAGTAAAATTTCAAAATAATAGAGTTAGTATATTAGTGGTGCCAACATGTAGATTAGCTCTGATTTTCTTACTTCACAGCACAGGCTCTTAACCTATGTCTGATATAACTGCTTTTCACTAAAGTCTTTGGTGGTGCATCAACACTCTTTAGGTTTCCTCTAAGATGACATTAGTTATGCAGAGCTGCCTTGTTCCCTAAAAGTGGAGTGGAGAATCTGTGGGTTTTGTTTGTTTGTTTGTTTTTGTTTTGTTTGTGAAGGAAAGAGATTAACCAGAAAGCATATAATGATAATTCCTTATAATATGAGTAGAATAGCATTGGGAATGTGGAATATCTTACTGCATTTGAAATTATATAAGAAGTTGCCGGGCGCGGTGGCGCGCGCCTGTAGTCCCAGCTCCTTGGGAGGCTGAGGCCGGAGGATCGCTTGAGTCCAGGAGTTCTGGGCTGTTGTGTGCTATGCCGATTGGGTGTCCGCACTAAGTTCAGCATCAATATGGTGACCTCCTGGGAGCAGGGGACCACCAGGTTGCCTAAGGAGGGGTGAGCCGGCCCAGGTTGGAAACGGAGCAGGTCAAAACTCCTGTGCAGATCAGAAATTATATAAGAAGTTGTTATAATATGTTTAAGAGTCATTCTTTTAAATTATCTAGTTTGAAATTGATGTCTAATTGATTGTTACATGAAATGTTGTTTATCAGAAGTTAAATATTATCTTTATAAGGCTTTAGAAATGAAACCAAAACCTTAAATTGTGCCCTAAAGTACTATTATAGAACTGACAGTGTGTACTGTCCTAAATATATTAATTCATAAAAAATGATTTTAATGCTCTTCTTAGCATGTCAGTGGCACAATTAAACATTCTACAGGATAGTTAACTGAATATTTTATGCCTCCAGAAAAGTTCTTGATCTTCAGAATTGCATACTAATTTTCAAATTCCTTTTATATAATGCAGAATTCCTTTAAGGAATTAAAAATTCATTTGTCTTTCAAATGAAGGCATTATGTATTTTTACCAACTTTTTTGAATGAAAGAAATGTCCAAAATTAGTGTGTTAACTTTGAATATTTTGGCTAAGTTTGACTTCTGAAAGTTAGAATATCCATGCAAATCATCAAAATTCCCTAATGTAATGGAGCATCCTTTATATGAGTAATTATTGTTAGTTTTCTAAATATAGTACAACTGAGTAGTTGAAGAGTAAGGAAAACATTAGATGGCCTACTTTTCACTAATTAATAATCTTTTGGTCCCCTCCCTTCTCCACTCTGTGAATTTTGAGCCTGGACTTAATTTTTCTCTTGATACTAATTAGCAAAATTCTGTTAATAGGAATAAAACTGTAGGGACTTCTAACTCTGATGAAAAGCTCCACAAGATAAGATAAAATATCCTCTCTTTCTATGAATCCACATAAATGTGGGCAGAATTTTAGCATTGTCATGAAACCATCCCTGGAAATTTTATTTGTAACAAGGGAGTCATAAAATTCCTGGATTTCATGCCTTGTTGCTGTGTTTTGTAAAAGTAACCTGCAACCTTTAAAAATTCCATTACTCATTTTTAAAAATTTTACTTAAGTTATATAAATTTCATGTATTTCATATATACAGATTTAGGAACATAGTGTCACTTTCCCACCTACCCTTCCTCTTGCCCATGCTCCAAACATTCCTTCTCCTCCATCTCACATTTCCACTCTTAATTTTTACAAATATTTATTTTCAGTTTACTTAATGATTGTATATTTAACCCTACATTAAGTAAAAGAGTTCAACAAATAGTATGAAGAGGAAAAAAAAAAAAACCACTGTTCGTTAATGGAAGACACAAGCACTGTAAACAATCATTGAATCTCAAAATGTCTATTGCACTCTAGTATATGACATTCCAGGTATTCTATTAGTTACTTTGGATCATGGGGAACATATGACATCTGTATTTTTGGGACTGGCTTATTTCATTAAATATAATGATTTCCAGCTGTATCCATCTTATTGCAAAAGACAGGATTTCATTTTTTTTTGTTTTCCAGAGTTTAGTATTGCTTTCTTTTTTTTTTCCAAAGAAAACTTTTATTTAAGGAATACAAACTTAATGCATTTCATAAATACAACTTTAGGAACACAGTGATTCTTCCCTCGTTGTCCCACCCACACTCCTTTACCTCCTCCCTCTCCTATTCCTAGTCTTATATTTTTTTCTAAAATCTATTTTCAATTAACTTTATATACAGAAGATTAACTCTATACTAAGTAAAGAGTTCAACAAGTTATATATAAAAAAAACTATTCCTCAGCAGTCAAGGCAAGGGCTATTCAAAGTCATTGCATCTCAAAGTTGATTTCACTTCTTTTTTATTTGAAACATTCTTTTTTTGAGAAACATAATTAACTTTAAAGAAGAACCCAAGAATGATACATCTTTTGTGAGCACTTAGACTTAATTATCACTTATGAAACATAAGAATATCCTCCACTTAATACACTAAAACGAAGTAATTCTTTGAGATCAAGTTTTACTTTTAAGTCTCATAATACAATTCTTTGAGGACAGAGGTCCTGCATGGGAAGTTAGTGCTCAGTGACTCCTGTTGTTAATTTAACACTCTTTTGTGTAATGTCAGTGATCACCTGAGGCTCTTGACATGAGCTACCTAGGCTATGGAAGCCTTTTGGATCCACAAACTCCTTCAGTATTTTGACAAAGCTGTAAGCAGAGTAGAAGTTCTCTACTACCTTCAGAGAAAAGCACATTCTTCTTTGATGACCACTCCTTTCCATTGGGATCTCACCCACAGAAGTCCTTCATGTAAGACACTCTCTGCATCAGAGTCTTGGCTTTCAATGCATGAAATATACCCTTAAAACTAAGTCTGTAGAAATCTATTCAGAACTATACAAGTTTACAGTTACAAACTCCATGCAATTCATAATTACAACTTTAGGATTGTGGTGATTCTTCCCACTATGTCTGCCCTCCCACCCACACTCCCATCCCTCTCTTATTCCCACTCTTATTTTTAATAAGATCTATTCTCAAGTAACTTTGTACACATATGATTAACTCTATGCTAAGTAAAGAGTTCAACAAATAGTATGAAAAAAAGTAATACTGTTCCTCAACAGTCAAGACTAGGGCTGTTTATAGTCTTTGCTTCTCAAAGCGTCCATTTCTCTTCTACAGATTGCTTTTTAGGTGCTCTATTAGTTATCACAGGTCAGGGAGAACATATGGTATTTGTCTTGTTGGGACTGGCTTATATCACTAAGTATGATGTTTTTCAGTTTCATCCATTTTGTTGCAAATGACTGGAATTCATTTTTTTTTTTTTACTTTACTGCTGTGCAGTATTCCGTGTTTTACATATCCCATAATTTGTTTATCCAGTCCTCAGTTGATGGGCATATGGGTTGATTCCATGTCTTTGATATTGTGAATTGAGCTGCAATAAACATAGAGGTACAGATAACTTTCATATGCTGATTTCATTTCCCTTGAGTAGAAACCCAGGAGTGGGATGACTGCATCATATGGTAGGTCTATATGCAGATTTCTGAGGTGTCTCATACTGTCTTTCATAGTGGCTTTATCTTCCCATCAACAGTGGATTAGGGTAACTTTTTTGCCACTTCCTCACCAGCATTATTTTGTTGTTGTTGTTGTTGATTTTTGTATTAAAGCCATTCTAATGGGGGTGACCTGAGATCACATTGTAGTTTTGATTTGAATTTCCCATTGGCTAGTGATCCTGAGCATTTCTTCATGTGTCTGTTGGCCCTTTTGATTTCTTGTTTTGAAAAATGCTTGTTTAAGTCCTTTGCCCATTACTTAACTGGGTAGCAGTATTTTAGGTGCTGTGTTAGTTACCACAGATAAGGGAGAACATATGGTATTTGTCTCTTTGGGACTGGCTTATATCACTAAATATGATGTTTTCCAGATTCATCTATTTTATTGCAAATGACTAGATTTCACTTTTTTAACTGCTGTCTAGTATTCCATAGAGTACATATCCCATAATTTCTTTATCCAGTCTTCAGTTGGCAGCATTTAGGTTGATTCATGTCTTAGCTATTGTAAATTGAGCTGCAATAAACATGGGCTGCAAATAACTCTTTTATTTTCTGATTTCATCTCTCGGGTAAATTTCCGGGAGTAGGATGGCTGAATCATATGGTAGAGCTATCTTCAGACTTCTGAGTTATTTCCAAAGAGATTTCCATAGTGGTTTTTCCAGTTTACAATACAACCAATGGTAGATTAGGGTACTTTTCCCCACATCCTTCTCAGCATTTGTTGTTTGTTGATTTCTTTTTCTTTTCTTTTTTTTTTTTTTTAATTTAAAAGCCAGGAGCCAGGATCTTCTCCCAGGTCTCCCACATGAGTGCAGGATCCATAGCACTTGGGTTATCCTCCACTGTTTCCCAGGGCAAAGCAGAGCGATGGATCAGAAGAGGAGCAGCTGGGCGTGGAACCGGTGACCATATGGAATGCTGGTACCACAGGCGGAAGCTTAGCCCACACTATGCCACAGGCCTAGCCCCTTGATTTCTCTTTAAAATCTCAATTTCATGGGAAAAATTTTCATTCATGTAATGCATGGCTTTAGTTTGTGGATTGCTTCTGATTGCTTTTGAATAATCCTAAGGTTAATTTTTTGATTTCTGTTTCCAGCATTTCTTCAATCTCTACATCTTCACATTGTAACACTGAAATATTGTTGTGTACCTTTGTTGTGGGGGGTGGGGGTTAGTCATGGTGTATTCCTTATTCTTGTTTCTTGAATTTCTATGTTTTACTTTAGGGATTTGTGGGATGGATTTTTTTTTCCTCTGATGGCTTTTATCTTTGAGCTATGTCTCTGTGGTTTAGTGGAATGTCTGTACTTTCAGTGAATACCAAGAGGTGTGTGGTGGGTATGGCCAGGGAGCTCTATTCAGTGCTTCAGAGTGGGGCCAGTATCCAGGGTAACACCCAAATTGGGTGTGTTAGATCTCAATGCCTGATTGTTAGCCCACAGTGTGTTCTGTCCCACTGTATGAACCACACAAATGATCTGTGCAGTTCTCATTGTGATCACAGTTCACACTGTAATGATCTGCTCTGAGCATCAGAGTTGCATTCAGTGATTGTCCAGAAACCCAGCTACACCCTGTACCTTCTCATGTAACCACTGAGTCTCCATAGTCTCAGCATACAAGGCTCCCACAGTCACTGGGTGCAGAGGATTCTCTGTCCTGCCAGCTTGTCCAGTCAACAGAGAGGCAGATGTTCTTTGAGACAGTTCCACCAAGGTTTCCTGATACTGGGGGGCTATGGGCACCTCACCATCCTATGTGGTTGCTCAACCATCCCCCAAAGGCTCAAAGTCAATGGGGACTGTGGATTATTCCCTAGACTAGAATCTCTGGATCACATGTGTACACAAGAGCCAGTGGCCAAATGTTGCTCTCTCCCTGCCACTACTGCCAGTATGGCCAAGAAGATGGTGTCCTGTTTCAGCCAGGTGCTGTGAGCATTCACAAAGTCTTCTGTGGCTCCCACTCAAACACAAAATGGTGCCTGCACTTTTTTAGCTGTGCAGCAGATGCTGTTTTGGGGAAGTTGGGGCAAGATAAATGTGCCCCCTCTACTTCTACTGGGTCTGTGGCCCGCTAGCAACTGCTAGTCCCCAGGGCTGCAGTCTAGAGTCATGCCACACTCCCCGTCTGGCTCTATCACTCTTGGTTGTTGCTGCAGTCTGTTCTCATCTCTGTCTCCAAGCTGCTGCCCACTCTGGCTCTTGGCTGCTGCAGTTATGCTTGTGCTTGTGTTTGTGCTGCATGTCTGCACCCTCCACATAGGTCCATGGAATTCCTTTTCCTCTTGTAGGATTTCCAGTGAGGTTTTCTCTCCAATTCTGCCCTGAGAGTGTACTTCCTATGCTTTTTTTTTTAATGTTTATCCCTCTCTAGCACAGTAATGTTGTTCCCTAGTCTGCCATCTTGGAATCCCCTCCATTGCTCATTTTACACAATAATTTTTTTATGATTTATTTATTAATTTATTTGAGAGGCACTGTGATGGGAGAGACAGAGAGAAAGGACTTCCATCCACTGGTTAATTCCCCAGATGGCAAAAACAGCCAGAAGTGAGCCTATCTGAAGCCAAGAACCAGGAGCTTCTTCTGGGTCTCCCACGTGAGTACAGGGGCCCAAGCACTTGGGCCATCTTCCACTGCTTTCCCAGGCCATAACAGAGAGCTGGATCAGAAGAGGAGCATCTGGGACTTGAAACAGCTCCCATATGGGATGCCAGCACCATAGGTGGCAGCTTTACCCACTATACCACAGCATAGGCCCCACAATAATTTTTAAAAAGATTTATTTATTTATTTATTTAAAAGGTAGGGTTGCAGGTGGTTGGGGGCACAGACTGAGAGAGAGATCTTCCATCCACTGGCTCAGGCCCCAGATGGCTGCAATTGCCAGAGCTGGGCTGGTCCAAAGCCAGGAGCCAGGATCCAGGAGCTTTCTCTGGGTTTCCCACATAAGAGGCAGGGATGCAAGAACTTAGGCCATCTTGCATTGCTTTCCTAAGCCCATTAGTAGGGAGCTGGATCAACAGTGTAGCAGCTGGGACACAAACTACCCCATATATATAAAGTCACAGGCAGTGGATTTAACCACTGTGCCACAATACTGGCTCAATAATTTGTTTTTCTGAAAATAATATTTAAATCAACATTCCTTTTTTTCTAAAAGGTAAAAAATATTGGAAGTGTAAACATGTTAACAAAGATAAAGTAAGAAAGGAACTGTTGATATATCTTTCATTCTTCACTTGGAGAGAAGGAAAATAAAATCTCTGGTTTTCTTATTTGAATAAAACATTTGGGGCCTAATCCATTTGATTAGAACTATTTGTTAAATTTATGACTATGTATTGCTGAAGGAAAAAGGCCAAAGGGCTCTTATTAAATTATTGTGATATATGCTATGGCTACAAAGCAGAGAGACAAGAAGTTTGCTATTTGTCTAGTGTCTGTGATTGAGGCACCAAATGCCAGATTTTTCTCATTTGAATAAGTGAAGCTGCTACTTACTAAAATATGTTAGTTCAGGTCTCCTCATTGGGAATGAAGCAGCTGTGATACTGAGGCAAGGGCAGGCACAAATTAGGGCCCAGACTCCTCATGCAGTTGAAGCTCTGGATTGTTGCTTCATTGTTGGTGCAGTGAACTTTGAATCTACCACAGCCTGAGTGGAGTTGGACTTTTGGAGGAGCTTTCTCCTCTAGAGTTATTCCCCCCCCCCTTTTTTTCCCCTTTAGGACTAGTCTCCTTCCTTTTGGATGCAAAGTGACTTTGTATTATCTGACCTTGAACTATAGAAGTAGGAAACCTTTGAGGAATTTAGATTCTTCCATTCTTCTCATGAAATGCTTCATCTTATTTTGATTTATAGTTCCCCTCTCCACTTTCTCCTAATGCACTGGAAAAGTAGAATTTAAAGCATAACAGTCAGATTCTTTAGACCACTAAGGATCTTACCCAAGGGGGAGATGAATAACTAATCCTTTTTACTTTTTTGTCTTTCATTTTCCTTTCTGGAAAGATCTGGTAAAGAAAATGAGTGGCTGTTTGCCGTGACTTGGATATGAAGCCTAGGCAGGGTTTAGTGTCGTTCCTCCACGAAGAGGGGGAGCGACATAATGGTGCCGTGACTCGGATAGGAGACCTAGGAGGGAAGAAGCGGGAAGAAGCAGGAAAATACTGGAGAGAGAGACTAGCAAAGAGCCTAGGGGAAAGCCGGACGGAAAAGGTGCCGGAAGAAGCTATCGAAAGCCTAGGCATAGACTCGGATACGGACTGTGGGAAAGAAGTTAGGATTGAAAGCTAGGATTGAAAGTGAAAGTGAAACCAAGAAGAAACTTAGACTCGGATGCGGACTGTGGGGAGAAGCCAGGGGAAATGAGAGGGGAATATTGTTGGAAGAAAAGTTAGGAAACATACCGGGTAGAGAAAAGTGTTAGGAGGATGAAGCCGCGGGGGCAGGCTGAGGCGGAGACGTAAGCTAGGTTTCGTCAAGTCAGCCCGGGGAGCAAAAGGCTAAAATCTAAAACCAGAGGCGGAGACGCATAAGCTAGGTTGGAATTCGCCAGGTTAGCCCGGGGAACTTAGACTGAATACCGGTGGCGGAAACGTGAGCTAGGCTGTGTGACTCGTGGAAGCCGCCGCGCGCAGAGAGCGCGCGGGGCACGAATAGATAGGGAATTCAGGGCTAGCGCGGAGGCCGTGGTGTGGGCGTGAAGGGTACAGAGACCGCAGAGTGCGCGTGAAGCCGGGAAGCCACCGCGGGGCGAGGCACCGAGAAGCAGCCTCAGGGCGGGCGCCGGGAAGCCGCGGGGATAAGAGAAACAGAAGTTTAGAAGTAAAATGAGAGAAATAGGAATGCTGGCAGATAGAAGTAAAATAGGAGAGATAGGAATGCCCGGAGATAGAGAAATAGAGAAAAATAAGGCCTCCCCACAACATGGCAATGAGAGAGCTTGGATTCGGTCTGCCTGATTAGTAAGACGATAAGCACCTGTGGGTGGCTGCAGGTCACCGAAGACAGGCACGTTATCAACACCAATAAGTCTCCCCACAATATGGCAATGAGAGGGCTTGGATTCGGTTTGCCTGATTGATAGGGCTTGTAAGCACCTGCAGGCAGTTCGAGCAGAGCAGAGCATGCGCTGCAGGGCACCGAACACAGGCACGCATCAGCGCCTAAAAACCTCCTCACAACATGGCGAAGAGAGGACCCGGATTTGGTTTGCCTGATTGGTAGGGCTTGTAAGCACCTGTGGGCTACTCCAGCAAGCAGAGCAGAGTGTGTGCCACGGGGCACCGAAGACAGGCGCGTATCAACGCCAAAAATAAAAAGAAAGGGGGAATTGTGGGGAGCAACTCAGACTAGACTGTTACTGGAATTAAGACTTATTCTATGCATCTGCTCTCCCACAATATGGCGCTGGGAGAGGAGGAAACAGCTTCTACACAGCTGCCTCCAGTTCAACCAATAAACAGCAGGACCTGCTTCTGATTGGAGGAGAGCAGCGTACTCGGCGTGTGGGTAGCAGAGTTGGGATTGGTGGAAGAGGACTATAAAGGAGGAGAGAGACAACATGCACCAGGAACATCTATCTGAAGGAACACCTGTGCAGCCCCCGAGAGAGCTGGCCGGCGGTGTGCCGCTCCCCCGTGGAAGTGGGAAAAGTGGCAGGGGGAACCGCCCTTCCATGGAGGTGGAAGGATCGGTAGCCAACCCGGGAAGAACCAGCAGCAAACCCGGGGAGGGCCGAGCAGACAAAAGAACAGCACAGGGTCCTGTGTCGCTCCTCCACGAAGAGGGGGAGCGACAGCTGTTGGGTTGTTATTTTTAAAATTTTTTTTGAGATTCTCAATAAATAAAGTATGGCTAAATAGATCTTACTGTACATAGGCCTGGTAAGAGTAGTTGGAAGTGAGTTTTCTGAATCAGAAAAGTTTCAATGCATATTATTATGGAATGTGCTGTTCTAGAAATGCTGAGCAATTTTCAATACGTATAAATCTCAGTCTCAGTTCACTCATGGCAATATGTTATTGGATGATAGGTTGAGGTCAGAAAGAAAGACCAGGATCTCATACCATTAGGCTGTGCCTTTTCACAGCAACTTAGGCTGCCATTTTAAATTTTCTTGTGAGGAAAACTATCTGTAAGAACCAGAAGCTGTAGTTGTACAAGTCCTTTTTGCAACTATAATATATGCATTACTGTGCCACTTGGAATAAACAATAATAAGATTTTAGATAAAGACATTATGTTGTGTTTTCAGCCATTTTAATATCATGTTGATGGGCATACCATCAAACTATTCTCAGCATATCACAGGGTTGTAGATATGGAACCTCAAAATGATCTGTATCAGTGATCAACAAGGTCAACATGAAACCCAATATATACAATTTCAACAGGGTTCTAGTCCCGGTCAGAGCGCCGGATTCTGTCCCGGTTACTCCTCTTCCAGGCCAGCTCTCTACTGTGGCCCAGGAGTGCAATGGAGGATGGCTCAAGTGCTTGGGCCCTGCACTTGCTTGGGAGGCCAGGAGAAGCACCTGGCTCCTGGCTTTGGATCAGCAAGGTGCGCCGGCCGCAGTGACCATTGTGGGGTGAACCAACAGAAAAGGAAGACCTTTCTCTCTGTGTCTGTCTCTCTCTCTCACTGCCAACTCTGCCTGTCAAAAAAACAAAAAACAAAAAACAAATATCACTTTACAAAAAAGTTCACTGCAGGATAACTTTAGGCATTTTGTTACTAATTCATTTTAAATGGTTAAAATAGCCAAGACACTCTGGCAAAAAAACAAAACAAAACAAAACAAAACCTAAATGAAAGATCTCTGTGAGTGAGATCCCAGTGGAAAGAATAGGTCTTCAAAGAAGGAGGTACCTTTCTCTGAAGGGAGGAGAGAACCTCCACTTTGACTATGACCTTGTCTAAACAAGATAAGAGTCGGAGAAGGGGCTTCCATAGCCTTGGAAACTCATGACTGGTGCATAGGGAGATTACTGATGCCATAAACAGGAGTGTCAATTTGTAAAGTCAACAACAGGAGTCACTGTGCACTTACTCCTCATGTAGGATCTCTGTCCTTAATGTGCTGTACATTGAGGCTTAATGCTATAACGAGTACTCAAACAGTATATTTCACTTTGTGTTTCTATGGGGGTGCAAACTGTTGAAATCTTTACTTAATGTATACTAAACTGATCTTCTGTTAAAAAAAAAAAGAAATTAGCAATTCCCAACTTGACTCTTGCTGGGATTAAACATGACAATAGGTCTGATCTGATTTCATCATCATTTAAAAAATCATCTATTATTTTTCACTTTATGCTTCTGTGTGGGAGCAAACTGTTGAAATCTTTACTTAATGTATGCTAAACTGATCTTCTGTATATAAAGAGAATCGAAAATGAATCTTGATGTGAATGGAAGGGGAGAGGGAGTGGGAAAGGGGAGGGTTGCGGGTGGGAGGGACGTTATGGGGGGGAAGCCATTGTAATCCATAAGCCGTACTTTGGAAATTTATATTCATTAAATAAAAGTTAAAAAAAATGGTTAAAATAGAAGATTTTTTGGAATACACAATAAAAGTACATCTATCTCCTAGAGAGTAAATGGTATTAGAAGATAAATAATATGTTAAAATATATCAATATGGCAATAAAGTAAATATAAAGTCTATGTAAATTGCAGTGGCTATATTTTACTTTGATATCTAATATTTTTTTTTGGAATATGATTTGGATTCTGTAATGCGTATGTGTATGTGTGTTGTGTGTAATCTCATGTTATTCTTGAGATTTTATTTCTATTATTAAATGCTATTTTATGGAGTTATCATTGCAACAAACTGAATGACAGTAATAAAACAAACAAAAAAATCAAATAAACAAACTATCCACACATATACACAAAACCCAACAAAACACCCCCCCATGGGACAACTGAAGTTAATTTAGCTTTTTTTTTTTATTTCTAAGGATTTATTTATTTATTTAATTTATTTATTTGAAAGGTAGAGGGGCTGGCATTGTGACATAGTGGGTATGGGTGCTGGTTCAAGTCCTGACTGCTCCTTTTCTGATCCAGCTCTCTGCTATAGCCTGGGAAAGCAGTAAAAGATGGCCTAAGTCCTTGGGCCCCTGCACCTGCATGGGAGACCCAAAAGAAGTTCCTGGCTCCTGGCTTTGGATTGGTGCAGTTCTGGCCGTTGCAGCCAACTGAGGACTGAACCATCAGATGGAAGACCTCTCTCTCTCTGCCTCTCCTTCTCTCTCTGTGTAACTCTTTCAAGTATATAAATAATTTTTTTTTAAAAAAGAAAGGTAGAGCAATAGAGAGAGAGGGAGAAGGAGAGACATAGAGAGATCTTCCATCTACTTATTTACATCCCAAATGTCTGCAACAGCCAGGTCTGGGTCAGGCTGAAGCTAGGATCCAGGAACTCCATCCTGCTTTCCTATATGGGTGGCAGGTGCCCAAGTACTTGGGCAATCATCCTGATGGCTGCCTTCTCAGGTGCATTGACAGGAAGCTGGATCAGCAGCATAGCAGGCAGACTTGAACTGGCACTCACATCTGGCATGCTGGTGTCACAAGCAGTTTCTTAACTTTCTGTGCCACAGTGCCAACCACTGTAACTATTATTAAATCAAGACAAAAAGTGACTCAGAGTTCTTTCTATGACACTGTATGGATAAGAATGGCCTCAGGAGCTTTTAATTCTGAATCAGGTTTATAGGCTGTTGTTATGGGGAAAGAAACAAGAGGGAGAGAAAAAGATGGGACACCAAGTAAAAATATCAAAGAACAGTTATTGCCCATTTGCTAGTGGTCTGGACTGCAAGAGCTGTTGACTTCTACAACTATTGCTATTTTTGTGGTGGTTGTGGCAGGTGCAGCATTGCACATTAGAGATGTTCAGTAATTTTTTAAAATTACTGATTTCATTTAAGTGATCTGCTTTTAATAGTTTAGAATCTTTTCTTTTTTAAAGTTTTAAATTTTATTTATTTATTTTCACTTTACTTGAAAGGCAGGGAGAGAGAGATAGAGGGTGGTCTTCCATCTGCCTGGCTCACTTCCCAAATGCCTACAACAGCCAAAGTCTGGAACTCAATCCAGGGTTCCCACATGGGTGGCAGAGGCCCAAGTACTTAAGCAATCATCTGCTGCCTCTCAGGAAGTATTAATGGGACGCTTGATTCAGAAGTGGAGTACGTGGAACTCGAGCAGAATATTCTAATATGGGATGTGGGTATCCTAAGTGGTGACTTAACAACTTTGCCAAACATCTACTGTTTAGAATCTATTATATTATTTTCTTTTTTGTGTATCTAAATTTTTAAATATATTTTTATTTGAAACAAATAGTTGCGCTAAGCAAGACCCCACTTAAAAAAAGAGAGCATAATAGTAGCAAAAATAATTAGCCAAGACAGTTCCAATATGTGAACTCACTGCGGTTGGGACAACTTTATTCCTATGTATTTCTTCCTACCCAGATATTAACCCCAAAATACTAGTGTTATTGTTTTCTTAAATATACAAAATTGAGAAACATTGAGTTGTTGGGAAAACTATATCTTTTCACATCTACACTGATTTCCCTACAAAACACACCTGTGTACGTGGTGGGGTAGGGGGAACCCTTATCTATGTTCTTTGGTTTTCTTATTACTTTTATAGATAGAATAAACGTAACAGATTTTCTGATTTTGACACTGCCTTTAAAAATATTATATCTACTTAATTGCTAGGTTAAATATAGAAATTAGTTTTTCTGTGAGAGGATGGGGCAGGCACAAAGTATTTGCTCTGCTGTAGGTGGTTATCTCCACTTCTTTGGATAGCTATGGACCAATGGATCTTAATAATTGGCAGTAGCAGAGAGCTATGACCAGAGCAGGTATTTATGAGATTGATGTAATTACAACTACCGATAATGTCAAAAGGGATTGAGATGATATGCTGACCAACTGTTTTGTGTTGTTAAGAGTTTTAACTGATCCCTTTTAAACAATCCTTAATCATCTTGAGTAGTATGGTAGATAGAAGGATCAGCTGGGCTGTATTTTTTTGAATCTTGGCTTTGATTTTACCTTTCTGAGTTTCCATTCCTCATCTGAAAAATCAAGATAAATCATATTGTCTGCTGTACCACAATGCAATCTGCATTAAATGTTATAATGTATGTGTAAGAGCTTTGAAAAATTGCTAAGAGCTATGAAAATGGTATTTAATAGTACTTCTACCCAGCCTCTCCTTCCTCATGCATTTCTTTCTCCCTTATGCCTTTGGTTCTCTTGTTTATGTCAGTTCTAAGTAGAGTAATGACCATATTTTGGGATAAAGAGGTGAGATTAAAGTGAAATTGATTTATTTTGCTCTGTGGGAAGTTATATACGCTTCCCTTAGCCTTTCTATTTATTTTAGATATAGAGCTTGTATGCATGAGAAAAAATCATTTTCTTAGGAAGATGTTGTTTGAATAACTTTATATACATCCTGGAAATGTACCAAGCAACCAATCTTATGAAGTTGTCAGTTTAGCATATATAGCATATATATGCACATCATCTATAGGTGGGGAGAAAGAGAAATGATAAAATAATGAGCTGTAATGGTGATAAAGACAATTGCCCCATCTCTCCCTGGATTAATATTCAATGCAGTTTTGGCACAAGTTTTGCTGACCTTTCTATGTGCATAATCAAGAAACAGCAGGATAGGAATAAGTGAGGGAATCATTTCACACATACACTGGTCTTTCTTGTCAGTGGTCCTGTTGGCCACCTGGTTGCAGGCTTTTATCCTGTGCTTGCAGACAACTTATCATAACTTGCAGATTGTTTCTTTAGGGCATTTTCTCCCACACCCAGTGAGGTAATAGCCTATACTGCATGTGTCTACAAGATAAAGTCTCCTAACAAACTTAATTATTATGTACAGGCCTAGTATTGTCCAGACGAATAAGAAATATCTTTTTGCAGTTACATATCCTGTAAAAGGACATAATAATTTTTATACTTCTATACATAGACACATGAATTCTTCAACACCACTAGACATATTCCTTTATTTATAATCTTGGGGAAATGACAGCATTACATGGTAAATGTCAAGGGGAGTAAAACAAACATGCATCTGTAATTTTCTTCAGATCCTTCTATGGGTGGAAGCAGGTTGAGCCATCATATAAATAATTGATGCTGATCTGATATTAGCTATAAGGAGATCATTATGGTCAGATAATTTATCTTCTGCACTGTTTGCTGAAACTTTTATCCATAAAGCTTTTCATAGCTGGGCATCAATATGGTGGATTTTTTTTTTGCACTCATCTCATTTTCTGTTATTAGATTACACCAGTGTTTTTCAAACCTATGACCCCCATTAAGAATAATGGGGATATTCTGACCAATACATACAAATATACCTATGTATAAATATGTATCATAATTTAAAAATGTTGAGTTCATGATCCACTAAACTCTTTCAAAGCATAGTTTGAAAAACATTTTACTGTTTGAAAATTCATTAGCTGAGATTTGGAGGCTTATTTTCTTTCTTTTTTTATTAAACCTATTTGAAAGTCAGAATTACAAAGAAGGAGAGATAGAGAGATTTTCCATTCTCTGGGTCACTCTCCAAATGGCCACAGTGGCAAGAGCTAGGGTGATCTTAAGCCAGGAGCCAGGATCTTCTGGGTCACTCACGTGGGTGCAAGGGCCCAAGTACTTGGGCCATCTTCCACTGCTTTCCCAGGCATATTAGCAGGGAACTGGATTGGAAGTGGAGTAGCCAGTACTCAAACCCATGCTGTGTTGCACAACAGCACTGGCCCTAGGAGGTTCATTTTCTTAGAGTCAATTATACTTCCCTCTGAAAATATGACTAAGATGGTGTAGCAGGAATCTCAGAGACCCAGGACACCAAGGCTCTTATCAGGAAAAAAACGTTTATTCTTGCTGTTAAGCCCAGAGGAGAGTTTTGTTTTCAAATTCTGAGCCCTAAACGAAGCAGGGTATTGTCTCAGATACCCAGCACAAACAACTTTAAGTCTTCTAGTACATACTCAGTTATACAATTTTTGTTCAGATAGCTTAGAGCTGCAGCACTACTTACAAAAGCATCATACAGAGTCACACCTGCATGCACCCAGAGTGCTGTAGTTGACCTAGTTGCATAGCTTTAGTTTTTTCTATTTTTCAGAAAACTCCTCCACCCCATTTTCCTGGAAAGCACCTGCTTGAAAGCCTCTACCATTTTTGGCCTTTAGCATTTTTGTTTTTCTTCCTTTAGGGGAGTTGTCCTTGCCACAGTGGGAATGGTGATGATTAACTTCCTTCATTATGTATACACTCATAATTTTTGAGGCATATTTTGTGAGATCAAGGACTATCCACATGGTTTAATTTGAAAGATCAAATAAGAAGATAATGTCATTGACAAAGGGATCACACAAACAAGACTGGTGTCTGCTAATACTAACTGATAGAATAAAAAAGGGAGAGAACGATCCGTCATGGGAAGTGAGATACACAGCAGACTCATAGAATGGCAGATGTCCTAAATAGCACTCTGGCCTCAGAATCAGCCCTTAAGGCATTTGGATCTGGCTGAAAAGCCCATAAGAGTATTTTAGGCATGGAAAGCCAAGACACTCTGGAAAAAAAAAAAAGAAGACCTAAATGAAAGATCTCTGTGAGTGAGATCCCAGTGGAAAGAACGGGGCCATCCAAGAAGGAGGTACCTTTCTCTGAAGGGAGGAGAGAACTTCCACTTTGACTATGACCCTGTCAGAATAAGATCGAAGTCGGCGAACTCAAAAGGCTTCCATAGCCTTGGCAGCTCATGACTAGAGCCTAGGGAGATTACTGACGCCATAAACAAGAGTGTCAATTTGTTAAGTCAACAACAGGAGTCACTGTGTACTTACTTCTCATGTGGGATCTGTCCTTAATGTGCTGTACATTGTGATTTAATGCTATAACTAGTACTCAAACAGTATTTTTCACTTTATGTTTCTGTGTGGGTGCAAACTGATGAAATCTTTGCTTAATATATACTAAATCGATCTTCTGTATATAAAAAGAATAGAAAATGAATCTTGATGTGAATGGAATGGGAGAGGGAGCGGGAGATGGGAGGGGTGCGAGTGGGAGGGAAATTATGGGGGGGGGGAAGCCATTGTAATCCATAAACTGTACTTAGGAAATTTATACTTACTAAATAAAAAACATAAAAAAAGAAGATAATGACATTGAGCCATATAGATTTAGAAACATCTTAGGACAAGGCAATTTTTCTCTCCTGACAAAACTCCCTTTCTGCCTTTATCTCCTTGGTTATGCATATTACCTAGATGTGGCTGTTATGTTGAGATGAGGAAGAATTAGGAGGAAACTTACATAAAATTGTTGTAATATAGGGACTTGGAAAATTTTAGTAAAATGTTCTCTGTCTCATGCTGAGATTCTTTAATCTCCATGAAGTAAATGAAGTATGATATATTTTTGATAATATTTTTATAAATTTTAATAAATTATCTATAGTTTAATTTATGTAACTCGAAGGCCTCAGGAATCATTGCTACTGGGAAGTGTTATATGGAGCAGGAAGGATAAGTCCTTTTAGTCTCAGTAGGTTGAAGATTTGTCTTTTCTGCCTTTAAATTTCTATGACACTTAATATTTATTTCAGACAATTGACTTCTTTCCTATATTCTGTCTGATGTTAGTCACTAATTGTTTCATGCATATGGGTTATATCTATTCCAATAAGTCTCTTGGGAACAATTTTATTTCATCTTTGTATTCTTTGAGTATTTCTTGGGAACTTTTTTTTGTTGTTGTTAAATCATTATTTTAAATTTATTTGGACTCAGATATCTTAGTACAAGTCTCATTGGACCATATATCTTCTTTTTCTTTTTCCATCCTTTTATTTAGTGAATATAAATTTCCAAGTACAGCTTATGGATTACAATGGCTTCCCCCTCATAACATCCCTCCCACCCGCAACCTTCCCCTTTCCCACTCCCTCTCCCCTTCCATTCACATCAAGATTCATTTTCGATTCTCTTTATATACAGAAGATCAGTTTAGCATACATTAAGTAAAGGTTTCAACAGTTTGCACCCACATAGAAACACAAAGTGAAAAATACTGTTTGAGTACTAGTTATAGCATTAAATCACAATGTACAGCACACTAAGGACAGAGATCCTACATGAGGAGTAAGTGCACAGTGACTCCTGTTGTTGACTTTACAAATTGACACTCTTGTTTATGACATCAGTAATCACCCTAGGCTCTTGAAATGAGTTGCCAAGGCTATGGAAGCCCCCTGAGTTTACTGACTCTGATCATATTTAGACAAGGCCATTGTCAAAGTGGAAGTTCTCTCCTCCCTTCAGAGAAAGGTACCTCCTTCTTTGATGACCCCTTCTTTCCACTGGATCTCACTTGCGGAGATCTTTCATTTAGTTTTTTTTTTTTCCCCCCAGAGTGTCTTGGCTTTCCATGCCTTAAGGGCTGATTCTGAGGCCAGAGTGCTGTTTAGGACATCTGCCATTCTATGGGTCTGCTGTGTATCTCACTTCCCATGTTGGATCGTTCTCTCCCTTTTTGATTCTATCAGCTACTGTTTGTAGACACTATTCTTGTTTATGTGATCCCTTTGGTTCTTAGTCCTATCATTATGATCAATTGTGAACAGAAATTGATCACTGGGACTAGTGAGATGGCATTGGTATATGCCACCTTGATGGTATTGAATTGGAGTCCCCTGGTATGTTTCTAACTCTACCGTTTGAGGTAAGTCAGCTTGAGCATGTCTTCCCTCTCTTATTCCCACTCTTATATTTAACAGCAATCACTTTTCAGTTAAGTTTCAGCACTTAAGAATAATTGTGTATTGATTACAGTATTCGACCAAAAGTATTAAGTAGAACAAACAACAAAAAAAATACTAAGAGGGATAACGTATTAAGTTGTTCATCAACAGTCAGGGTGAGGACTGATTAAGTCACCATTTCTCATAGTGTTCATTTCTCTTTAACAGGTTTCCTTTTTGGTGCCCCGTTAGTTTTCACCGATCAGGGAGAACATATGATATTTGTCCCTTTGGGACTGGTTTATTTCACTCAGCATAATGTTTTTTTTTTTGTTTGTTTGTTCTACTTATTACTTTTGGGGAACTATTTGGCTCTAACCAAGTACTTTTATTTTATTTACTGGGAGGGAAGGAAATATACTAGGTCTTTCAGTCCACATTTAAACCAATCAACTCATTGTATGAATTGTACAGACTCTTCCTAGACCGAACAGGGGGAGAAATGTCAATTACATTGTTCATTTTCAGTGCTCATTAATTACTAAATTTATTCCAGTAATCCATTTCATAAATAATTAGTGAGACTTGTTGTGTATCAGGCATTATGCAAGGGATTTAACTATGAGGAAAATATTGTGTACCTTATAGTATATTCTTTCCACCATTTTTTTTACAAACCAAGTGCTCTCACATTTTCCTAAATCTTCACTCTTGACTTTATGTTATTTTCAAAAAATACCCCCAGATCTTTTATTTATACTCTAGTATAAATAACCAATAACAAATTAAAGTGTTATCTCCAGAGGCACTCCAGAGGTGCTTTTTTAAATCAAAAGCATTGCTTTAGAGGAAAGGAAGAATTTTTTAAAATTTTATTTAAGATATATAATTTTCATGTATTTCTTAAATACAGCTTTAGGAACTTAGGGATTTTTCCTACTCTACCCTCCCTTCTACCCACATTCCCACCCTTCCTCCTTCTCTCTCTCTTATTCCCACCCCTAATTTTTATGAATATCTATTTTCATTTTACCTTATACTCATAAGATTAACCCTACACTAAGTAAAGAGTTCAACAAATAGTATGAAGAAAAAACACAACAGTAGAGACAAGGGCTGTAAACAATCATCAAATCTCAAAATGTCAATTTTGCTCCTATAGATTATCTTTTAGGTACTCTATTCGTTACCACAGATCAGGGAAAACATGGTTTTTATCCTTTTAGGACTGGCTTATTTCACTAAGTATAATGGTTTCCAGTTGCATTCATTTTGTTGTAAAAGAGAGGATTTCGTTCTTTTATTTTTTTAACTGCTGGGTAGTATAATAGAGTATATATATATATATATATATATATATCATAATTTCTTTATCCAGTCAACAGTTGATGGACATGTGAGTTGATACATATCTTAGCTATTATGAATTTAGATGCAATAAACATGGGGGTACATATAACTCTTTCATATGCTGATTTAATTTCATTTGGGTAAATTCCCTGGAGTGGGATTGCTGGGTCATATGGTAGGTCTATTTTCAGATTTCTGAAGTATCTTCATGCTTTCTTGCACAATGACTGCAAGAGTTTACATTCCCACCAACAGTTGATTAAGATACCTTTTTCCAGGCCGGCGCCGCGGCTCACTAGGCTAATCCTCCGCCTTGCGGCGCCGGCACACCGGGTTCTAGTCCCGGTCAGGGCACCGGATTCTGTCCCAGTTGCCCCTCTTCCAGGTCAGCTCTCTGCTGTGGCCAGGGAGTGCAGTGGAGGATGGCCCAAGTGCTTGGGCCCTGCACCCCATGGGAGACCAGGAAAAAGTACCTGGCTCCTGCCTTCAGATCAGCGCAGTGCGCCGGCCGCGGCAGCCATTGGAGGGTGAACCAACAGCAAAGGAAGACCTTTCTCTCTCTCTCTCTCTCTGTCCACTCTGCCTGAAAAAAAAAAAATAAAAAAAGATACCTTTTTCCCACATCCTTGCTAACGTTTATTGTTTGTTGATTTCTGTATGATAGCCATTCTAACTGGAGTGAGGTGAAACACTGTGATTTTGATTTGTATTTCCCTGATCGCTAGTGATCCTGGGCATTTTTCATTTGTCTGTTGGCCATTTGAATTTCCTCTCTTGAAAAATGTCTGTTCAAGTCCTTTGTCTATTTCTTAACTGGATTTTTTTTGTTATTGTTGAATTTCTTGAGCTCTTTATAGATTCTGTATATTAATCCTTTTTCATTTGTATAATTTGCAAATATTTTCTCCTGTTCTATTGGTTGCCTCTTCACTTAGCTAAGTGTTTCTTTTGCACAGCAGAAGCTTGTTAGCTTGATGTGATTTAATATGTCAATTTTGGCTTTGATTGCCTGTGCTTCTGGGGGTCTTTTCCAAGAACTCTTTGCCTATGCCAATGTCCTGAAGAATTTACCCAATGTTGTCTAGCAGTTTGATAGTATCAGATCTTAGATTTAGGTCCTTGATGCATTTTGAGTTAATTTTTGTGGAAGGTGCAAGTTAGGGGTCTCATTTCATACATCTGTATGAGGAGTTCCAGTTATCACAGCACCATTTGTTGAATAGACTGTCCTTGCTCCAGGGATTTATTTTAGCTCCTTTGTCAAAGATAAGTTTGTTGTGGATGCGTGGATTGACTTCTGGAGTTTCTGTTCTGTCCCATTGGTCTACACATCTGTTTTTGCCAGTACCATGCTGTTTTCTTTTTAAAGATTTTATTTATTTATTTGAGAGGTAGAGTTACAGACAGTGAGAGGGAGAGACAGAGAGAAAGGTCTTCCCTCTGTTGGTTCATTCCCCAAATGGCTGCAACAACCAGAGCTGAACTGATCTGAAGCCAGGAGCTAGGTGTTTCCTCCTGGTCTCCCACATGGGTGCAGGGGTCCAAGGACTTGGGACATCTTCTACTGCTTTCCC
This sequence comes from Oryctolagus cuniculus, assembly GCF_964237555.1. Lineage (NCBI taxonomy): Eukaryota > Metazoa > Chordata > Mammalia > Lagomorpha > Leporidae > Oryctolagus > Oryctolagus cuniculus. The sequence goes on along the minus strand of NC_091443.1, from coordinate 30,604,633 downwards.
AGGCCATAGCGGAGAGCTGGTTTGGAAGAGGAAAAGCCGGAACTAGAACTGGCACCCATATGGGATGCTGACACTGCAGGCAGAAGATTAAGCCACTGCGCCATGGCACCGGCCCTACCATGCTGTTTTATAACTTCCCTGTAGTATGTTTTGAAATCTGGTATCGTGATTCCTTCGGCTTTGTTTTTGATGTGTAAGATTGCTTTAGCTACTTGGGATTTCTTGTGTTTCCATATAAATTTCCACATTGCTTTTTCTAGATCTGAGAATAATGTCATTGGTATTTTGAATAGGATTTCATCGAATCTGTAAATTGATATCTTCCAAACCACGAACATACAAGATGTTTTCTGTTTTTTGTGTCTTCTTCTATTTCTTTTATTAATGTTTTGTAATTTTCATTGTAGGTATCTTTGACATCTTTGGTTAAATTTATTCCAAGGTAATTAATTTGTTTTGCTTCTATTGTGAATGGGATTGATTTTAAGAGTTCTTTCTCAGTCATGGCATTATCTGTGTATACAAAGGCTATTGATTTTTGTGTGTTAAATTTATATCCTGTCACTTTACCAACTCTTTTATCAGTACAATAGTCTCAGTGGAGTTTTTGGTTCCCCTGTCTATAGAATCATATCATCTGCAAATAAGGATAGTTTGATTTCCTCCTTTCCAATTTGCATCCTTTTGATTTATTTTTCTTGCCTAATTGCTCTAGCTAAGACTTCCAGGAAAATATCGAATACTAATGGTGAGAGTGGGCATCCTTAGCTGGTTCTGGATCTCGGTGGGAATGCTCCCAACTCTTCCCCATTCAATAAGATGCTGGCTGTTGGTTTGTCATAAATTGCCTTGTTTGTGTTGAGTAATGTTTCTTCTATACCCAATTTGCTGAAGGTTTTCATCATGAAAAGGATGTTGTATTTTACCAAATGCTTTCTCTCTATCTATTGGGATAATCATACGGTTTTTGTTCTTCAATTTATTAATTTGATGTATCACATTTATTAATTCACAAATATTGAACCATCCCTGCATACCAGGGATAAATCTGACTTGGTCCATGTGAATGATCTTTCTGATGTGTTGTTGGATTTGATTGGCTATTTTTGTTGAGGATTTTTGCATCCACGTTCCTCAGGTATATTGGTCTATAGTTCTGTTTCTGTTGTATCTTTTTCTCGTTTAGGAACTAAGGTGATGCAAGTTTCATAGAAGGATTTTGGGAGGATTCTCACCCTTTCAATTTTTTTGAATAGCTTCAGAAGAATTGGAATTAGTTCTTTAACTATCTGGTAGAATTCAGCAGTGAAGCCATTGGGTCCTGGACTTTTGTTTGTAGGGAAGGTCTTTATTAAGGATTCAATCTCTGTGTTGGTTAGAGGTTTGTTTAGGTTTCTTATGTCTTCATGACTCAATTTTAGTAAATTATATGTATCCAGAATATATCCATTTCTTCTAGATTTTCCAATTAATTGGCATATAGCTCTTTGTAGTAATTCCTGATGATTCTTTTTATTTCTGTTGTATCTGTTATCACATTTCCTTTTTCTTCTCTCATTCTATTGATTTGGGTCTTTCCTCTCTTTTGTTTGGTTAGTTGACACTTGGTGTATCAATTTTCTTTTTTTTCCAAAAAACTAGCTCTTCATTTCATTGATTTTTTGTATTATTTTGGTTTCAATTTTCTTTCGTTTTTCTCTCATTTTAATTATTTCTTTTCTCCTACTAATTTTGGGCTTCTTTTTTTTAATGGCCCACAGTACATTCAGGTGCATATTGTTCAATCTCCATGTGTTTGGATGTTCTATTGATTCTTCAGTAGTTGATTTCCAGCTTCATTCATTGTGGTCAGAGAAGATTATTTTGATTTTATTGAATTTTGTGAGACTTGTCTATGGTCTAGCATGTGGTCTATCCTAGGGAATATTTCATGTATTGATGAAATGTGTAGGATGAAATATTTTGTAGATATCAGTTATGTCCATTTGATCCATTGTATCAATTAGCATTGTTGTTTCTTTGTTAATTTTCTGTCTGCTTGATCTGTCCATTCATGAAAATGGTGCATTTTCTGCCTTCACATTCTTTCTTTATTTTTACTGCAATTTTTAAAAATTTAAAAAAATTTTAAGTTATGTAAGTGTCATGAATTTTATATACACAGATTTAGGAACATTTCCACTCCCCCCAACCTCCCTCCTGCAAAAATTCCAACCCTTCTTCCTCCTCCTTCTCATATTCCCACTTTTAATTTTTTACAAAGACCTATTTTCTGCTTGATAAACATATTGTTAAGCTTAAACTAAGTAAAATATTTCAGCAAATAGAATGAAGAAGAAATAAATAAAAGGAAAAAAAAACCACTGTTCTTCAATGGAAGAGACAAGGACTGTAAACAATCATTGAATATCACAAGGTCTATTTCACTCCAATACATTACATTTCAAGTACTCTATTAATTACCTCAGATCAGGGAATATGTATGATATCTTTATTTTTGGGACTGGCTTATTTCATTAACTATAATAGTTTCCAGTTGCATCTATTTTGTTGCTAAAGACAGGATTTCATTTTTTTCAGCTGAGTAGTACTCAGTGTATATGTATATGTACCATAATTTCTTTATCCAGTCAACAGTTGTTGGGCATCTGGGTTGACCTATATCTTTGCCAGTGTGAATTGTGCTGCAATGAACATGGGAATATAGATAACTCTTACATATGTTGATTTCTTTTAGTTTGGGTAAATTCCCAGGAGTGGGATGTCTGGATCATATGGCAGGTCTGTATTCATATTTCTGATGTATCTATTATTTCTTTCCTCCTGCATTTATAGCTCATTTATTTGGTTTCTTTCCAATTTCATCATGTAAGCACCAATTGTTATAAACTTCCCTCTTTTTTTATAGAAAGCTTTTATTTAATAAATATAAATTTCAATAATACAACTTTTGAATTATTGTGGTTCTTCCCCCAATACCTGCCCTCCCACCTCCAAGCCATTTCACCTCCTACTCCCTCTCCCATCCCATTCTTCATTAAGATTCATTTTTGATTATCTTTATATACAGAAAATCAACTCTATACTAAATAAAGATTTCAACAGTTTGCACCAACACAGACACACAAAGTATACTTTATACACAAAGTATAAAGTACTGTTTGAAGAATACTTTTACTGTTAATTCTCATAGTGCAACACATTAAGGACAGAGGTCCTACATGGGGAGCAAGTGCATAGTGACTCCTGTTGTTGATTTAACAATTGACACCCTTATTTATGGTGTCAGTGTTCACCCAAGGCTCTTACCATGAGCTGCCAAGGCTATGGAAGCCTTTTGTGACCACAAACTCCATCACCAGTTAGACAAGGCCACAAGCAAAGTGGAAGTCTCTCCTCCCTTCAGATAAAAGTACATACTTCTTTGATGGCCTGTTCTTTCCGCTGGGATCTCACTCACAGAGATTCTTCATGTAGGAAATTTTTTGCCACAGTGTCTTGACTTTCCATGCCTGAAATGCTCTCATAGGCTTTTTAGCTGGATCCAAATGCCTTAAGGGCTGATTCTGAGGCCAGAGTGCTGTTTAGGGCATTTGTTATTCTATGAATCTGCTGTTTATTCTGCTTCCCATGTTGGATTGTTCTCTCCTTTTTAATTCTTTCAATTATTATTAGCAGACACTGGTCTTATTTATGTGATCCTTTGACACTTAATCTTATCTTTATGATCAGTTATGAACTTAAACTGATCACTTTAACTAGTAAGATGGCTTTGGTACCTGCCAACTTAATGGGATTTGGAGTCTAATGGCAATAAACTTCCCTCTTAACACTGCTTTTGCTGTATCCCATAAGTTTTGATATGATGTGTTGTCAACTTAATTTGTTTCCAGAAATTTTTTAATTTCTCTTTTGATTTCTCCTATGATGCAGTGTTCATTCAGGAACATTTCCTTGAGTCTCTGTGTGTTTTCATATGATTTAGAGACTCTTGAGTTGTTGATTTCCAGCTTCATTCCATTGTGGTCAGAGAAGATTCATGGTGTGATTTTGATTTTTTTTTTTTTGAATTTGCTGGTTCTTGCTTTATGGCCTAGCATATGGTCTATCCATATGCTAGATAAAGTTCCAAGCACTGATAATAAGAAAGTTTCTTCTGCAACTGTGGGGTGAGAAGTTCTATAGATATCAGGTCCATTTGGTCCATAGTGTCAATTAGTTCTGTTGTTTCTGTGTTGATTTTGTCTAGTTGATTTGTCCATTGATGAAAGTGGGATGTTGACATCTCCCATTACTATTGTATTAGTGTCTATGTCTCCCTTTAGATCTATTAACATTTCTTTTATATAGCCAGGAATCCTGAAATTGTGTGCATATACATTTATTATAGTCACATCTTCCTGTTGATTTGACCCTTTAATTATTACATGGTGCCCTTCTTCATCACTTTTAAGAGTTTTTATGTTAAAATCTGATAGCTTTTATCTTGAGGTATGCTTCTGTTATTTAGTGGGATAACTGCATTTTTCAATGAATATCAAGAGGTGTGTGGTGGGTATGGCCAGGGAGCTCTGGTCAGTGCTCCAGGGTGGGGCAAGTATCCAGGTAACATCCAAGTTGGGCATGGTAGATCTTAATGTCCATATTTTATCCCCCTGTGTGTTCTATGTCACTGTATGAACCAGACAAATGATATGTGCAGTCTTTATTGTGAGCACAGTGAACATGTGTAGCCACTCCCAGTGATTGCCCAGATACCAGCTATTCCTGCACCTTCTCATGTAACCACTGAGTCCCCACAGTTTCAGCACATGAGGCTCCCACAGTTGCTGGGTACAGAGGTTTCTGTTTGCCCTGCCAGCCTGCCCAGTCAACAGAGAGGTAGATGTTCCCCAAGACAACTCTGCCTAGGCATCTTGGTCCTAGGAATCTGGAGGCACCTCACCATCTTACTTGATTGGCCAGTTGGGCTCCCAGCTAGGCTCAAATTCAGTGGGGAATCACTGGATCCTGGGTACACAAGGGCCACTGGCCGAATGTAGCTCTGCCACTGCTGCCAGCACCCAAAATGACACTCTCCCTTTCTCAGCCAGGCAGCAGGTAATGTTGTGGGGAAGCTGGTGCAAGACAATGTGCCCCCTCCACTTCCTCTGGGTTTGTAGGCAACCAATAGCCCCCTGGGCTCCAGACCAGACTCATGCCATGCTTTCCTTCTGGTTATATTGCCATGGTTTCTGCAGTCTGGTCTAACCTCTATCTCCAAGCTGCTGCCTAATTCAGTTCTTGGCTGCTGCAGTCCTCTGTTGCACCCATGTTTGTGTTGCATATCTGCACCTTCCACACAGGTCCATGGGGTCCTTCCTTCTTTTTTTTTTTTAGGATTTCCAGTGTGTTTTTCTCTCTAATTCCACCCTGAAATTGCACTTCCTACTCCCCTTTCTTTCACAGTTTATTCCTTTATCCCTAGTCTAGTACACCACGTCTCTCCCTAATCTGCCATCTTGGAATCCCCCCCAGGTTCGTTCCTTTCTTTCTTTCTTTCTTTCTTTCTTTCTTTCTTTCTTTCTTTCTTTCTTTCTTTCTTTCTCTCTCTCTCTCTCTCTCTCTTCATCTTTCCTCCCTCCTTTCTTTCCTTCCTTCCTTCCCTCCCTCCCTCCCTCCCTTCCTTCCTTCTTTCCCTCCCTCCCTTCCTTCCCTCCCTCTCTCCCTCCTTCCTTCCCTCCTTCCTTCTTTCCCTCTTTCCTCTCTCTCTTTCTATTCTTTTTTTTGCTTCATGTCTCTTTCTTTTCTTCCTCCTAGAAAATTTTTATCTAATGTATACAAATTTCACACATTTCATAAATACAAATTTAGTGACATAGTGATTCTTCCCACACTGCCCTCCCTTCACCTGCACTCCCACTCTTCTTCTTCCTCCCTCTCCTACTCCCATTCTGATGAGAAGTCAGCTATGAGTCTGATTGGAGATCCTTGGAAAGTAATTTGGCATCTTTCTCATGCCAGATCTTTCTTATGTTTTTTGTGGAAAGTTTGACTACAATATGTCATGGTGAAAATCTTTTCTGTTCATGTCTATAAAGAGTTCTATGTGCCTTGTTTCTCCAAAGTAGGGAAGTTTGCTGTAGTTATTTCCTAAAACTGGGCTTCTAGTCAATTCTCTCTTTCCACACCTTCAGGAACTCCCAAGACCCATATGTTGGGTCATTTGATAGTATCCCATAAATCTCCAACACTGTTTCTGGGTTTCCTAATTTATTCTTTTCTTCTTCTTCCTCCTCCTCCAACTCTTCCTTCTTCCCCTCCTTCTCCATCTCCTCCTCCTCCTTCTTTTTCATTCAAGTCATGTATGGATTTCTTAAACTCATGAGTTTGCTTCTCATTGCTTCTAAATTATCCTATGCTTAATCTTTTGAATTCCAATTCAGGGATTTCATCCATCTCTTTATCTTAACATTCTAATATTGAGGTGTTTTTGCGTTCCTTTTGGGGGTTCATGTTGTCTTCCTAATTCTTATTTCTTGAATTTATGCATAAATTTTTATGCATTTGTGGAAATACTTGTTGGTTTTTTTCCTCTGATGGCTTTTATCTTTGAACTGCTCCTCTGTGGCTTAGTGGAGTGTCTGCTCTTTCAGTGAATGCTCAGATGTATGTACTGGATGTGGCCAGGGAGCTCTGGTCAGTGATCTAGGGTGGGGTGAGTATCCAGAGTGACACCAAAGTTGGGTGTATTAGATCTCTTGTTAGCAGAAAGGGGAGTATGATCACCTCTGTTGGCATAATCCCACCCTCACCTTCTCCCTTCCAAAGTGATCAATGCCTGAGTGTTAGTCCACAGTGGGAGCAATTCTGCACTATTGCATGAACTGAACAAACAGTCTGTGTAGTCCTCAGTGTGAGCATGGATCCCATACCAATGACCCACTACAGATAGGGAGCTCTGAGAATGTGGAGCCGCTCTCAGTGATTGCCCAGAGGCCCAGCAACACCCTGAGCCCTCTTGCACAGTCACAGTCTCAGCATACAAAGCTCCCACAGTCACAAGGTAGAGAGGATCCACTCTGCCCCATTAGCCTGTCCTGTCCACAGATAGGCTGCGATGTTCCCAGATCCAGCTGCCTATGGGCACTCTGTCTAGGTGGTTTCATCATAGTCTTTTTATAAAATGCCTTTTTTATGTAATTATAATCATGTTTAAAATTGTACATTAGACTGTTCATTTGATATTATTATAGAATTGCACTTTTTTTAAAAAAAAGATTTATTTATTTGAAAGGCAGAATTACAGAGAGAGTGGGAGTGAGTAGGGGGGGAGAGCGAGAGAGAGAGAGAGAGAGAGATCTTCCATCTGCTGGTTCACTCCCCAAGTGACCGACTACAACAGTTGGGTCTGTGCCAGGCTGAAGCCAGGAGCCAGGAGCGTCTTCTGGGTCTCCCATGTGAGTGAAGGGGCCAAAGCACTTGGACGAACTTTCACTGTTTTCCTAGCTGCATTAGCAAGGAGCTGGATTGGAAGTAAAGCAGCTGGGACTCAAACCAGTGCCCATATGGGATGCTGGCATCACAGGTGACAGCTTTTACTTGCCTTGCCATAGTGCCATCCCCTCCCCTATGTTTAAAAAATCTTATGAATGTATTTGGGAGCTCTCTTAGAATTTATCACAGATATGGTATATAGTATCTGTGTGACTTAGGATGGCTTGGCTTATGATTTTTTTGACTTTATGATGTTGTAAGAATCATATGTATTCAATAGAAACCGTGCTCCCAATTTTGAATTTTGACCTTTTCCTGGGCCAGCAGTATAGTATGCAGTATAAACCTTTGTCATTATGTCTGGGTAGTGGCAGGAAGCAGTAGCTCTCAGTCAAGCTTGAGAGTAAGATCATGAGAGTAGACAACAAATATTCTTTGTTGTAGTTTTACTGAGTTATAATGTTCAGTAGATTGCTGTATTCAATGCATTTTTGATTTATAATTTTTAGCTTATAGTGAGTTAATCAGAATATAACCCATCATATATTGAGGAGCTTTTGTATTCATTAAAAACACTGTGATACTCATTATCTTATTTCAGTTCTCATAATTCTATGAAGGCAATAGAACAGATGTTATTCATTTTACAAACAGAGAAAATGAGGTAGGCTAAATGTCTCACTTAAGATCATGAGGATACTAAATGGCAGAATCAGTATTTAATAGTTGCAAATTATTATTGATATTAGTAATAAAGATCTGTACTCTTATTGAGGGCAGCTGTCACAGGGTCTGTGAGTGTCAGAGTTGGGCTCTGAACTCTTTTTTCATCTTAAATATCAAGCTTCTCATTATACCAACTGAACACAATAGACATGTTTGGACTTTTCTGATGCAGACTTTCCTTTGTAGAAACAGAGCACATAAATAAAAATATTACTTCCATATCCATTTAAAATAGAATTGAAAGTCCAATGGTAAGAAATGTTGAAGTCATAAATGATTTACTCAGAAACTACCCTGTCAGGTGGGCCAATCCAATGAAAAAAACCCACCTTGTGTTTAAGTCTGTTAACACTATATGTCGGCCGGCGCCGCGGCTCACTAGGCTAATCTTCTTGCGGCGCTGGCACACAAGGTTCTAGTCCCGGTCGGGGCTCCGGATTCTGTCCCGGTTGCCCCTCTTCAAGGCCAGCTCTCTGCTGTGGCCAGGGAGTGCAGTGGAGGATGGCCCAAGTGCTTGGGCCCTGCACCCCATGGGAGACCAGGGTAAGTACCTGGCTCCTGCCATCGGATCAGCGCGGTGCACTGGCTGCAGTGCGCCGGCCGTGGCGGCCATTGGAGGGTGAACCACGGGCAAAGGAAGACCTTCCTCTCTGTCTCTCTCTCTCACTGTCCACTCTGCCTGTCAAAAAACAAAAAACAAAAAACAAAAAAAAAAAAAACAAAAAAAACCACACTATATGTGATATGACTTCCTCAGGATGTGAATAATCCAGAAAACTAAATGAATTTCATTGATTCATTTATTATTTGGTGATAAAATATACATGCACATCCATATTGATAACTGTGAAAAAGGATTAAAGATTTTTCCATTGAGCTCTTAGATTTCATTTAAAATATGCTCATTTAATAATTTTAGGAAGACTGTTTTCTTCTTAACAACTGTTTTCAAAACTGATAGCTGTGACTGTAAGACTAGCTCTCTGTAGTAAATGCTGCCCCTGGCCAATCAGAGCTTGCCAGCTCCTTTGTAGATTTCTGTATCCTAATGAAATCCCCAACTTTTCATTTTCCAGACATATCACAGTCTACTGTGGCCTGGGCATATATGTAGCACATTGCAGTCCTATTTATTTATTTGAGAGAGAGAGAGAGAGAGACAGATAGAAGGGAGGAAGTGTATGACAAGATCTTCCATCTAATGGTTTACTCCCCCAAATCCTGCGACACCTGGGGCTGAGTGAAGCTGAAGTGAGAAGGTAAAGAACTGAATCCAGGTCTCTCATGTAAGTGGCAGGAGCCATGACTTGGGCCATTTCTTGCTGAACATTCAATAGTGTGCTCACCAGAGCACACATTAGCAGGAAGCTAGAATCAGGAGTGGAGGCAATATTCAAACCCAGGCACTCCGGTATGGTATGTGGGCATCCCAACCAGAAGTTTAAATCACTAGGCCAAATACCTGTCCCTTAATCCTATTCTTTACTCCAAATTCAAAGTTCCCTTATTGGAAATTTGTCTCTATATTTTTGTGAGACCATCATAGGAATCCAGAGGGGAGAAGTGCCCAGGCATGGCTTTTAGCAGATCAGGCTTGAATTAGACCTGAAATGAAGAGTATGCATTGTGAAGGAAAATGAAATGGAGGATGGAGACAGAAGGAGGAGAGGAAGGAGGGGAGTGTGAAAGAGACAGGGAGAGGGGGATATCATTATAAACAAAGGAGCCATCACAACTGGAAAGATGGAAGAATAAATAGATTGTAAGAAACCACGGAGCCTGACTAGTTTTATATGGTGATGTGTTTTACAGGGTGAGGACATGTTAGATTATTAAGGCTGTTTTTGTGATCTTACATTTTACAGTTTACTTGAATGGTCTTTTAGAAAGTTTCCTTCTTTGTGGAATCTGTGTCCATGGTGGTAGTGGAAGCTGAGAGTGTGAAGAAAGTCTGTTGAATTTAAATTCCCCTTTAGTTTACTCTTCAAGATAAACATTTGCCCTTTTCCAATTCTCTGTATTTAGAAATTATCACCCTGGACCAGACCAGGAATCTAATAAAATCCTTCAGTAATTCACTTGATCATATTTGTAGTACCATTCCCCAAGGGGAAGAAATCTCATTTTAATCCCAGCTAGAAGTCAGCTTATTCCTAATGCCTCAGGATTGAGATCCTTTGTATAATTTTAACGAGAAAATATGTTGTAAGAAGCTATCATGCCTTGGCAAAGGTACAAATCAAAAAGGTCTGTTCTGTCTCTTACTTCCATAAGGCTTTTTCCACAGAGACAAGCTGTCACATAGTTTTATTATTAGACCTTTTATGTTTAACTTTTCAAAAAAATTGTGAAGAATCAAATAAAAAGCCTTGATAAATCAAGTAGTAAATATTTGATCACTATACTATGTGTTCATTTTTCACTATTTTATGCAATTTTTATTATGCATGGCTGAGCTCTTTGCTAGTTTGCTATTATTTTTAAAATTTTGTTTTTAAAATCATCATAAACCAACTTAATTATATACATATTTAAAATAACATAGCAGATGGCCTCTACAAATCGAGGGTGCTGGTATTTGATGGGATTTTAGGCTGTAAATAACAGAAGTGCTGAATTAACTAGAATAAGCAAATTTATTATGCCAAAGAACAGAAAATCTAGAAGTGAGATAGGCTACAGGTGAGCTGCTTTAGTGGCTCATTATTATCACCACAGATCTAGTCTCTTTCTGCTTTTCCATTATGCCATCTGTAGTGTCAGCTTCAAATTAAGGCTTACTCCCTTTATGATTTTAAGTGGCTGTAACTGGGCTACAGATTTTCTTGTTCATGTAGTTTTTTTTTTTTTTTTTGACAGGCAGAGTGGACAGTGAGAGAGAGAGAGACAGAGAGGAAGGTCTTCCTTTGCCGTTGGTTCACCCTCCAATGGCCGCCGCGGCCGGTGCGCTGCGGCCAGTGCACTGTGCTGATCCGATGGCAGGAGCCAGGTACTTATCCTGGTCTCCTATGGGGTGCAGGGCCCAAATACTTGGGCCATCCTCCACTGCACTCCATGGCCACAGCAGAGAGCTGGCCTTGAAGAGGGGCAACTGGGACAGAATCCGGTGCCCCGACCGGGACTAGAACCCGGTGTGCCAGCACCGCAAGGCAGAGGATTAGCCTAGTGAGCCACGGTGCTGGCTTTGTTCATGTAGTTATAGAAAGACACCAGTTTTTTTCACTCTATCTTATCTTACAAGCAAATAACAGTATTTCTAGAAGCTTCCTGCATTTCTCTTCCCATGATTAATTGATAGTAATTGTGCCACATACACATTCTTAAACCAACTGTTAGCAAATTTGAACTCAGATAAATTTCTGAAACCATATTTCTTTTTAATTTTTATTTATTTGAAAATCAGGAAAACAAGCATTGAGTGAGACAGAGAGAGTGAAAGTGAGAGAGAGAGAGAATCTTCTACCACTAGCTTACCTCTTAAATGCCTAAAACAGCTTGATCTGGGCCAGGCTGAAGCCAGGAGCCCAGAACTCAATGTTAGTCTCCCATGTGGGTGGCAGGGATCCACCTACTTGAACCACATTAACTGGAAGCTGGAAAGGAGAACAGAGCCAGGACTTGAATCCAGGCATTCCGGTATAAGATGTGGGTGTCCCAAGTAGCATCTTAACCATTACCCCAAATGCCTGCCCCTGAAACCATATTTCTATGATTCAGTGGGACCATTATAGAATAAAAGGTGTCTCAGTATTTATCACATTACTTTACAAATGATTCTGGGCTTATCTGCCATACTTTGTAATTTACCTTATAATGCTTTATTATTTTTTTTCTTTTTTTAAAAAAATATTTATTTACTTATTTGAAAGTCAGAGAGTTACAGAGAGAGAGAGAGAGAGAGAGAGAGAGAGAGAAAGGTGTCTTCCATCCAATGGTTCACTCCCCAGATTGCCACAATGGCCAGAGCTGTGCTGATCCGAAGCCAGGAGCTTCCTCTGGGTCTCCCACGTGGGTGCAGGGCCCAAGGACCTGGGTCATCTTCTACTGCTTTCCTAGGCCATAGCAGAGAACTGGATTGGAAGTGGAATAGCCGGGGCTCGAACCGGTGCCCATATGGAATGCCAGCACTTCAGGCTTGCATTACCCGCTGCACCACAGTGCCAGCCCCCTAGTACTTAAACTTAATGATGACCAGTTTTTATGTAGGCAGAATAACTAAGGAGAGCTATGAAAGCTAAAAAGAAAACAAGACTACGACAAGGATACTATGAAGCCAACCACTGCACCACTGTGCCTTAGCAAGGGCAGACAAGCCAAAATCACTGATTGGTTTCCTGAGTGATGCAATCAAATAGCTTGTTTTTCCTCTGAAAAATCCCATCAATGGTTGCATTCCGTAGTATCACAGTAACACTCAGAGTCATAAAATCATCACATTTTCCAGAAGATATATTATACAAAATACACCACAGTAACGCTCAGAGTCATAAAATCATCACATTTTCCAGAAGATATATTATACAAAATACACTCAGAATCATGGATTGCTTTTTCTTCGTCTTTTCTTCCCTGAACGTGCAGTTGTTTGAGTCTCTTGTGTTTCTTCTTTTACATCAGATACAGGCTGTCTGAAAACTATTTCATCATCTTTCTCATCATCTTTCATTTCAGCTGCTTCAGATTTTCGTCTCTCCAAATATGATGGTGTACAAACTGGTGTGGGGCCCTGGCTATCCACAGTCTTCTCAGGAGTGTTAGCAGTACCTGAAGTCTTTTTTTTCTTCTTCTTAGGTATGCCAGAAGTTTTCTTCTTTGAAGGTACATTTACCACCTGGCCATTTGTAGAGTTCTGAAGATCAGTGCTTCCAACATTTTTCCTTTCTGTAAAATCAATGAGGGAAAATCATAATCAATTCCCTTTTTAGCTAATTTCTTTCTGAGTAGTTTTTCTTTCTTTTTAAATTGCTCCTCCATCCATAGCTTTTGTAGAAGTGTCCGATTCCGATTATACCGTTTCACTGCTGGATGTGATGGCTGACGAAATGGAACATTACATGCTTTAAAAAGTTCCTTATGTACTTTTTCAGGTGGCATAAAATGACACACCAAGAGCCTTTCACCAAAAAGGTAGTTGTTCATTGTATCAGCAACTATCTTGGCAACATCCTCAGACTCAAACTCCACAAAGGCATAGCCTCTGCTATTTCCAGTCCTTTTGCTTCTGGACAGTCGGAATCTTGTAACAGTGCCAAATTGGGAGAAATACTCTTGAATCTGGGTTTCATAAAGTGTTGGAGGTAGGTGGCCCACATAGATTACTCCAGGAGTAAGTGTTTCTTGCTTTTTTTTCTGGGTGACGCGCTTGCGGACTTGCTCCACCTCCTTCCGAAACTGTGCATCTTTCTCCGGGTTGAGAGACAGAATGGGAGCCGCAGGTTTGGAGAAGTCCGCCATGCCGGAGGTGTGCAGGCTGACCCACCATAATGCTTTATTATTACACAAAGCTCAAAACAGCAAAAAGCATCTACTATGGAGTTATTTATTAGATATGACATATCTTTAATTTTGAGTGGTCTTAATAATCTGCTTGACTAAATTTCAGCTATCTGGGAATCTAAAACTTGAAATTCTTCTCATTGCAACTGCTTACTTAAAGCAGGAAGAATTCCCGAGGGAGGAAAAAAAAGAGTGTTAGTACTCAACTCTTGGATACAATACAAGAACAGAGGTTGAATCAAACAAAGGGAATACTACTCGAGACAGACTGGTGGTAAGCACGATGCTGTCAGAAGCTGCAGAATAGTCTCTTGTAGAATCTCCCATGGTGCCTACCTTATGCATTTTCTCAGTGTATAGAGTTAGTTTTAGAAGAGATATAGGTTTAAATATATATATATATATTCATTTGAGTATATTGGGAGAGGGGGAGGATTTGCAAGTTTATGATAAGATCACTTTTTAATTTTTTGTGTTTCTTTTTTATTATTTTTTTCAACTTTTATTTAATAAATATAAATTTACAAAGTACAACTTTTGAATTATAGCGGCTTTTCCCCCATAATGTACCTCCCACCTGCAACCATCCCATCTCCCACTCCCTCTCCCATCCCATTCTTCATCAAGATTCATTTTCAATTATCTTTATATACAGAAGATCAACTCAGTATGTACTAAGTAAAGATTTCAACAGACTGCACCCATACAGACACACAAAGTATAAATTACTGTTTGAGTAGTAGTTTTACCATTAATTCATGTAGTACAACACGTTAGGGGCCGAGATACTACATGGAAGTAATGCACAGTAACTCCTGTTGTTGATTTAACAATTAACACTCTTATTTATGGTGTCAGTGATCACCCAAGGCTCTTGTCATGAGCTGCCAAGGCTATGGAAGCCTCTTGAGTTCTCCAACTCCGATCTTATTTAGACAAGGCCATATTCAAAGTGGAAGTTCTCTCCTCTCTTCAGAGAAAGGTACCTCCTTCTTTGATGGCCTGTTCTTTCTGCTGGGATCTCACTCACAGAGATCTTTCATTTAGGTCATTTTTTTTTTTTTTGCCACAGTGTCTTGGCTTTCCATACCTGCGAAACTCTCATGGGCTTTTTAGCCAGTTCCAAATGCCTTTAAGGGATGATTATGCAGCCAGAGTGCTGTTTAGAGTATTTGCCATTCTATGAGTCTGCTGTGTATCCTGCTTCCCATATAGTATCATTCTCTCCTTTTTAATTCTTTCAATTATTATTAGCAGACACTGGTCTTATTTATGTAAGACCCTTTGACACTTAATTCTAACTTTTTGATCAATTATGAACTTAAACTGATCACTTTAACAAGATGGCATTAGTACATGCCACCTTGATGGCATTTAATTGGAATCCCTTGGCATGTTTCTAGCTCTACTGTGGGGAGCAACTCGGACTAGACTAAGTTACTGGAATTAAGACTTATTCTATGCATCTGCTCTCCCACAATATGGCGCTGGGAGAGGAGGAAACAACTTTTACACAGCTGCCTCCAGTTCGACCAATAACCTGCAGGAGCTGATCCTGCTCCTGATTGGAGGAGAGCAGCGTACTCGGCGTGTGGGTAGCAGAGTTGGGATTGGTGGAAGAGGACTATAAAGGAGGAGAGAGACAACATGCACCAGGAACATCTAAGGGGAACATCCGGATAACATCTGAGCAGCCCCCGAGAGAGCTGGCCGGCAGTGTGCCGCTCCCCCGCGGAAGTGGGGAAAGTGGCAGGGGGAGCCGCCCTTCCACGGAGGTGGAAGGATCGGCAGCCAACCCGGGAAGAACCAGCAGCAAACCCGGGAAGGGTCGAGCAGACAAAAGAACAGCGCAGGGTCTAGTGTCGTTCCTCTGTGAAGAGGGGGAGTGAAACTCTACCATTAGGGGTAAGTCTGAGTGAGCATGTGCCGAACTATACATCTCCTCCCTCTCTTATTCCCACTCTTAAATTTAACAGGGATCACTTTTCAGTTAAATTTAAATGCCTAGGAATAATTGTGTGTTAATTAAAGAGTTCAACCAATGGTATTAAATAGAAAAAATACTAAAAGGAATAAAATAATAAGTGGTTCCTGGACAGTCAGGACAAGGACTGATCAAGTCATTGCTTCTCATACTGTCAGTTTCACTGCAACGGGTTTGCTTTTAGGTGCTCAGTTAGTTGTCACTGATCAGGGAGAACATATATGTCCCTTTGTGACTGGCTTAATTCACTCAGCATAATGTTTTCCAGATTCCTCCATTTTGTTGCAAATGACCAGATTTTGTTTTAACTGCTGTATAGTATTCTATAAATATCCTATAATTTCTTCATCCAGTCTTCTGTTGATGGGCATTTAGGTTGATTCCAGGTCTTAGGAATTATGAATTGAGCTGCAATAGACATTGAGGTGCAGACAGCTCTTTTATTTGCCAATTTAATTTCCTTTGGGTAAATTCCAAGGAGTGGGATGGCTGGGTTGTACAGTAGGGTTATATTCAGGTTTCTGAGGAATCTCCGGACTGACTTCCAAAGTGGCTTTACCAGTTTGCGTTCCCACCAACAGTGGATTAGTGTCCCTTTTCCCCCACATCCTTGCCAGCATCTGTTGTTGGTAGATTTCTGTATGTGAGCCATTCTAACCAGGGTGAGGTGAAACCTCATTGTGGTTTTGATTTGCATTTCCCTGATGGCTAGTGATCCTGAACATTTTTTCATGTGTCTGTTGGCCATTTGGATTTCCTCTTTTGAAAAATGTCTGTTTAGGCCGTTTGCCCATCTCTTAAGTGGGTTGTTTGTTTTGTTGTTGAGGAGTTTCTTTCTTTCTTTTTTTTTTTTTTTTGGACAGGCAGAGTGGACAGTGAGAGAGAGAGACAGAGAGAAAGGTCTTTCTTTGCCGTTTGTTCATCCTCCAATGGCTGCAGCGGCTGGCGCGCTGCGGCCGATCCGATGGCAGGAGCCAGGTGCTTCTCCTGGTCTCCCATGGGGTGCAGGGCCCAAGCACTTGGGCCATCCTCCACTGCACTCCCTGGCCACAGCAGGTAGCTGGCCTGGAAGAGGGGCAACTGGGACAGAATCTGGCGCCCCGACCGGGACTAGAACCTGGTGTGCCGGCGCCGCAAGGCGGAGGATTAACCTATTCAGCCGCGGTGCCGGCCATTGAGGAGTTTCTTGATCTCTTTGTACATTATGGTTATTAATACTTTATATGTTGCATAGTTTGCAAAAATTTTTTCCCATTCTGTCGGTTGCCTCTTCACTCAATTTGATGTAATCCCAATTGTTAATTTTGGTTTTGACTGCCTGTGCTTCTGGAGTCTTTTCCAAGAAGTCTTTGCTAGTGCCTATATCTTGCAGGGTTTCTCCAATGTTCTCTAATAATTTATGGTGTTGGATCATAGATTTAGGTCTTTAATCCATGTTGAGTGGATTTTTGTGTAAGGTGTAAGGTAAGGGTCTTACTTCATGCTTCTGCATGTGGAAATCCAATTTTCTCAGTACCATTTGTTGAATAGACTGTCCTTGCTCCAGGAATTGGTTTTAGATCATTGATCAAATATAAGTTGGCTGTAGATGTTTGGGTTGATTTCTGGTGTTTCAATTCTGTTCCATTGGTCTATCCATCTGTTTCTGTACCAGTACCATGCTGTTTTGATTACAACTGCCCTGTAGTATGCCCTGAAATCTGGTATTGTGATGCCTCTGGCTTTGTTTTTGTTGTCCAAGATTGCTTTAACTATTCGAGGTCTCCTGTGCCTCCATATGAATTTCAGCATCACTTTTTCTGGATCTGATAAGAATGTCTTTGGCATTTTGATTGGTATCACTTTGAATCTAGAAATTGCTTTTGGGAGAATGGACATTTTGATGATATTGATTCTTCCAATCCGTGGGCATGGAAGATTTTTCCATTTTTTGGTATCCTCTTCTATGTTTCTTTAAGATACTGTAATTGTCACCAGAGAGATCTTAGACATCCTTGGTTAAGTTTATTCCAAGGTATTTGATTGTTTTTGTGGCTATTGTGAATGGGATTGATCTTAGAATTTCTTAGCCGTGGGATTGCCTGTGTATACAAAGGCTGTTGATTTTTGTGCATTGATTTTATATCCTGCTACTTTACCAAACTCTTCTATGAGTTCCAATAGTCTCTTAGTAGAGTTCTTTGGGTCCCCTAAATAAAGAATCATATCATCTGCAAAGAAGGATAGTTTGATTTATTCCTTCCCAATGTGTATCCCTTTAATTTCTTTTTCTTACCTGATGGCTCTGGCTAAAACTTCCAGAACTATATTGAATAGCAGTGGTGAGAGTGGGCATCCCTGTCTGGTACCAGATCTCAGTGGAAATGCTTCCTACTCTTCCCCATTCAATAGGAAGCTGGCTGTGGGTTTTTCATAGATTGCTTTGATTGTATTGAGGAATGTTCCTTCTATACCCAATTTGCTTAGAGTTTTCATAATGAAATGGTATTGTATTTTATCGAATGCTTTCTCTGCATCTATTGAGATAATCATATGGTTTTTCTTCTGCTGATTGTTAATGTGGTGTATCACATTGATTGTTTTGCGCACATTAAACCATCCCTGCATACCAGGGATAAATCCCACTTGGTCTGGGTGGATGATCTTTCTGATGTGTTGTTGCATTCTTGGCCAGAATTTTATTGAGGACTTTTGCATCTATGTTCATCAGGGAAATTGGTCTGTAATTCTCTTTCAATGTTGCATCTTTTTCAGGTTTAGGAATATAGGTGATGCTGGCTTCGTAGAAAGAATTTGGGAGGATTCCCTCTTTTTCAATTGTTCTGAATAGTTTGAGAAGAATTGGAGTTAGGGGGCTGGCTCCATGGTGCACTCGGTCAATTCTTCGCCTGTGGCACCGGCATCCCATATGAATGCTGGTTCTAGTCCTGGCTGCTCCTATTCCAGTCTTGCTTTCTGCTGTGGCCTGGGAAAGCAGTAGAGGATGGCCCAAGTGCTTGGGCCCCTGTACCTACATGGGAGAAGAGGAAGAATCTCCTGGCTCCTGGCTTCTCCATTGTAGCCATTTGGAGAGTGAACCAATGGAAGGAAGACCTTTCTCTGTCTCTCTCACTGTCTGTAACTCTACCTTTCAAATAAATAATAAAAATATTAAAAAATAATTGGAGTTACTTCTTCTTTAAATGTCTGGTAGAATTCAGCAGTGAATCCATTCTGTCCTGGGCTTTTCTTTGTTTGATTGCCCTTTATTATTGATTCAATTTCTGACTTGGTTATGGGTCTGTTTATGTTTTCTATGTCTTCATGGTTCAATTTAGGTAGGTTGTGTATGTCCAGGAATCTGTCCATTTCCCTTTCAGTTCCTTAACATATCTTTTAAATAACCAGTGCCCTGTAATTAGGTGCATATATGTTTATAATAGTTACATCTTCCTGTTGAATTGATCCCTTAATCATTATATAGTGCCCCTCTTTGTCTCTCTTAACAGTTTTTGTGTTAAACTTTATTTTGTCTGATATTAAGCTGGCTATGCTAGCTCTTTTGTGGTTTCTGTTGGCATGGAATAACTTTTTCCAACCTTTCACTTTCAGTCTGCATGCATCTTTGTTGGAAAGATGTTTCTTGTAAGTTGCAAATAGATGGGTTTTGTTTTTTAATCCATTCCACCAGTCTGTGCCTTTTAACTGGAGAGTTGTGGCTGTTGACATTCAATGTGACTGTTTTTAAGTAGTGATTTTACCCTGCCATTTTTCCAAAGATATTTCTAATATATGCTTTGAACTTCCTGTGATCTTTTACTGAGATATTTTCTTCCTTTACCTTCTTTCATACTAATGGCCGTGTTTCTGTGTTTTTGTGTGTAACACATCTTTAAGCATCTTTTGCAGGGCTGGATGAGTGGTGACTAATTCTTTCAATTTCTGTTTGCTATGAAAGGTCTTTATTTCACCTTCATTCACAAATGAGAGCTTTGCAGGATATAATATTCTGGGCTGGCAGGTTTTTTTCTCTTAGTACTTGGGCTATATCTTGTCAATCCCTCCTAGCCTGTAGGATTTCTGATGAGAAGTCTGCTGTGAGTCTAATTGGAGATCCTCTGAGAATAATCTGATGTTTCTCTCTTGCACATTTTAGATTCTTTTCTTTATGTTTCACTGTGGTGAGTTTGTTTACAATATGTCGTGGTGAGGATCTCTTCTGGTCATGATTATTGGGAGTTCTATGTGCTTCTTGCATGTGGATGTCCCTTTCTCTCTCCAAACCTGGGTAGTTTTCTCCTAGTATCTCACTAAGAAGTCCTTCTAATCCTTTCTCTCTGTGCCTTCAGGAACTCCTAGAATCTGAATGTTGGTTTGTTTTAATAGTATCCTGTAGATTCCCAACAATATTTTTTAGATTTCTAATTTCCTCTTCTTGTCTTTGGTTTGACTGTATACTTTCCTGTTCTCTGTCTTCTAAGTCTGATATTCTCTCTTCTGCCTCACTGATTCTGTTTTTAAGGCTCTCAAATGTGTTTTTTATTTGTTCTATTGAATTCTTTTCATTTTGATTTCTCAATATCTCAATTTCATGTTCTACTAAATTCCTCATTTCATTTTGATTCCTCCTTAAGATTTCATTTTTAGGAGAGACATTTTCTGTCATGTCCTGCATGGATTTCAGTTGTTCATTCATTTTTTTTTGTAACTTCTAAATGTTCTTAACATAAATTTTTTAAGTTCTGTTTCTTGCATTTCTTCTATCTCATCATCTTCATAATCTTGTATTGTAGTGTTATGTTCTTTTGGGAGCATCATTATGTCTTCCTTGTTCTTGTTTCATCGGTTTTGCGTTTGTTGTTTTTCATTGTGGAGATATTCTTTTTTTTTAAACTTTTATTTAATGATATAAATTTACAAAGTACAGAATATGGATTACAATGGCTTCCCCCTCATAACATCCCTCCTACCCGCAACCCTCCCCTTTTCCACTCCCTCTCCCCTTCCATTCATATCAAGATTCATTTTCAATTTTCTTTATATACAGAGGATCAGTTTAGCATACATTAAGTAAAGATTTCAACAGTTTGCACCCACACAGAAACACAAAGTGAAAAATACTGTTTGAGTACTAGTTATAGCATTAAATCACAATGTACAGCACACTAAGGACAGAGATCCTACATGAGGAGTAAGTGCACAGTGACTCCTGTTGTTGATTTAACAAATTGACACTCTTGTTTATGACATCAGTAATCACCCTAGGCTCTTGTCATGAGCTGCCAAGGCTATGGAAGCCCCCTGAGTTCACTGACTGTGATCATATTTAGACAAGGCCATGGTCAAAGTGGAAGTTCTCTCCTCCCTTCAGAGAAAGGTACCTCCTTCTTTGATGACCTGTTCTTTCCACTGGGATCTCACTCGCAGAGATCTTTCATTTAGGTTTTTTTTGTTTTTTTTCCCCAGAGTGTCTTGGCTTTCCATGCCTGAAATACTCTCATGGGCTTTTCAGCCAGATCCGCATGCCTTAAGGGCTGATTCTGAGGCCAGAGTGCTGTTTATGACATTTGCCATTCTATGGGTCTGCTGTGTATCTCACTTCCCATGTTGGATCATTTGTTGCTTTTCATTGTGGAGATATTCTTTGTTTTTTTTTTTTTTTTTTTTTTTTTCTTCTTCTTCTTCTTTTTTTCGCTGTGGTGGCTTTTCTGATTATACTATGGCTCTAGATTAAGTGGACTCTCTGCTTTTGGTGAATTTCCAGAGGCTTGTGGTGGGTGTGGCCAGAGAGCTCTATTCAGTTTTTCAGGGTTAAAGGTGTGCCAAAGGTGACACACCCAGGTTTGGCGTGGTAGATCGATGGATCTCTCTTTTTATTCATAAAGGAAGTATTTGCATTCATCTGCTCTTCTTCTTGATGTTGATCAGTGCCTGAGTGCTAGCCCCAGTGGGTATATTTGTCTACTCTGTCCCAAGGACCACATAAATGATCTGTGCAGTCCTCAGTGTAAATTCACTTTCCTGCCAGCATCGCAGCCTACTGAGGTTTTTGCCTCACCTGTCTTTCCAGTGCTGGTGCGGAGGAGACTCTCAGCAGCTGGGCTTCTGAGCAGTGGGCACCCATGCCCTCCATGTAGATCTACTGTGTCCCTCTAATTCTTGAAGAATTTCCTCTGCCATTTTTCCCTAACTCTTCCCTGAAAATATACTCTCTCCACTTTTATTAAACTATCTTTTTCTGGACTATCAGTGAGCTCCCTCCCTAATCTGCCATCTTGGAGCAGACCTATGATAGGATCACTTTCAAAAAAGAATATCCACCTGAATATTTGGAATGCTACTCTCAAACCCAACTGTCCTGAGTAATATGAAAAAGGTTTTCCAATTCTTGTTCCACAATCAACTTTGAAAAATATGTTGTTTTAATAGTGTGGTAAGAAAACCAAATACAAAGATCTTTGTTACTGAGAGTAATAATTCTCTTATCTTTAACTTCAGTCAGTAACTCGGGGCTTTGGTTGCTCCAAACTTTGGCTATATCAAACATTGTATTAAGGAAGAAACAAACTTAAGATTAATATCATTTTCTAATTGTACTAGGTTCATTTGTTTATTCAAAAAATATGTTCAAATATTCCAATGTGTCATGTGCAAGGGTACTGAAGATACAGTGATGAACAAGACATGTCTCTGTATTTATAACTCTCCTAATCTAGGAGAATATAGGTGGAAGTTAGGAGAATGGTTTATTGGTGATTCAGGTTGCTGAATATGAAGGCTGGAAGTGATCTCAGTTATTTGCTATACACGCTTATAGGATAGAGTTAGAAAAGTCTGGAGAAGTTTGGCTTCTTGGCTAAGTTCAAATCAAGTCAATGGCAGATCCAGAAATAGAACTGGTCTCTCAGCTCACTTAACTCTCAGGATCCTTTCTGACGTTACTCTTTTTGCTTAGTGCCTCTGAGGGTGTAGGGTATGTCATCTTGCTCTTGGAGATCCTATTCAGGTCTTGAATGTAAAGCAAACATTGCTTGGACATGAATTCATTTTTAAACTCCAATAAGGTCCATTCGCATTGTATTATCTTACAAAAGCAAACATTTAGAATGCAAAGCAGCCATGAGATGATTATTATTTTTTAAACAAATGAGGTAGTTTAATAGATAAGGCATAAATGCCAACAATACAGATGATACATCTTTGTAATCATTCTGCATTGTTTCAGCAGGCTGTGAGAGAATTGCCAAAGAAACTGGAAGAATTAGGTTTCATGAATTATTCATTGGATTCAGTTTAACACTCTCATTATTTATAGTGCTTCAGGTTGGCTCTGGTGCTGATGATTTGCCTTAATAAGTATGGTAACAATGACTTGGCAGTGTATCTGTTTGTATTAGTGTGTGCTATTGTTTACTTAAATAAAACCCAAGAAACCCTTAGAAATATGCCTCTTTAAAAATAGTCATGGTTGAAAAATATTATATTCCATTCATCAGAGCCTAAACACTTTTTTTGCATAAACTATTTTATCCTTTAATGACTATGATTAATTCAAGGGAACAGCATTCATATTTAAGGTAACATTGTTTGTTGTGCAGGTAAGAAAGCATGGTGGGATTGTATAAATCTTTCTAAGCCTGGTTTATCTTGGAATTAAAAAAGTAGTATTTAAAGAGGCAAACTTGAACTAGTAAAATTGAAGACAATTTATATATAACTGCTCTGATATTTGAATTCCAACAGTTGGGGATTTATTTTAGAGAGAAATGTTTACATTATATGTTGGATTGTAACAATCATTTCCTGAGTTATTTGTTAGATTAAGTTTATGAACATGTTGTATAAAACCTATCTGATTGAATAGTTCTGAAAAATGCAGTTTATTAAGTCTGATATGAAGAGTTGTACTTTTTGCTTTTTTTTCAGAGGGTCCCAGGAGACTGTATTAATAGTTGACTATTAAGGAACCAGTGGAGATGATACTAGAGGATAAAGATATTTAGATGGTAGGATGAGAAATAACAAATTATTAATAATACTCAGAAAATACTTCCAATAATTTCCAATACCACTGTTTGTTTGACCTGAAAAAGAAAAAAAAAAACTCTCATTGGATAGCCACAGTGCTCTACAATAATGATTGGGGTATAAGTCTGAATTTCTTAAACAACATAGTTTCCTACCTCTTTCAGATGGAAAGCATTGTTCTTTCTCTTCAATCACACCTGCTGTTCTTTTAGAGCACAGTGCAAGTAACTTTGTCTCAATTTGAAGCGTGATCCAAAACTGCATTGTAAGCCTTTGCTAACAGGCACTACTGTAGCTCACCTCTACTTTTGAAAAAAATCACAGATTTGTTACATAAAACATTTATGATCTCTGACATCAACCGGGCACTCAATTCTGTTGAGAAATTCTTTTATGGTTCCAATGTCATCTTGGTCCAATTCTTTTTTTGGTTTTTATTTTTTTTAAAGATTTATTTATTCATTTAAAAGCAGATATAGAAAAGGAAAGAGAAAGAGATCTTCCATCTGCTGGTTCACTCCCCAAATGGCTGCAACAGCCAGGGATGGGCCAGACTGAAGCCATGAGCCAGGAGCTTCCTCTGGGTATCCCATGTGGGTGCAGGGACCCAAGGACTTTGGATATCTTCCACTGTTTACCAGGCACATTAGCAGGGAGCTAGATCAGAAGTAGAGCAGACCAGACTTGAACTGGTGCCCATATATGATGCTGGTACTGCAGGTGGAGACTTAACTTTTAAACCTCAGCACCAGCCCCAATCTGTCCAATTCTTTAAGAAGATACTTAAAAAGTCTTTTTCTTCTTTAAACTTTTAAATCTCACCACATCTCTCATAACTTCTAATAGATAACTTCATTTATTAGAGGAAACAGAACATCAGATCCTTGCTTCCTTATTCTCTGTCCGTGACCAGTAACTTGATTAAACTCATTTTATTTCCCTTCTATGAAGTGAAAGAGGTATCCTTTCTCCTATATGAAGCCAATCGTTTCATGTGGAGGATGCTTTCTTCTTCTGCCTCCCTAGTTATACTTTCTACCAATGATCTTTTGTATTTTTTTTTTTTTTGACAGGCAGAGAGGACAGTGAGAGAGAGAGACAAAGCAGAGAGAAAGGTCTTCCTTTTCCATTGGTTCACCCTTCAATGGCCGCCGCGGCCGGCGCGCTGCGGCCGGCGCACCGCTCTGATCCAATGGCAGGAGCCAGGTGCTTCCTCCTGGTCTCCCATGGGGTGCAGGGCCCAAGGACTTGGGCCATCCTCCACTGCACTCCCGGTCCACAGCAGAGAGCTGGCCTGGAAGAGGGGCAACCGGGACAGAATCTGGTGCCCCGATTGGGACTAGAACCCGGTGTGCCGGCCCCGCAAGGCGGAGGATTAGCCTATTGAGCTGTGGCGCCGGCTGATCTTTTGTATTTTTAACTTCTCACTTTTACTGCCATACCCTTCTGTATTATTTATTTCTACATGATAGTTTACCAACTTAAAACAATAAATGTATGTTATCCCATAGTTTCTGTGGGTCAGGAATCTGGGAGTGGCTAAGCTGGATGATTTTCATGTAGTCTCTCATGATAGTGCAGTCACGATATCAGCTAAGGCTGACAGTCATATGAAAGTTTGGTTAGGGGTAGAAAATCCTCGTATAGGATGGTTCATTTATAGGGCTGTGGGCAGAGGTCTCAGTTTCTTGCCATATGGACCTGTTCATAAGGTTACTCAAATATCTTCACAACATGACAGCTAGCTTTCTCTAGACCTTGTGATGTGAAACAGCAAGTCAGAAATCACAATGCCTTTTATAACTTAGCTTCAGAATTACACACTGTCATTTACACACTATCCTGTTGGTTACACAGATCTGTCCTATTCATTGTGAGAGGTGAGGAATGGAGGGGGAGCTCAACATGATACGAGAATCATTGGGGTCATCTTGGAGGCTGACTCCTCTACCTTCCTGTAAGCATTTAACATATTCAATTTTCTTTTATATTAAACAAAATAACAAAAATATCTAAACAACTAAATAAACAATCAAATCAGTAACCCCTCCACCCCCGTGACATACACCCTTTCTAATCTTGCCTTATTTTTCTCCTTTTTACATTTGAGTTTAGTCTGTGGTGTTGAGTATTGAACATGTTGTCCATACTCTGTTCTTGGCTCCTTACATGCATACATTTTTCAATCTGCTTTTATATAGCATCCTTTCACTTAATTAAACTACTCCTGTGAAGATCTTGACTTCCTTAATAGAGAAGTCTAATGGACATTTTCTAGTTCACTTCAACTTGACCTATGAGTAGCATTTGAATCTGTTGACCCAATGCCATGCTCCCCCATTCATGAAAAATCTCTCTTCCTCTAGTTGCTCTGATGTATCACCCTCCTATTTTTCAACATCTCTTATTCCGTCTCAATCTACTTTTCAAGTTCCTTTCCTGCTATACCTTCTTTGCTGTTCTTTAGGTAATCCTCAAAGTTTTGTCATATATCTGTTCTTATTCAATATGTTCTCTCTCTCTCAGATTAATTAATTAATTAATTAATTTGAAAGGCAAGTGACAGAAGGAGAGGGAGACAAGATCTTCCATCTGCTGGTTCACTCTCCCAGTGACTGCAACAGCAAGGTTTGGGTCAGGTCCAAGATAGGAGCCAGGAACTTCAGCCTGGTCTCCCACTTAGGTGGTAGAGACCCAAACACTTGGGCCATCTTCTGCTGCCTTCACAGGTGCCTTAGTAGGAAGTTGGATTGGAAGCTGAGTATCTAGTACTCAAACCAGTACTTGGATATGGGATGCTGGCATTGCAAGCAGTAGCTTAAGCAACTGTGCAACAATGCTGGCCTTGTCCATACATTCTCTTGAGTGCTAGTCAGCACTACCATGGCTTTAACAATTACGGATATGTTGCTTACTCTCATATCTTCATCTCCAGATCCCAACTTAACCAGCAAGTTTTTATTATCTCTATTTGTTTATCATATGTTTACACTAGTGACATCCCCAAACTTCAATATCTTTCTCCTCCTATTGTGTTTTCAGTTCCTGTGAATGATGCCTTTATCCAACAGTTTTTGAATTGAAGAAGCTCAACACCATTTCACCTATTCCTTCTCTTTTACCTCTGTCATCTCATCAACCAGAAAATAATGATGATCCTAATTTTAAAAATATTTATTGGATCAATCCATTTATAATATTTCCCCTGTTCAAGTTGTCATATTTTCTTCATTTATTACTACAAAACTTCCAAATGTTAGTCTACTCTTGCGTTCTTCTAATCTGTTCTCTATATTCTCCTTCAAAAAGAAAATCTGATTATGTCATTCCCCTGCAGGGGTCGGCACTGTGGCTTAGCGGATAAAGCCGCAGCCTGCAATGCTGGTATCCCTTATGGGTTCCAGTTCAAGTCCTGTCTGCTCCATTTCCCATCCAGCTATCTGCTTTGGCCTGGGAAAGCAGAAGAAGATGGCCCAAGTCCTTGTTGTATAAGATTGCATTAGCTGTTCAGGGTCTCCTGTGTTTCAGTATGAGTTTCAGCATCATTTTTTCTATGTCTGAGAAGAATGTCCTTGGTATTTAGATTGGTATTGCATTGAATCTGTAAACTGCTTCTGGTAGTATGGCCATTTTCATTATATTGATTCTTCTAATCCATGGACATGAAAGGTTTTTCCATTTTTTGTATCTTCTTCTATTTCTTTCTTCAATGTTTTGTAATTCTTATTGTAGAGATCTTTGACATCATTGGTTAAATTTATTTCAAGGTATTTGATTTTTTGTAGTTATTATGAATGATCTTAGAAGTTCTTTCTCAACCATGGCAGTCTGTTTATATAAAGGTTAATGATTTTTGTATGTTGATTTTGTATCCTGGCATTTTACCAAACTCTTCCATGAGTTTATATCCTGCCACTATACCATTCCTTTTATGAGTTTCAATAGTCTCTTAGTGGAGTCTTTTGGATCTCCTATATATTGAAACATTTCATCTGCAAATAGGGATACTTTGATTTCTTCCTTTCCAATTTGTATCCCTTTAATTTCTTTTTCTTGCCTAATGGCTTTGGCTAAAACTTCTAGGACTGTATCAAACAACAGTGATGAGAGTGGACATCCTTGTCTGGTTCTGGATCTCTGTGAAAATGCTTCCAGCTTTCCCATTTCAGTAGGATGCTGGCCTTGGGTTTGTCATAACTTGACTTGATTGTGTTGATTAATGTTCCTTCTATACCCACTTTGCTGAAGTTTCATCATGAATTGGTGTTGTATTTTATCAAATGCTTTCTCTGTGTCTATTGAGATAAGCATATGGATTTTGTTCTTCAATTTGTTAATGTAATGTTTCAAATTGGTTGATTTGCAAATGTTGAGCCATCCTTGCATACCAAGGATAAATCCCACTTGGTCCAGGTGAATGATCTTTCTGATGTGTTGTTGGATTTTATTGGCTGGTATTTTGTTCAGGATTTTTGTGTCCAAGTTCATCAGATTAACATAACAAAGGAATTCAGCTTGGAGGCCAAGAAAAAAATTAAAATAACAAAGCATAATTTAATATATATCACTCTATTACTTGGGTATGTAGTATATGGTGGGCCATGGGGGCCATTATCTTGGGGCAGAGTCTGTTGCCCATCTTTAGGTGAGGGCAGAGTTCCCCATAGGGGGATCACCATCTTGGAATGGAAATCCCATCCTCTCAGGCAGGAAGTGGAGCATCCACCATGTTTGCTGCTCCTCCTCCCTGATGCTAAGAGGTTTCTAAGCAACCAAACCAGTTCTCCTACTCAAAATTAGCAATTGAAAGCCTTCTTGATAAACCCAGGGACAAAGCAAATTTTGAAGACCTTTTTAACCATCTGTAAGAGAAAAGTTTTTTTTGAGCCTTTTAACCTTAGAAAACACATAAATTTTCTTTAAAACACATTACAACCAATTTAGAACAAGTAGAAGCTAGCTCTCTGAAAAATCTTTTCATCTCTCTGTTACATCGTTTAGCAGTGACACCACATCCTTAAAGCTGGAGACCTTGAAAGGAGACAATCCATGCTTTTTCTGAAAGCTATCAGCAGAAAGAAAAAAAACCCCATCCAAGTCCTGCTGTTTGTCTGTTTTATTTTATTTTATTTATTTTTTATTTTTTTTTTTTAAAATGAAGCCTGCAAGCTGCGGAAGCAGCTGCAGCAGCTCTTTCTCTGGAAGGGCAGGGCTGGCTCCAGCCTCAACCCATGAGTAGCTCCCAGGGTGGGGCTCCCCTTCCCTTGTGAAATTTGCCTGGATGGGGAGCCACTGGAGCGCATGCTGTGGCTGTTGCTGCCCCTGTGGCTGTAGGAACCATCCAGGTTGGTATGTGGGCTGCCTCAGGAGCCCAGGGCTAGCGCATGCCACAGGCCCCTCTCCATGCAGCTCCATGCAGCTTGCGGCCAATGCCACCTCCCAAGAGCAAGGCACTTCTCCCTGTTGGAGTTCATGCATTGGTGGAAAGCCAGTAGTGCAGGTCCAGTCGGGGTCTGTGCTTGCACTGTCTCTGGGGTGAGCACGTTGGAGCCCCATGTTTCCCTTCTCTCACCTGCAGCTGGTCGTGTAGGGAAAATGCTAACCCAGATGAGGATGGATGGGGTGCAGGCAGAGAAATGGAGTTAAAAGCCCTGGAAGCCAGTTTTTATCATACTGCCTACTTTTTTCCTTGTAATGAATTTTGCAGAATTTCTCTATTATTGAAAATCATTTAAAGGTCCTTTTAAGGTCACACCAGAGTTGCCAAATAATATCCGAGATATACCCCTTAAAGATCCCATCTTGGGTGCCATTTAAGTTGCCATTTTGCTTATTAATAAATTCAAAATATTAATAACCTTTTGGGGTCTTGCCACAAATTCGGAGAAGAATTCTGAATACTGGCATAAATGGACAAGGCAGCATGATAAGTTTTTAAGCTTTTTATTCAGTGAGAGAAATGCATAGGCGAGTGAAGGTCCTATCTAAGAAAGAAGGGAAATCTGGATTCATACCGAGTACCAGGATCCATCCATGTGGAGGAGCATGCAGGACAGAAAGCATGGAGTGTGTGGCCTAAAGGCTATGCACTTGAAGTAGCAGGGCAGCAAGCTGGTCCAAGGCAAAAGGATAAAAGGCTCTAATTGTATTAATTTAGGTCTTCTCCCTCCCTATTTTGGTTAGTTGGGACAATAATGTGTCAATTTTGTTTATTTTTTCAGAAAAACTGATCTTTGTTTCTCTGATCTTTTGAATTATTTTTTGGTTTCAATTTTTGTTTACTTCTCTAATTTTATTATTTCTTTTCTCCTTCTAGTTTTGGGTTTGGTTTGCTGTTGTTTTTATAGGTCCTTGAAATGCATTGATAATTCATTTATTGGTACTTTTTCAATTTATTGATGTAGCCACCAATTGCTATAAGCTTTCCTCTTAACACTGCTTTTGCTGTATCCCATAAGTTTTGATATGTTGTGTTGTCATCTTCATTTGTTTTCTGAATATTTTTATTTCTCTTTTGATTTCTTCTATGACATGCTGTTGATTCAGGAACATGTTGTTGATCTCCATATGTTGGCATATGTTCTAGAGATTCTTTAGTTACTGATTTCCAGCATCATTCCTTTGTGGTCAGGGATTATGCATGGTATGATTTTGATATTTTTGTTTGTTGAGACTTGCTTTATGACCTAGCAAGTGGTCTATCTTAGAGAAAGTTCCATGCACTGATAAGAATATGTATTGTGCAACTGTAGGATGAAAACTTCTGTATTTCCATTAGGTCCATTTAGTCTATCATGTTGATTAATTCTGTTGTTTTGTTGCATATTTTCTGTTTGGTTGATCTGTCCATTGCTGAAATTGGGGTATCGAAGTCCCACATTACTTTTGTATTGGAGTCTGTGTCTCCTTTTAGATTTAATAACATTTCTTTTAAATAGCCAGTGCCCTGTATTTAGGTGCATATATGTTTTTTTTCTTTTGATAGAGCATATAGTCACATCTTCCTGTTGAAGCGTGATCCCTTAATCATTACATAGTGCCCTTCTTCGTCTCTTTTAACAGTTTTTGTGTTAAAGTCTATTTTGCCTGATATTAGAATGGCTATACCAGCTGCCTTTGTTTTTCTTAGCACGGAATATCTTTTTCCATCTTTCACCTCAGTCTGCATGCAATTTTGTTGGTGAGATGTGTTTCTGTAGGCAGCAAATAAATTTTTTTTTTTTGACAGGCAAAGTTAGACAGTGAAAGAGAGAGAGACAGAGAGAAAGGTCTTCCTTTTTTGTTGGTTCACCCTCCAAATGGCCGCTATGGCCGGCGTGCTGCACTGATGGGAAGTCAGGAGCCAGGTGCTTTTCCTGGTCTCCCATGCGGGTGCAGAGTCCAAGCACTTGCGCCATCCTCCACTGCCCTCCCGGGCCACAGCAGAGAGCTGGACTGGAAGAGGAGCAACCGGGACAGAATCTGGCGCCCTGACTGGGACTAGAACCTGGGGTGCTGGCGCCGCAGGCGGTGGATTAGCCTAGTGAGCTGTGGCACTGCCCACAAATAGATTTTTTTTTAAATCCATTAATCTGGTCTGTATCTTTTAACTGAAGAGTTGAGGCCATTTACATTCAAGGTGACTATGATAAGGTTTGAGTTAGTCCTGCCAGTTTTCCATAAATAGTCCTATTTTTACTTGGAATTTCCTTTGTACTTTTATTGGGAGATTTTCTGCCTTCAGCTTCTTTCATAGTGATGACCATGTTCCTGTGTTTCTGTGTGTATCATACCCTTAAGCACCTTTTATAAGGCTGGAAGAGTGGTGACAAATTCTTTCAATTTCTGTTTGTTATGGAGGGTCTTTATTTTACACTCATTAATAAATGAGAGCTTTGCAAGGTACAGTGTTTTGGGTCATCAGTTTTATATCTTAACACTTGGAATATATCTTGCCATTCTTGCCTAGCCTATTGAGTTTCTGATGAGAAGTCAGCTGTTAGTCTAATTGGAGATCCTCTGAAAGCAATCTGGTGTTTCTCTTGTACACATTTTATAATCTTTTCTTTATGTTTTACTATCAAGAGTTTGACTACAATGTTGTGTGTTGAAGGTCTTTTCTGGTCATGTCTGTTAAGAGTTCTATGTGCTTCCTATACTTGGACATCCCTTTCTCCAAATTAGGGAAATTTTCTGTAATTATTTCACTAAGAAGGCCTTCTATTCCATTCTCTCCATACCATTAGGAACTCCCTAAGAGTCATATATTGGGTCATTTGATAGAATTCCATAAATCTGCAACAGTATTTTTTTATTTTTCTAATTTCTCTTCCTCCTCCTCCTCGTCTTTCTTAAAGTGAATTTTACTTAACCTTTGCAGCTTTTACTTTCTTTTCTTTTTGTAGAAAGTTTTATTTAATAAATATAAATTTCATAGGTACAACTTTCACATTATAGCAGTTTCCCCCCGTACCTGCCCTCTCACCCCCTTTCCTGTCCACCTCCTACTCCCTCTCCCATCCATTTTTCATTAAGATTCATTTGTAATTATCTTTATATACAGAAAATCAGCTTTATACTGAGTACAGATTTCAACAGTTTGCACCCACACAGATACACAAAGTATAAAGTATCGTGTAAAGACTAGTTTTACCATTAATTCTCATAGTGCAACTCATTTATGTCCTCATTAAGGACATAAATCCTACATGGGGAGCAAGTGCACAGTGACTCCTGTTGTTGATTTAACAATTGAAAGTCTTATTTATGGCGTCAGTGATTACCCAAGGCTCTTGCCATGAGCTGCCAAGGCTATGGAAACCTTTTGAGTCCACAAACTCCGACATTATTTAGACAGGGCCATAATCAAAGTGGAAGTTCTCTCCTCCCTTCAGATAAAAGTACATCCTTCTTTGATGACCCCTTATTTCCACTGGAATCTTACTCACTGAGATCTTTCATGTAGGTCTTTTTTTTTTGTCACATTGTCTTGGCTTTCCATGCCTGAAATCCTCTCATGGGCTTTTTAGCCAGATCTGAATGCCTTAAGGGTTGATTATGAGGCAAGAATGCTGTTCAGGGCATTTGTCATTCTATGAGTCTGCAGCCTTTATAATTATTACATCTATTTAATTTCAAAGACTCATGCAGGTGAAATTGTTAACTGCTTGTTAAGCACTTGTGGCATAAAGGGTAAAGCTGTTGCCTGCCATGCCAGTATCCCATCTGGGCACTGGTTCAAGAGCCAGCTGCTCCACTTGCAATCCAGCTTCTTGCTAATGCACCTGGAAAAGCAGCAGAAGATGGCCCAAGTCCTTAAGCCCCTGAAACCATGGGGGAGATCCAGAAGAAGCTCCTGGCTTGAGTCTGGCCCAGCTCTGCCCGTTGCAACCATTTTGGGAGTGACCAGTGGATGGAAGATTTCTCTCTCTTTATCTCTTCCCTCCCCTCCCCTCCTCCTCCTGACCCACATAAACCCTGCCCTTCAAACAAAGAAATAAGTATTTTAGAAAAATCATTCTTTTCTTTTATCTGAAATGACCAAAACCTATCTTGGTGTCTATCAAGCTGTATTAATTTTCTATCTCTTTGACTAGACTCTGAGCATTTTCTAGAGAAAGAGAGTAGCTTATAAGTATTTAATATAAGCCATTTTGGAAAAATGAATGCACAAATGTGAGCAATTAATTATTTTATGAATATGTTAGTTGGCTGCTTGGTGAGTTATTGTTAATAGAATAAAGGATTTTCCCTGCTGACTATGTACTGATAACTTTCATACTTGTTCCTACTACACATCTGAAAAAAGGAGCTATAACAGCCCTTAAGTTAGTTAAATTAAAATATTAATCATTGTTTTTCTAGAGATAGCATCTGGCTTGAAACAATTAAAACAATTAAGGAAGTAAATATATCAGAACATTAGGATCTCTACTTTTTATAAAAGAGTGAAAAATGAGGCGTCATCCTTGAATTTTTTATCAATAGATAAGCTGCTCTATGGGTAGAAAAACTTTAGAATGATTGGAAAGTGTCCAATTCAAAGGAAGCAATGTTTGGTCTGTTCAATTAAAAAAAAAAAAAAACAGATGTATTATCCAGTCTGCTGATGGCTGGAAGCTTTGTTAGAATGACACTTCTTTTTTACTCAGAAGGAAATGAAAGAGGAGACTACTTATTGAATAGTTTTGTATATTTATCACCCTCTTCATATCATTAGTATGGTGCTGATTTTAAAAAAGATCAGATAGGAATCCACCAAGGATATAGTAAAAATTTGCTGCATTCCTTAGGTGATGTAAAGTTTTAAGTTTTAAATTTAAGAGCGCTCTTGCAATTATATCTTACACTTAAAAATTTGTATATTTTCTTTTGTTTTTAATTGATATTATTTCAGGACAACTTGTCTGTTTAGTGATCATAGAGCCAGTTTTTTCTGGAATTGCTTCTGTATAAGAAACAATTTTTTAATTGTTCTCTAAGGACTTTAAGTTTTTCTGCAGATTTCCATAAGCATACCAATTATTCATTTATGAGTTAAACATATATATGTATATATATATATTTGAGAAAGGATTTTTTTTAGATTTATTTATTTTATTTGAAAATCAGGGTTACACAGAGAGAAGAGAGGCAGAGAGAGACAGAGAGAGAGAGAGAGAGAAGTCTTCCATCCTCTGGTTCACTCACCAATTAGCCAAAATGGCTGGAGCTGCGCTGATCCGAAGCCAGGAGCCAGGAGCTTCCTCCTGTCTCCCATGTGGATTCAGGAGCCCAAGGACTTGGGCCATCCTCTACTGCTTTCCCAGGACATAGCAGAGAGCTGGATTGGAAGTGGAGCAGCCAGGTCTCGAATCGGCACCCATATGGGATGCCAGCGCTTCAGGCCAGGGCGTTAACCCACTGCACCACAACAACAGCCCCATATGTATATATTTGTGTATAGTTCCTGTTCACATTGAACTTACAGTTAAGAAGGGAGACTTTAATGAAATAATCTTACAAATAAATTTTCTTTTTTAATATTTTTATTTATTTATTTGACAGGTATAATTACAGACAGTGAGAGAGAGAGAGAGACAGAGAGAAAGGTCTTCCTTCCATTGGTTCACTCCCCAAATGGCTATAACAGCTGGAGCTATGCTGGTCCAAAGCCAGGAGCCAGGTGCTTCTTTCTGGTCACCCATGGGAGTGCAGGGGCCCAAGCACTTGGGCCATCTTCTACTGCTTTCCCAGGCCACAGCAGAGAGCTGGACTGGAGGAGGAGCAACCAGGACTAGAACCGGAGTCCGTATGGGATGCTGGTGCCGCAGGCAGAGGATTAACCTACTGCACCATGGTGCCGTCCCCCAAATAAATTTTATCTTATTGTAATTTTTTTCTTTGAAAGGCAGAGTTACAGAGACAGAGACCTTCTGTCCACTGGTTCACTCCCCAAATGGCCACAATGGCTGTACCTTGGCCAGTCTAAAGCCAGGAGCCAGGAGCTTCTGGATCTTCCATGTGGGTACAGGGGCCCAAGTACCTGTACCATCCTCTGCGGCTTTCTAAGGTACATTAGCAGGGAACTGGATAAAAAATGGAGCAGCTGGGACTCTAACTGTCACCCATATGGGATGGCAGCTGCCAAAATTCTGGCTCCACAAATGAATTTAAAATTACCAATTGTGGGGCTGGCATTGTGGTACAGCAGGTTAAGCTCTGGCCTGCAATGCTGGAATTCCCTGTGGGCTTCTGTTCAAGTCCCAGCTGGTCCATGTCCTATCCAGCTCCCTGCTAATGTGCCTGGGAAAGTAGCAGAAGATGGCCCAAGTGCTTGGACTCTTGCACTCATGTGGGAGACCCGGATGAAGTTCCTGACTCCTGGCTTCAACCTGACCCAGTGCTGGCTGTTACAGCCAACTAGGGTGTCAATCAGAAGATGGAAGCCCTCTCTCTCTCTCTCTCTCTCTATATATATATATATACACACACACTCTCTCTCTCTCTCTCTATCTATCTCTCTCTCTCTATATATATAGATATATATCCCTCTCTCTTTCAAATCTTTCAAAATAAATAAATAAATAGTTTTAAAAAATTGTTATGATCAATGGATATATGTGTGGTATCCTGATGGCCCACAGCTAGAAGATGAGTAGAAATCAATCAGGTAAATACGAAAGTGGTGGTGGAAGTGGTGGTAATAGTGGGAGGTACTGGAAGAATGGTCAAAGCTGAAGGAGTACCATGTGCAAAGGACTAGTGGATAGCATATGTAAGGTTTAAGTTACTGAAATAAATCCATTTTGTATGGAACACAAAGATGGCTCTATGTTTTAGGGAAACATGATGGCATGATGTTCAGACATAACCCTAAGTAGATTTTATTTTTAATTGGAGAGGCAAAGTGCGAGAGTGAGCACATGAGTGAGCATGAGAGTGAACACCACTTCTGATTCACTCCCTAAATGGCTGCTATGAATGGGGACTGGGCTGAGACTGAAGCTAAGAGTCAAAAACTCAACATAGTCTCCTATGTAGGTGGCAGGAAACTAATCACATGAGATATCATGGCTGCCTCTCAGGGTCTGCATTAGCAGGAAGCTGGAGTCAGGAGCCAGAGCCAGGTATCAAACTCAGGTTCTTCAATGTGGGATGCTGACATCTTAACCACTTAAGCCTCCTAACTCCCCCTTCAAGAGTTCTGAAGGCCATACTAAGGACAATGGTCTTTATGTTAAGAGAATAGAAAATTACTGAAGTATTCTAAGTAGAACTTCTGACATGGTAAGATTCGCATTTTGATGGGATCACCGTGGCTGGAGGTTGAGAATGGAGGGAAAGAACCCAACCCTTGAGACTAGTTAGGAAGCTTTTGTAAGATTAGAGGTAAGAGATGGTTGGCATTTGGAATAAAATTGTCCTACACAGTTGTGTAGCTAATGCACTGCACAGATGCTTCCAGTCCCCTCACCCACAAGACTTTACTCACTCAGAGGGACTGCCAGTTTGTGATAGATGAGAAATGTAGACTAAGGGACAGAGAAATGTGAAGGATGACTTCTGTATTGTTATCAAGCCTCTGGATAGATGGTAATGTCATTCATTATACCTGCTTGTATTTGTGACTTTAAGAATATTTTCCTATAGATTGTTATTAAGGCTTTTTGTAGACTAAACACAAGTACATTCTCTAGCTTCATCATCTACCACGATTCATCTGGATGTATAGCACAGCCTAGCCATGGTAATGACATGGAATTCTTGAGAACTGAAAGGTAATTTCATGCTTTCATGCTTTTGCTAATGTTATTTTCTCTGACTAAATTAGAATATCTTTCCCCTCATATTCTGACTGAAAAATTCCTAATTAAAAATTTAAGCCTCTATCTAAAGGAAACCCAATCTGCAGCTTCTCACCATCTACTTCTGCCCAAGGAAGAATGAATGGTACTTCCTTATGTTCTTCTTGAACATCTTATACACACCTTTCATACCTTGTAACTGATTATTGGTTGGTGTTTTCCCATAAATGGAAGACACATGGAGAGCAACAGCCTTTCCATTCTTTCTAGAGGTTGATTCATTTTTGATCTTTAATCATAGATTAAAGAGTCAAATAAAAATAAACAAAATTGACACCCCATTGGCCCAACTAACTAAAAAAAGAAGAGAAAAGACCCAAATCAATAAAATCAGAGATGAAAAAGGAAATGTAACAACAGACACCACAGAAATAAAAAGAATCATCAGAAATTACTACGAGGACTTGTATGCCAGCAAACAGGGAAACCTATCAGAAATGGATAGATTCCTGGACACATGCAACCTACCTAAATTGAACCAGGAAGACATAGAAAACCTAAACAGACCCATAACTGAGACAGAAATTGAAACAGTAATAAAGGCCCTCCCAACAAAGAAAAGCCCAGGACCAGATGGATTCACTGCTGAATTCTACCAGACATTTAAAGAAGAACTAACTCCAATTCTTCTCAAACTATTCAGAACAATCGAAGAAGAGGGAATCCTCCCAAATTCTTTCTATGAAGCCAGCATCACCTTAATTCCTAAGCCGGAAAAAGATGCAGCACTGAAAGAGAATTACAGACCAATATCCCTGATGAACATAGATGCAAAAATCCTCAATAAAATTCTCGCCAATAGAATGCAACAACACATCAGAAAGATCATCCACCCAGACCAAGTGGGATTTATCCCTGGTATGCAGGGATGGTTTAATGTGCACAAGACAATCAATGTGATACACCACATTAACAGACTGCAGAAGAAAAACCATATGATTATCTCAATAGATGCCGAGAAAGCATTTGATAAAATACAACACCCGTTCATGATGAAAACTCTAAGCAAACTGGGTTTGGAAGGAACATGCCTCAATACAATCAAAGCAATCTATGAAAAACCCACAGCCAACATCCTATTGAATGGGGAAAAGTTGGAAGCATTTCCACTGAGATCTGGTACCAGACAGGGATGTCCACTCTCACCACTGCTATTCAATATAGTTCTGGAGGTTCTAGCCAGAGCTATTAGGCAAGAAAAAGAAATTAAAGGGATACAAATTGGGAAGGAAGAACTCAAACTATCCCTCTTTGCAGATGACATGATTCTTTATTTAGGGGACCCAAAGAACTCTACTAAGAGACTATTGGAACTCATAGAAGAGTTTGGCAAAGTAGCAGGGTATAAAATCAATGCACAAAAATCAACAGCCTTTGTATACACAGACAATGCCATGGCTGAGGAAGAACTTCTAAGATCAATCCCATTCACAATAGCTACAAAAACAATCAAATACCTTGGAATAAACTTAACCAAGGACGTTCAAGATCTCTACGATGAAAATTACAAAACCTTAAAGAAAGAAATAGAAGAGGATACCAAGAAATGGCAAAATCTTCCATGCTCATGGATTGGAAGAATCAATATCATCAAAATGTCCATTCTCCCAAGCAATTTATAAATTCAATGCAATACCAATCAAGATACCGAAGACGTTCTTCTCAGATCTGGAAAAAATGGTGCTGAAATTTATATGGAGGCAAAAGAGACCTCGAATAGCTAAAGCAATCTTGTACAACAAAAACAAAGCCAGAGGCATCACAATACCAGATTTCAGGACATACTACAGGGCAGTGGTAATCAAAACAGCATGGTACTGGTACAGAAACAGATGGATAGACCAATGGAACAGAATTGAAACACCAGAAATCAACCCAAACATCTACAGCCAACTTATATTTGATCAAGGATCTAAAACCAATTCCTGGAGCAAGGACAGTCTATTCAATAAATGGTGCTGGGAAAACTGGATTTCCACATGCAGAAGCATGAAGCAAGACCCCTACCTTACACCTTACACAAAAATCCACTCAACATGGATTAAAGACCTAAATCTACGGCCTGACACCATCAAGTTACTAGAGAACATTGGAGAAACCCTTCAAGATATTGGCACAGGCAAAGAGTTTCTGGAAAAGACCCGGGAGGCACAGGCAGTCAAAGCCAAAATTAACTATTGGGATTGCATCAAATTGAGAAGTTTCTGTACTGCAAAAGAAACAGTCAGGAGAGTGAAGAGACAACCGACAGAATGGGAAAAAATATTTGCAAACTATGCAACAGATAAAGGGTTAATAACCAGAATCTACAAAGAGATCAAGAATCTCCACAAAAACAAAACCAACAACCCAATTAAGAGATGGGCCAAGGACCTCAATAGACATTTTTCAAAAGAGGAAATCCAAATGGCCAACAGGCACATGAAAAAATGTTCAAGGTCATTAGCAATCAGGGAAATGCAAATCAAAACCACAATGAGGTTTCACCTCACCCCAGTTAGAATGGCTCACATGCAGAAATCTACCAACAACAGATGCTGGCGAGGATGTGGGGAAAAAGGGACACTAACCCACTGTTGGTGGGAAGCAAACTGGTCAAGCCACTATGGAAGTCAGTCTGGAGATTCCTCAGAAACCTGAAGATAACCCTACCATTCAACCCAGCCATCCCACTCCTTGGAATTTACCCAAAGGAAATTAAATTGGCAAACAAAAAAGCAGTCTGCACCCTAATGTTTATTGCAGCTCAATTCACAATAGCTAAGACCTGGAACCGACCTAAATGCCCATCAACAGTAGACTGGATAAAGAAATTATGGGATATGTACTCTTTAGAATACTATACGGCAGTAAGAAACAACAAAATCCAGTCATTTGCAACAAAATGGAGGAATCTGGAACACATCATGCTGAGTGAAATAAGCCAGTCCCAAAGGGACAAATACCATATGTTCTCCCTGATCGGTGACAACTGACTGAACACCAAAAAGGAAACCTCCTGAAGTGAAATGGACACTATGGGAAACGGTGACTTGATCAGCATAGCCCTGACTGTTAATGAACAACTTAATACATTATCCCTCTTAGTAGTTTTTTTGTCTGTTCTACTTAATATGACAGGTTTAATTCTGTAATTATCACACAGTTATTCTCAAGTGTTGAAAATTAACTGAAATGTGATCCCTGTTAAACATAAGAGTGGGAATAAGAGAGGGAAGAGATGTATAATTTGGGACATGCACAAGCTGACTTACCTCAAACGGTAGAGTTAGAAACATACCAGGGGATTCCAATTCAATCCCATCAAGGTGGCATGTACCAATGCCATCTCACTATTCCAAGTGATCAATTTCAGTTCACAATTGATCATAATGAAAGGACTAAGAGTCAAAGGGAGCACATAAACAAGTCTAGTACCTGCTAACACTAACCGATAGAATAAATTAAGGGGAGAGTGATCCAACATGGGAAGCGAGATACTCAGCAGACTCATAGAATGGCAGATGTCCTAAATAGCACTCTGGCTTCAGAATCAGCCCTAAAAGCATTCGGATCTGGCTGAAAAGCCCATGAGAGTATTTCAGGCATGGAAAGCCAAGACACTCTGGCAAAAGATCTCTGCGAGTGAGATCCCAGTGGAAAGAACAGGTCTTCAAAGAAGTAGGTACCTTTCTCTGAAGGGAGGAGAGAACCTCCACTTTGACTATGACCTTGTCTAAACAAGATAAGAATCGGAGAACTCAGAGGGCTTCCATAGCCTTGGAAACTCATGACTGGAGCATAGGGAGACTACTGATGCCATAGACAGGAGTGTCAATTGGTAAAGTCAACAACAGGAGTCACTGTGCACTTACTCCTCATGTAGGATCTCTGTCCTTAATGTGCTGTGCATTGAGATTTAATGCTATAACAAGTACTCAAACAATATATTTCACGTTGTGTTTCTATGGGGGTGCAAACTGTTGAAATCTTTACTTAATGCATACTAAACTGATCTTCTGTAAAAAAAAAAAAAAAAGAAATTATCAATTCCCAACTTGACTCTCACTGGGATTAAACATGACAATAGGTCTGATCTGATTTCATCATCATTTAAAAAAAATCATCTATTATTTTTCACTTTATGTTTCTGTGTGGGAGCAAACTGTTGAAATCCTTACTTAATGTATACTAAGCTGATCTTCTGTATATTAAGATAATCGAAAATGAATCTTGATGTGAATGGAAGGGGAGAGGGAGTGGGAAAGGGGAGGGTTGTGGGTGGGAGGGACGGTATGTGGGGGAAGCCATTGTAATCCATAAGTCGTACTTTGGAAATTTATATTCATTAAATAAAAGTTAAAAAAAAAAGAAAAAAAAGAGTCAAATAGTAAAACAAGGCTTGTTTCGTAAAACAACAGACTCCCATGTCCTCTTGCTTCCCTAACAATTCCCAAGGCCACCATTTTTGACAATTTAACCATTTTTAAAAATTATGTACTGTCATGTTTCTAATATGAGCTTATATGAGGGTATTTCAAAAAGTTCATGGAAATGAAATTTAAAAATAAGTTTATTTTGGTGCAAAATATTTTTTTAACTTTTATTTAATAAATAGAAATTTCCAAATTACAACCTTTGGATTATAGTGGCTTTTTCCCCCCATAACTACCCTCCCACCCTCAACCATCCCATCTCCCACTCCCTCTCCCATCCCATTCACATCAAAATTCATTTTCAATTATCTTTATATACAGAAGATCAATTAAATATATACTAAGTAAAGATTTCAACAGTTTGCACCCACACAGAAACACAAAGTATAAAGTACTGTTTGAGTAATAGTTATACCGTTAATTCACATAGTAAAACACATTAAGGGCAGGAGTAAGTGCACAGTGACTCCTGTTGTTGATTTAACAATTGACATTCTTATTCATGATGTCAATAATCTCCCAAGGCTCTTGTCATGAGCTGCCAAGGCTATGGAAGTCTCTTGAGTTCACCAACTCCGATCTTATTTAGACAAAGTCATATTCAAAGTGAAAGTTCTCTCCCTTCAGAGAAAGTTACCTCCTTCCTGGTGCAAAATATTTTTGAAATGTGCCTACAAGGAATCTTCAAAAAGTTTATGGAAAGTGCATATTATAAAGAAACTATGCATGGCTTTCAAAATTGTATTATACCAAAATAAACTTATATTTTAGGTCGGTGCCATGGCTCAATAGGCTAATCCTCTGCCTGTGGCACTGGCACACCAGGTTCTAGTCCCGGTCGGGGCGCCAGATTCTGTCCCAGTTGCCCCTCTTCCAGTCCAGCTCTCTGCTTTGGCCCAGGAGTGCAGTGGAGGATGGCCCAAGTCCTTGGGACCTGCACCCACATGGGAGACCAGGAGAGGCACCTGGCTCCTGGCTTCGGATCA
Organism: Oryctolagus cuniculus; assembly: GCF_964237555.1. Classification (NCBI taxonomy): domain Eukaryota; kingdom Metazoa; phylum Chordata; class Mammalia; order Lagomorpha; family Leporidae; genus Oryctolagus; species Oryctolagus cuniculus. The sequence goes on along the minus strand of NC_091443.1, from coordinate 30,562,218 downwards.
GCATGGTGCACTGGCCACAGCGCGTGGGCTGCAGCGGCCATTAGAGTGTGAAACAATGGTAAAGGAAGACCTTTCTCTCTGTCTCTCTGTCTCACTGTCCACTCTGCCTGTCAAAAAATAAAAATAAAAAAAACCTTATATTTTAATTCCATTTTCCAATGAACATTTGAAGTACCCTCATATTTTTCTTTATTTTTCAGTTTTATTGTTAAGTATTATGCATTGACTCGCTCCTTTGAGGGAAGGTAGTTTTAAAAGAGAGATTTAACTTTTTTTCATATGCAACCACCAGCACATACATTTACTAATGTATGCAAATACTCTATACAAATACAAACCCTGTTCTTATCCTCTACATAGAGCTAACTTCCAATTTTGATTAGATCAAAATTCAGCATTAGAATATCAGCTTCACTTTTCAGATGATTAAATTATGTCTCTTAAAGGTTGTATGGTTTTACCTATGGTCAAATTATGAATAAAATACGAGATTAAAATCCAGTTCTTCAGCCTCTTAGCCTATTGTCTGTGACCACAGAACTGCAGACAATGATAATCAGTGGGCATAATAAACAACTTTGATTATAGAAAGGCATATTTTACAAAATTTAGAGACAAAAAAGGCTTAAATGCATGGCATATGTCCCTTAAAGAGAAACAAGGTAAAGGATTAGAATATTGTCAAAGAGGCAATTCTTCCCACATGGTTACAAGTGAGGAAGAGCAGGCAAAATGATTCAAAGAAATCTACTGAGGATTCTTTAATGAGCTCAGATTTTTTTTAACTTTTATTTAATGAATATAAATTTCCAAAGTACAGTTTATGGATTACAATGGCTCCTCCCTCCCATAACTTCCCTCCCACCCACAACCCTCCCCTTTCCTGCTCCCTCTCCCCTTCCAGTCACATCAAGAATCATTTCCAATTCTCTTTATATACAGAAGGTCAGTTTAGCATATATTAAGTAAAGATTGCAACAGTTTGCACCCACATAGAAACACAAAGTGAACAATACTGTTTGAGTACTAGTTATAGCATTAAATCACAATGTACAGCACATTAAGGACAGAGATCCTACATGAGGAGTAAGTGCACAGTGACTCCTGTTGTTGACTTAACAAATTGACACTCTTGTTTATGGCATCAGTAATCACCCTAGGCTCTTGTCATGAGTTTCCAAGGCTATGGAAGCCTTTTGAATGAACTCAGATTTTTTAAAGGTATGAAGACAAGACAGAACTCATGATAGAAGAAGAGTAAAAGCCTATCATGGATTTAAATTTTTTTTTTTTTTATTTTAAAAGCAGAGGGAGAGAGAGAGAGAGAGAGATCCATCTTCCATCCTGTGGTTCATTCCTGAAATATCCACAATAGCTGGATTGGTCTGAAGCCACGAGCCCAGAATTCAATCTGGATCTCCCACAAAGGCATCAGGGACCCCAGTACTTGAGCTATCACCTGCTGCTTTCCAGGGTATGCATTAGCAGGAAGCTGGATTCAGAAGTGGATCCAAGACTTGATCCTAGGCACTGTGACATGGGATGTGGCTTTGCCAACTGGTGTCTCAATCATTGGGCCAAACATCCATCCGTTACAGACTTTTAACAAAAGAAGCAATCGGATTTAATCTTCAGATGAATTGAGTCTTATAGAAATGCAATTAGACCAAAAAAAATTTTTTAAAATGTCAGATATAGGAAAGTCAGAAACTCTCATGTTCTGTTCAAGACCTATATGAGGCCGGCACTGCAGCTCAATAGGCTAATCTTCCACTTGCGGCGCTGGCACACCAGGTTCTAGTCCCGGTCGGGGCGCCAGATTCTGTCCCGGTTGCCCCTCTTCCAGGCCAGCTCTCTGCTCTGGCCCGGGAGTGTAGTGGAGGATGGCCCAAGTCCTTGGGCCCTGCACCCCATGGGAGACCAGGAGGAAGCACCTGGCTTCTGGCTTCGGATCAGCGTGGTGCACCCGCGGCACCGCACTGGCCACGGCGGCCATTACAGGGTGAACCAACGGTAAAAGAAGACCTTTCTCCCTGTCTCTCCCTCTCACTGTCCACTCTGCCTGTCAAAAAAAAAACAAACAAACAAAAAACAAAAACAAAAACAAAAACCTATATGAAAGCAGCTGGTTAAAGGAGAGGAAAGAGACACAAATCCAATTCTCCTTTATCTCCTCTGTAAATAAAATCTTATATTTGTAACTGAAGTATAAACAATCAAGTGGATTGGGTTTTGTGCTAAGGCTGGACAATTGGTAGATATAGTTATTAGCAAAAAAACCAAAAGACACTGACAAAAGAATAAACGAAAGATGATCGATAAGGCATTTGACCTTGTAGCAATGACAATCAGGAGTGCATACCATCAGCCCTGCAAATATCATGCAGATGACTGATTTATTTTGTGATCTTGCAGGCAGGATGGTAAATGAAAAAATAAGCTGATATTGAAGAGTGTTAGCATTAGAAAGTAGTATTAACTAAGATGTACTGAAAACTACAGATGAGAAGGAAACTGAAAAGCAGCTAAAGTCATCAAGTTTTGAGGATATTGGACTTTGGAAGCAAATGAGGGACTGATTAAAATAATCCACCAGGATGATTTTAAAGATAGACCTTTTAGACCGAATGGCAACCTGTGTTTTTATTTCTGATCTTTCTGAATCTCAGTTTCAAAGACTGTTCTTTTTTTTTTTTATTTGACAAGGTAGAGTTATAGACAGTGAGAGAGAGAGAGAGAGAGAGAGAGAGAGAGAACGTCTTCCTTCCATTGATTCACTCCCCAAATGGTGGTTATGGCCGGTGCTGCACTGATCCGAAGCCAGGAGCCAGGTGCTTCCTCTTGGTCACCCATGCAGGTGCAAGCACTTGGGCCATCCTCCACTGCCCTCCCAGGCTTCAGCAGAGAGCTGGACTGGAAGAGGAACAACTGGGACTAGAACCCGGTGCCCACATGGGATGTCAGCGCCACAGGCAGAGGATTAACCAAGTGAGCCACGGTGCTGGCCCCCAAAGACATTTCTTTTAATTGATTTTATTTATTTGAAAGACAGAGTTACAGAGAGAGGTCTTCCATCTGCTGGTTCACTCCCCAGATGGCTGCAATGGCCGGAGCTGCACCGATCTGAAGCCAGGAGCCAGGAGCTTCTTCCAGGTCTCCTACGCTGGTGCAGGGGCCCAAGGTCTTAGGCCATCCTCTACTGATTTCCCAGGCCATAGCAGAGAGCTGGATTGGGAGAAGAGTAGCAGGGACTAGAGCTGGTGCCCATATGGGATGCCAGAGCTTCAGGCCAGGGCTTTAACCCACTGCACCACAGCACCGGCCCCTCAAAGACTTTTAAATTTATTATTTTACAGTGGTCATTATTAGAATAAGCATGAATAAACTCTTTTTTTTTAAAAAAAGAATTACTTATTTTATTTGAAAGTCAGAGTTACATAGAGAGAGAAGGAGAGGCAGAGAGAGAGAGAGAGAGATCTTTTTTTTTTTTTTTGATAGGCAGAGTGGACAGTGAGAGAGAGAGAGACAGAGAGAAAGGTCTTCCTTTTTTGTTGGTTCACCCCCCAATGCTGTGGCCAGTGCACCACGCTGATCTGAAGACAGGAGCCAGGTGCTTCTCCTGGTCTCCCATGCGGGTGCATGGCCCAAGGACTTGGGCCATCCTCCACTGCACTCCCGGGTGCAGCAGAGAGCTGGACAGGAAGAGGAGCGATCGGGACAGAATCTGGTGCCCCAACCGGGACTAGAACCTGGTGTGCTGGTGCCATAGGTGGAGGATTAGCCTATTGAATCGCGGCACCCGCCAAGAGAGAGGTCTTCCACCCACTGGTTCACTCCCCAGTTGGCTGCAATGGCCAGAACTGTGCTGATCCAAAGCCAGGAGCCAGGAGCTTCTTCTGGGTCTTCCAACAAGGGTACAGGACTTGGGTCACCTTCTACTACTTTCCCAGACCATAGCAGAGAGCTGGATCAGAAATGGAGCAGTGGGGACTCGAACCGGTGCCCAAATGGGATGCTGGCATTGCAGGCGGTGGGTTTATTCACTACGCCACAGTGTTGGCCCCAGAATGAACTCTTAAAAATATGATTCAAGCCTTGAAGTTCTTAAAGTGAGAATTTCTATAACTCACATACTCATATAAGTAGCTTCACTCTAAAGACCATATTAGAAAAAAGAGAAGTTGTCGGGCCAGCGCCGCGGCTCACTAGGCTAATCCTCCGCCTAGCAGCGCCGGCACACCGGGTTCTAGTCCCGGTCGGGGCGCCGGATTCTGTCCCGGTTGCCCCTCTTCCAGGCCAGCTCTCTGCTGTGGCCAGGGAGTGCAGTGGAGGATGGCCCAGGTGCTTGGGCCCTGCACCCCATGGGAGACCAGGAAAAGCACCTGGCTCCTGGCTCCTGCCATCGGATCAGCGCGGTGCGCCGGCCGCAGTGCGCCGGCCACGGTGGCCATTGGAGGGTGAACCAACGGCAAAGGAAGACCTTTCTCTCTGTCTCTCTCTCACTGTCCACTCTGCCTGTCAAAAAAAAAAAAAAAAAAAAAAGTTGTAAATATATAGTTCATTGATAACTGTCAAATATACACCAGAAGTAATCTGTTTTTCTCTGCTTCAGAGAGCCCTATGATATGGATTCCTGGATTCTATAATGAATTTCAAACATAACAGTGTAATTTTTTTTTAACTTTTATTTAATGAATATAAATTTCCAAAGTACGACTTATGGATTACAATGGCTTCCCCCACATACCGTCCCTCCCACCCACAACCCTCCCCTTTCCCACTCCCTCTCCCCTTCCATTCACATCAAGATTCATTTTCGATTATCTTAATATACAGAAGATCAGCTTAGTATACATTAAGTAAGGATTTCAACTGTTTGCTCCCACACAGAAACATAAAGTGAAAAATAATAGATGATTTTTTTTAAATGATGATGAAATCAGATCAGACCTATTGTCATGTTTAATCCCAGTGAGAGTCAAGTTGGGAATTGATAATTTCTTTTTTTTTTTTTTTTTTACAGAGGATCAGTTTAGTATACATTAAGTAAAGATTTCAACAGTTTGCCCCCCCCCCATAGAAACACAAAGTGAAATATATTGTTTGAGTACTCGTTATAGCATTAAATCTCAATGCACAGCACATTAAGGACAGAGATCCTACATGAAGAGTAAGTGCACAGTGACTCCTGTTGTTGACTTTACCAATTGACACTCCTGTCTATGGCATCAGTAGTCTCCCTATGCTTCAATCATGAGTTTCCAAGGCTATGGAAGCCCTCTGAGTTCTCCGATTCTTATCTTGTTTAGACAAGGTCATAGTCAAAGTGGAGGTTCTCTCCTCCCTTCAGAGAAAGGTACCTACTTCTTTGAAGACCTGTTCTTTCCACTGGGATCTCACTCGCAGAGATCTTTTGCCAGAGTGTCTTGGCTTTCCATGCCTGAAATACTCTCATGGGCTTTTCAGCCAGATCCGAATGCTTTTAGGGCTGATTCTGAAGCCAGAGTGCTATTTAGGACATCTGCCATTCTATGAGTCTGCTGAGTATCTCGCTTCCCATGTTGGATCACTCTCCCCTTAATTTATTCTATCGGTTAGTGTTAGCAGGTACTAGATATGTTTATGTGCTCACTTTGACTCTTAGTCCTATCATTATGATCAATTGTGAACTGAAACTGATCACTTGGAATAGTGAGATGGCATTGGTACATGCCACCTTGATGGGATTGAATTGGAATCCCCTGGTATGTTTCTAACTCTACCATTTGGGGCAAGTCAGCTTGTGCATGTCCCAAATTATACATCTCTTCCCTCTCTTATTCCCACTCTTATGTTTAACAGGGATCACATTTCAGTTAATTTTCAACACTTGAGAATAACTGTGTATTAATTACAGAATTAAACCAGTCATATTAAGTAGAACAGACAAAAAAACTACTAAGAGGGATAATGTATTAAGTTGTTCATTAACAGTCAGGGCTATGCTGATCAAGTCACCGTTTCCCATAGTGTCCATTTCACTTCAGGAGGTTTCCTTTTTGGTGTTCAGTCAGTTGTCACCGATCAGGGAGAACATATGGTATTTGTCCCTTTGGGACTGGCTTATTTCACTCAGCATGATGTGTTCCAGATTCCTCCATTTTGTTGCAAATGACTGGATTTTGTTGTTTCTTACTGCCGTATAGTATTCTAAAGAGTACATATCCCATAATTTCTTTATCCAGTCTACTGTTGATGGGCATTTAGGTCGGTTCCAGGTCTTAGCTATTGTGAATTGAGCTGCAATAAACATTAGGGTGCAGACTGCTTTTTTGTTTGCCAATTTAATTTCCTTTGGGTAAATTCCAAGGAGTGGGATGGCTGGGTCGAACGGTAGGGTTATCTTCAGGTTTCTGAGAAATCTCCAGACTGACTTCCATAGTGGCTTGACCAGTTTGCATTCCCACCAACAGTGGGTTAGTGTCCCTTTTTCCCCACATCCTCGCCAGCATCTGTTGTTGGTAGATTTCTGCATGTGAGCCATTCTAACTGGGGTGAGGTGAAACCTCATTGTGGTTTTGATTTGCATTTCCCTGATTGCTAATGACCTTGAACATTTTTTCATGTGCCTGTTGGCCATTTGGATTTCCTCTTTTGAAAAATGTCTATTGAGGTCCTTGGCCCATCTCTTAATTGGGTTGTTGGTTTTGTTTTTGTGGAGATTCTTGATCTCTTTGTAGATTCTGGTTATTAACCCTTTATCTGTTGCATAGTTTGCAAATATTTTTTCCCATTCTGTCGGTTGTCTCTTCACTCTCCTGACTGTTTCTTTTGCAGTACAGAAACTTCTCAATTTGATGCAATCCCAATAGTTAATTTTGGCTTTGACTGCCTGTGCCTCCCGGGTCTTTTCCAGAAACTCTTTGCCTGTGCCAATATCTTGAAGGGTTTCTCCAATGTTCTCTAGTAACTTGATGGTGTCAGGCCATAGATTTAGGTCTTTAATCCATGTTGAGTGGATTTTTATGTAAGGCGTAAGGTAGGGGTCTTGCTTCATGCTTCTGCATGTGGAAATCCAGTTTTCCCAGCACCATTTATTGAATAGACTGTCCTTGCTCCAGGAATTGGTTTTAGATCCTTGATCAAATATAAGTTGGCTGTAGATGTTTGGGTTGATTTCTGGTGTTTCAATTCTGTTCCATTGGTCTATCCATCTGTTTCTGTACCAGTACCATGCTGTTTTGATTACCACTGCCCTGTAGTATGTCCTGAAATCTGGTATTGTGATGCCTCCGGCTTTGTTTTTGTTGTACAAGATTGCTTTAGCTATTCGAGGTCTCTTTTGCCTCCATATGAATTTCAGCACCATTTTTTCCAGATCTGAGAAGAACGTCTTCGGTATCTTGATTGGTATTGCATTGAATTTATAAATTGCTTGGGAGAATGGACATTTTGATGATATTGATTCTTCCAATCCATGAGCATGGAAGATTTTGCCATTTCTTGGTATCCTCTTCTATTTCTTTCTTTAAGGTTTTGTAATTTTCATCGTAGAGATCTTGAACGTCCTTGGTTAAGTTTATTCCAAGGTATTTGATTGTTTTTGTAGCTATTGTGAATGGGATTGATCTTAGAAGTTCTTCCTCAGCCATGGCATTGTCTGTGTATACAAAGGCTGTTGATTTTTGTGCATTGATTTTATACCCTGCTACTTTGCCAAACTCTTCTATGAGTTCCAATAGTCTCTTAGTAGAGTTCTTTGGGTCCCCTAAATAAAGAATCATGTCATCTGCAAAGAGGGATAGTTTGAGTTCTTCCTTCCCAATTTGTATCCCTTTAATTTCTTTTTCTTGCCTAATAGCTCTGGCTAGAACCTCCAGAACTATATTGAATAGCAGTGGTGAGAGTGGACATCCCTGTCTGGTACCAGATCTCAGTGGAAATGCTTCCAACTTTTCCCCATTCAATAGGATGTTGGCTGTGGGTTTTTCATAGATTGCTTTGATTGTATTGAGGCATGTTCCTTCCAAACCCAGTTTGCTTAGAGTTTTCATCATGAACGGGTGTTGTATTTTATCAAATGCTTTCTCGGCATCTATTGAGATAATCATATGGTTTTTCTTCTGCAGTCTGTTAATGTGGTGTATCACATTGATTGTCTTGTGCACATTAAACCATCCCTGCATACCAGGGATAAATCCCACTTGGTCTGGGTGGATGATCTTTCTGATGTGTTGTTGCATTCTATTGGCGAGAATTTTATTGAGGATTTTTGCATCTATGTTCATCAGGGATATTGGTCTGTAATTCTCTTTCAGTGCTGCATCTTTTTCCGGCTTAGGAATTAAGGTGATGCTGGCTTCATAGAAAGAATTTGGGAGGATTCCCTCTTCTTCGATTGTTCTGAATAGTTTGAGAAGAATTGGAGTTAGTTCTTCTTTAAATGTCTGGTAGAATTCAGCAGTGAATCCATCTGGTCCTGGGCTTTTCTTTGTTGGGAGGGCCTTTATTACTGTTTCAATTTCTGTCTCAGTTATGGGTCTGTTTAGGTTTTCTATGTCTTCCTGGTTCAATTTAGGTAGGTTGCATGTGTCCAGGAATCTATCCATTTCTGATAGGTTTCCCTGTTTGCTGGCATACAAGTCCTCGTAGTAATTTCTGATGATTCTTTTTATTTCTGTGGTGTCTGTTGTTACATTTCCTTTTTCATCTCTGATTTTATTGATTTGTGTCTTTTCTCTTCTTTTTTTAGTTAGTTGGGCCAATGGGTTGTCAATTTTGTTTATTTTTTCAAAAAACCATCTCCTCGTTTGGCTGATTTTTTGTAATGTTTTTCCTGATTCAATCCTGTTGATTTCTTCTCTGATTTTAATTATTTCTCTTCTCCTACTAGATTTGGGTCTGGTTTGCTGTAGGTTTTCTAGATCCTTGAGGTGAATTGAAAGCTCATCTATTTGGTGCCTTTCCAATTTCTTGATGTAGGCACCTATTGATATAAACTTTCCTCTTAACACTGCTTTTGCTGCGTCCCATAAGTTTTGGTATGTTGTGCTGTTATCCTCATTTACTTCCAGAAAGTTTTTGATTTCTCTTTTGATTTCTTCTATGACCCATTGTTCATTCAGGAGCATGTTGTTCAATCTCCATGTGTTTGCGTATGCTCTAGGGATTCCTGAGTTGCTCATTTCCAACTTCATTCCTTTATGGTCTGAGAAGCTGCATGGTATGATTATAATTCTTTTGAATTTGCTGAGACTTGCTTTATGGCCTAGTATGTGGTCAATCCTAGAGAAGGTTCCATGTACTGCGGAGAAGAATGTAAAATCTTTAGCTGTAGGATTGAAAGTTCTGTATATATCTGTTAGATCCATTTGGGCTATAGTGTCATTTAAATCTACTGTATCCTTGTTGATCTTCTGTCCTATTGATCTGTCTATTTCTGAGAGTGGAGTATTGAAGTCCCCCAGTACTATTGTATTGGGGTCTAAGTCTCCCTTTAAGTCCGTTAACAAATCTTTTAGATAAACCGGTGCCCTGTAGTTAGGTGCATATACATTGATAATTGTTATATCTTCCTGTTGAATTGATCCCTTAATCATTATGTAGTGTCCCTCTTTGTCTCTCTTAATGGTTTTTGTGGTAAAGTTTATGTTGTCTGAAATTAAGATGGCTACGCCCGCTCTTTTTTCATTTCTGTTGGCATGGTATATCTTTTTCCAGCCTTTCACTTTCAGTCTGTATGGATCTTTGTGGGAAAGATGTGTTTCTTGTAAGCAGCAAATAGATGGGTTTTGTTCCTTAACCCAATCAGCCAATCGGTGTCTTTTAAGTGGACAGTTCAGGCCATTCACGTTCAATGTGACTAATGATAAGTGGTAACTTTGCCCTGCCATTTGCCAAAGATAAGTTCTAATATATGCTTTGAATTCCCTGTGATCTTTTGCTGTGAGCTTTCCTTCCTTGGTTTCCTTCCTTTACCTTCTTTCATATTGATGACCGTGTTTCTTTGTTTCTGTGTGTAACACATCTTTAAGCATCTTTTGCAGGGCTGGACGAGTGGCAACAAATTCTTTCAATTTCTGTTTGCTATGAAAAGTCTTTATTTCACCTTCATTCACAAATGATAGCTTTGCAGGATATAATATTCTGGGCTGGCAGTTTTTCTCTCTTAGTACCTGGGCTATATCTTGCCATTCCCTCCTAGCTTGCAGAGTTTCTGATGAGAAGTCAGCTGTGAGTCTGATTGGAGATCCTCTGAGAGTAATCTGCTGTTTCTCTCTTGCACATTTTAGGATCTTTTCTTTATGTTTCACTGTGGAGAGTTTAATTACAACGTGTCGTGGTGAGGATCTCTTTTGGTCGTGTTTATTAGGGGTTCTGTGGGCTTCCTGTACTAGGATTTCTCTGTCCTTCTCCAAACCTGGGAAATTTTCTGCTAATATCTCACTAAAAAGGCCTTCTAATCCTTTCTCCCTCTCCATGCCTTCAGGAACTCCTAGAACCCGAATGTTGGGTTTTTTAATAGTATCCTGAAGATTCCCGACAATATGTTTCAGATTTCTAATTTCCTCTTCTTTTCTTTGGTCTGACTGTATCCTTTCCTGTTCTCTGTCTTCTAAGTCCGATATTCTCTCTTCTGCTTCACCCATTCTGTTTGTAAGGCTCTCTATTGTGTTTTTCATTTGATCTATTGAATTCTTCACTTCAGTCACTATCCCAGTTTCCTGTTGTACTAGTTGTTTCGTTTCATTTTGATTCCTCCTTAATATTTCATTTTCACGAGAGAGATTTTCTATCTTGTCCATTAAGGATTTCTGTAGTTCAAGAATTTGTTTTTGAGAACTTCTTAATGTTCTTATCAATTTTTTGAGATCTGCTTCTTGCATTTCTTCTATGTCATCATCCTCATAATCTTGAATTGGGGTGTCTTTTTCATTTGAGGGCTTCATGGTGACTTCCTTGTTTTTATTACCTCAGTTTTTGCATTTGTTATTTGGCATATTGGAGATATTTGGTTTCTTCACTGTGGTGCTTTTTCTTGTTATACTATGACTCTAGATTAAGTGGACTATCTGTTTTTGATGGAGCCTTAGGGCTTGAGATGGGTGTGGCCTGAGAGCTCTGTTTGGTGTGCCAAAGGTGACACTCCCAGGTTAGGCATGGTGAACCGCTCTCTCTCTCTCTCTTTCTTTCTTTCTTTTTTTTTTTTTTTTTGATTCAAAAGGGAAGTAATTCCGCACAGCTGAACGAAGTTGGAGGTAGTTAGCAGGCAAATGATATACCCACAGGAGCCAGAGATTGGAAGCTCTTTCCCAAGGACCACACAGGGAATCTGTTCGGCCCTCAGAGTGGGCTCAGATTCTCCTTCAGTCTCCCACTGGGTTGCCAAAATTACGGAATTGTAGCGTCTCTGGAGAGTGCTCACGTGAATTCCGTGAGTTCTCTCCCCCACCGTCTCTTTTTTCACAGTCTCAGTTCAGTAGCACCACAAATTTACTAGGTGCTAATCTCCTGTTAATTCGCCCCGCCCAGAGTCAGGTTTTTCTGCTAGGCTCAGGGCCGGTGCAGACCTGAGGTCGCTCTGCTTATGACGTATGTCCAAGATGGCGCCTGCTCTTTGTCTTGCTCGCCCTTGAGAGGTGAGCGGAGAGAGAGAAACCCGTGTCCGTACCAGTCACCTTTTTTTTTTTTCCTCTCTCTCCCTTCCAGTTAGCCTGGTGAAGTCCCCCCCCCCCCCGCCCGGGGGTCGTTCCCTCTAGTCTCCTCTCTCCGCTTGCCTGCCGGTGTCTCGGGCTATTGAGGTTCGGCTCACCTCGTGTTCCAGTGCTGGTGTGTTGAGTCTGCCGCTGGTGTCCCGAACTGTGGGCTCCCACGCTCTCCACGCAGGTCCGCTCCCCTTCCAGCGCCGATGTGTGGACTCGGAGCCCTGGACGTCCCAAGCCTGCCCGCTGTTGTCTGTGTGGCACACACTCCCCTTCGAGCACTGGCGCACAGAGCCTGCGGCTTGCGCAGCTCGGTCCCGTGGCTCGGCTTCCGCGGCTCGGTCCCGCGGCTCGGCTTCCGCGAGGTGGGCGACCTTGTTCTCCCAGTAGGTCCTCTGATTCGTGGCCACTCAATCCAGAAGAGTTTCCTCTGCAATATTTTCCTGGTTCTTTTTTCTGAGGCTACCATAACTCCCCTTTTATTAAACTAAATTTTCCCGGACTATCGGTGCACTCCCTCACTATTCTGCCATCTTGGCTCCGCTAACAATGTAAATTTGATAATATAATTTCTCTGGGTCTTTCCATATTTGTACTACGAGTGGTGTAGATTGATGAGCTTTCTCTGTCTCTCTTATTTTCTCTCTAGCAATCACACTCCATGGATCTCTTAGGGAGCTACAAAATCAAGTTCATATCAAAGCAAGTACAATCCATGTAAACCAAATTAGCAAAGGAAATCTACTGATCCTGAGGCATCTTAAAATCTCTCACTAGTAGATGACAGAGACTATCTGTTTCAGATTCCCAAGGTGTGAAGGCAAGCCTGGAAGGAATGTCAGATTGCAACCAGTGGCAAAATATTAGAGAAAGAGTGAGGTTAAAAAGAAAAGAAATCACAAGTGTGTCTGGAAATTAGTGGGTCTGACTTATCTCAGCTTTCTCTAAATTTAAGAGTTTATTTATTAACCTCCTTTTGTGAGCTATTGCTTTTTTCTTTGCCAATGAATTTTTAAAATTAAAGGAATGCAAATTTCATATGTACAACTATAGGAATATAGTTATTCTTCCCACCATACCTGCCCTCCCACCCATACTTCCACCCCTCTTCTTCCTCTCTCTCCTCTTCCCAGTCCCATTCTTCATTAAGATTCATTTTCAATTAACTTTGTACACAGAAGACAAACTCTTTACTAAGTAAAGATTTCAATAATTCACACACACATGCACACACACGAACTGCTTGAGAATAAATATCACAGTTAACTTTCATAATACAACTCATTGAAGACAGAGGTCCAACATGGGGAGTTAGTGCACAGTGACTACTGTTGTTAATTTAACCATTAACACTCTTATGTATTATGTCAATGACCCCCAAAGGCTCTTGACATGAGCTGCCTAGGCTATGGAAGCCTTGTGAATCTGCAAATTCCTTCCGTATTTAGACAAGGCCATAAACAAAGTATAAGTTCTCTCCTCCCTTTAGAGAAAAGTACATCCTTCTTTGATGGCCACTTCTTTCCATTTGTATCTCACACACAGAGATGCTTCATGTAGAATATTTTTTGCCGCAGTGTTTTGGCTTTCCAAGCCTGAAATCACTGGCTTTTCAGCCAAACCAGGAAGACTTAAGGGCTGATTCTGAGGTCAGAGTGTTACTTAAAGTGATTATCATTCTATGAGTCTGCTGTGTGGACTGCTTCCCATGTTGGAACATTCTCTCCTTTTTAATTCTATTATGATTACCTGACACTGATCATATGTATATGGTCATTTATAACACTTAATCCTATCTATATGTTGGCTTTAACACTTAATAGGATTACTTTAACACTTAAAATGACATTTTTATCACCCAGCCTAATGGGATTTGAAGTCCCATGACAAGTTTTTAAACTGTATCCTTAGAAGTTAGTTAGTCCTTAGGAATGTATTAAGAACTATATAGATTTACAAAAAGGGAGAGAATGATCCAACATGGGAAGTGAGATACACAGCAGACCCGTAGAATGGCAAATGTCATAAACAGCACTCTGGCCTCAGAATCAGCCCTTAAGGCATGCGGATCTGGCTGAAATGCCCATGAGAGTATTTCAGGCATGGAAAGCCAAGACAGTCTGGGGGATAAAAAACCTAAATGAAAGATCTCCGCGAGTGAGATCCCAGTGGAAAGAACAGGTCATCAAAGAAGGAGGTACCTTTCTCTGAAGGGAGGAGAGAACTTCCACTTTGACCATGGCCTTGTCTAAATATGATCAGAGTCAGTGAACTCAGGGGGCTTCCATAGCCTTGGCAGCTCATGACAAGAGCCTAGGGTGATTACTGATGCCATAAACAAGAGTGTCAATTTGTTAAATCAACAACAGGAGTCACTGTGCACTTACTCCTCATGTAGGATCTTTGTCCTTAGTGTGCTGTACATTGAGATTTAATGCTATAACTAGTACTCAAACAGTATTTTTCACTTTATGTTTCTGTGTGGGTGCAAACTGTTGAAATCTTTACTTAATGTATGCTAAACTGATCTTCTGTATATAAAGAGAAATGAAAATCAATATTGATGTGAATGGAAGGGGAGAGGGAGTGGATAAGGGGAGGGTTGTGGGTGGGAGGGACGTTATTGGGGGAGAAGCCATTGTAATCCATATTCTGTACTTTGGAAATTTATATTCATTAAATAAAAGTTAAAAAAAAAGAACTATATAGATTTACAGTTACAAGCTTTCTCCTCCCTCTCTTATTCCCACTCATTTCTTATTGAGATCCATCCTCAATAGACTTTATACACATATGATTAACTCTCTGGTAAGTAATGCATTCAACAAATAGTTTGAAGAGAAAAAAATGAAAAATAAAAAAAACCCTCAAATTGTTCCTCAACAGTCAAGACAATGGCAGCTAGGTCATCCCTTCACAAAGTGTCAATTTTGCTTCTGTAGCTTTTGCATTAGGTGCTCTATTCATTCTCGCAGATCAGGAAGAACATATGGTATTTGTCCCTTTTGGACTGGCTTATTTTACTAAGTACTATGTTTTCCAGATTCATCCATTTTATTTCCAATGACTGGATTTCATTTTTTTTATACTGCTGTGTAGTATTCCATAGAGTACATATCCCATAATTTCTTTATCTAGTGTTTGGCTGACAGGCATTTAAGTTGATTTCATGTCTTAGATATTGTGAATTGAGCTGCAATAAACATGAGGGTACAGATAACCCTTTTATTTAATGATTTCATTTACATTGGGTAAATTCACAAGAGTGAGATGGCTTGGTCAAATGATAGGTCTATATTGCAGATTTCTGAAGTATCTCCATATTGTCCTCCAAAG
This sequence comes from Oryctolagus cuniculus, assembly GCF_964237555.1. Classification (NCBI taxonomy): domain Eukaryota; kingdom Metazoa; phylum Chordata; class Mammalia; order Lagomorpha; family Leporidae; genus Oryctolagus; species Oryctolagus cuniculus. Next base: position 30,547,201 of record NC_091443.1, on the reverse strand, counting down.
TGGCTTTACCAGTCTATAATACAAACAATAGTGGAGTAGGGTACCTTTTCCTCCACATCCTTGCAGGCATTTGTTATTTGTTGATTTCTGTACGAAAGCCTTTGTAACTGGAGTGAGGTGAAACCTCACAACGGTTTTGATTGGCATTTCCCTGATGGCTAGTGATCCTGAACGTTTTTTCCTGTGTCTGTTGGTTCTGTTGGCCATTTGGATTTCCTCTTTTGAGAAATGTCTGTTTAAGTCCTTTGCCCATCTCTTAACTGGGTTATTTGTTTTGTTGTTGTGGAGTTTCTTGATCTCTTTGAATATTCTGATTATTAATCCTTTATCCATTGCAGTTTGCAAATAATTTCTCCTATTCTGTTGGTTGTCTCTTCACTTTCCTGAGTGTTTCTTTTACAAATAATTTTTCTCATTCTAATGGCTGCCTCTTCACTTTCCTGAGTGTTTCTCTTGCAGTGCAGAAACTTCTCAATTTGACGTTATCCTATTTGTTAATTTTGGCATTGACTACCTGTGCCTCTGGGGTCTTTTCCAAGAAGTCTTTTTCTATGCCAATGTCTTGCAGAGTTTTCCCAATTTTTTCTAGTGATTTGATGGTGTGGTGTCATAGATTTAGATCTTTAATAGATCTTTAATCCATTTTGAGTAGATTTTTGTGTAAGGTGTACGGTAGGGGTCTTGCTTCATACTTCTGCATGTGGAAATCCTGTTTTCCCAACACCAGTTGTTGAATAGACTATCCTTGCTCTAGGGATTGGTTTTAGTGCCTTGATCAAATGTAAGTTGGTTGTAGATGCTAAGATTTATTTCTCGTGTTTCTATTCTATTCCATGGCCTATCCATCTCTTTTTGTACCCATACCAGGCTATTTTGATTATAGCTACTTTGTAGTATGTCTTGAAATCTGGTATTGTGATGCCTTTAGCTTTTTTTTTTAAGATTTATTTATTTATTTGAAAGTCAGAGTGCGGTGACTGTTCCTCACCACCACCGGAGAATTAGGCAGGCTGCCTGCAGCTTGCCTTGACCGAGAAGGGGAAGTGCACCACCCGCCACTCAGCCTTCCCTAAACCCGGGGGACAATCAGGCATGGTGTGGAGCCCAGTTGAAGCAGGGTCTCACTTTATTGTAAAAGGGAGGTGTATATATAGCTGAGGTACAGAGTGGATGGTACAGAGTGGATGGGTGGATGTGGGCAAAGGGTGGGGTGTTGTGATGCAAAAGGTTCCTAGCCACTCTGATTATACCACCTTAATGATCCTTAGGCAGAAGCGCCCTGGGGCTGGGGTGTTTGCTACCAGGGATTTGAAACTTAAAGACAGGTTTTCAATTCGAGGCAGGCTCAGGAAGATTCCTCTAGGCCTCTCCAGATTCAGTGTCCCCCAAATCAGAGTTACACAGAGAGAGGAGAAGCAGAGAGAGTGAGAGGTCTTCCATCTGATGGTTCACTCCCCAATTGTCTGCAATGGCCAGAGCTGAACTGATCCAAAGCCTGGAGCTTCCTCCCAATCTCCCACGCAGGTGCAGGGGCCCAAAGACTTGGGCCTTCTATCTTTGTTTTTGTTGCATAAGATTGCTTTAGTTATCCAAGGTCTCCTGAGCTTCTATATGAAATTAAGCATCATTTTTTCTATATCTGAGAAGAATGTCTTTGGTATTTTGATTGAATCTGCAAATTGTTTTTGGAAGAATGGACATTTTTATGATATTAATCCTTCCAATCCATGAATATGGAGGATTTTTTCATTTTTTTGTATTTTCTTCTATTCTTTTCTTTAATGTTTTGTAATTCTTATCATAGAGATCTTTGACATCCTTGGTTAAATTTATTTGAAGGTATTTGATTTATTTGTTGATATCATGAATGGGATTGATATTAGAAGTTCATTCTCAGCCTTGGCATTGTCTTTGTATACAAAGGCTGTTGATTTTTGTGCATTGATTTTGTATCCTGCTACTTTACCAAAATCATCTATGAGTTCCAATAGTCCCTTGGTGGAGTCTTTTGGATCTCCTGTATATAGAATTGTGTCATCTGCAAATAGGGATAATTTGACTTCCTACTTCCCACTTTGTATTCCTTTGATTTCTTTGTCTTGCCTAATGTTCCTGGCTAATATTTTCAGGACTATATTGAATATCAATGGTGAGAGTGGACATCCTTGTCTGGTATTGGATCTCAGTGGAAATGTTTCCAACTTTTCCCCATTCAATAGGACACTGGCCATGAGTTTGTCATAAATTGCTTTGATTCTGTTGAGCAATGATCCTTCTATACCCAATTTGCTTAGAATTTGGAGAGAAGGAATTAGAAGGCTTTTTTAGTGAGATACTTGCAGAGAACTTCCCGGGTTTGGAGAAGGACAGAGCCATCCAAGTACAGGAAGCTCATAGAACCCCCAATAAACATGACCAGAAGAGATCCTCACCACGACACGTTGTAATCAAACTCACCACAGTGAAACATAAAGAAAAGAATCTAAAATGTGCAAGAGAGAAACATCAGATTATTCTCAGAGGATCTCCAATTAGACTCACAGCAGACTTCTCATCAGAAATCCTACAGGCTAGGAGGGATTGACAAGATATAGCCCAAGTACTAAGAGAAAAAAACTGCCAGCCCAGAATATTATATCCTGCTAAGATATCATTTGTGAATGAAGGTGAAATAAAGACCTTTCATAGCAAATGGAAACTGAAAGAATTAGTCACCACTCATCCAGCCCTGCAAAAGATGCTTAAAGATGTGTTACACACAAAAACACAGAAACACGGCCATCAGTATGAAAGAAGGTAAAGGAAGAAAATATCTCAGTAAAAGATCACAGGAAGTTCAAAGCATATATTAGAAATATCTTTGGGAAAATGGCAGGGCAAAGTCACTACTTAAAAATAGTCACATTGAATGTTAACAGCCTCAACTCTCCAGTTAAAAGGCACAGACTGGCAGAATGGATTAAGAAACAAAACCCGTCTATTTGCAACTTAGAAGAAACACATCTTTCCAACAATGATGCATGCAGACTGAACGTGAAATTTGGAAAAAGATATTCCATGCCAACAGAGACCACAAAAGAGCTAGCATAGCCATCTTAATATCAGACAATAAAGTTTAACACAAAAACTGTTAAGAGAGACAAAGTTGGGCACTATATAATGATTAAGGGATCAATTCAACAGGAAGATGTAACTATTATAAATGTATATGCACCTAATTACAGGGCACTGGGTTATTTAAAAGATATGTTAAGGGAATTAAAGGGAGACTTAAACTACAATACAATAGTATTGGTGGTCTTCGTTACTCCACTTTCAGCAATAGACAGGTCAACCGGACAGAAGATCAACAAGGAAACAGCAGATTTAATCGACACTATAGCCCAAATAGATCTAACAGATATCTACAGAACTTTTCATCCTACACTTAAAGAATTTACATTCTTCTCAGCATTACATGGATCCTACTCTAGGATTGACCACATACTAGGCCATAAAGCAAATCTCAGCAAATTCAAAAGAATTATAATCATAGCATGCAGCTTCTCAGACCACTATGGAATGAAGCTGGAAGTCAGCAACTCAGGAATCCCTAAAGAATATGCAAACACATGAAGACTGAACAACATGTTACTGAATGAACACTGAGTCATAGATGAAATCAAAAGAGAAATCAAAAACTTTCTGGAAGTAAATGAGGATAACAACAACATATCAAAACTTATGGGATATGGTAAAAGCAGTGTTGAGAGGAAAGTTTATAACAATAGGTGCCTACATCAAGAAATTGGAAAGCACCAAATAAATGAGCTTTCAATTCATCTGAAGGATCTAGAAAAACTGCAGCAAACCAGACCCAAAACTAGTAGGAGAAGAGAAATAATTAAAATCAGAGAAGAAATCAACAGATTTGAATCCAAAAAAACATTACAAAAGATTAACCAAATGAAGAGCTGGTTTTTTGAAAACATAAACAAAATTGACACACCATTGGCCACACTAACTAAAAAAAGAAGAGAAAAGACCCAAATCAATAAAATCAGAGATGAAAGCTATTGTGGCTCTAAACAGGGCCAAATGTTACAGAAGGAGTCTTGGATTTTTGCCCTCTTTTTAATTTTTATATAGATTTGTTTATTTTCACTTTATTTGAAAGGGAGAGAGAGAGAGAGAGAGCAAGCGAGAGTATGAGAGAGAGAGACAGGGCTTTTTTGCATCCACTTGTCCCCTCCCCAAATGCCTGTTTCAACCAGGGTTAGGTCAGGCCAAAACCAGGAGCTGGAACACAATCTGGATCTCCCTTGTTGGTTACAGGGACTCAAATACTTGAATCATTATTTGCTACCTCCCAGAATATGTATTAGCAAGAAGCTGGACCAGAAGTAGAGAAACCAAGACTGAAATGGAGGCATGTGTCCTAAGCACTGTCTTAACTGTTGTACCAAACACCCGCTTCCTAGTTTGATGTCTTCTAGGTCTTTATCTTTCTGGCCAGCATCATGGACATCTGGAGACCTAGTCATTTTATCCCTTTATCTTGGGAAATATTCTTTCAGTTTGATCATTTGAAAAAATGATATTCTCAGGGGGCTGAGAAGGCAGCCTTCTCCTATCCTTCTCTGCTCCCACCAATTTTTCAAACAGATCAGATATAAACTGCTCTGTGATTAGCATTCACCTTGTTGAGAATGGCAATCCCAGAGTATATAATAGGCAATGTTCCAGTTCTGCATCTTCTTTAGTACAGGCTAGTGAAGATATATTATGTGTTCCATAGAGATTGACCAATCCATTCTCCCTTGAGGGACTGAAGAAGTGACTGAGTAATCCAAGCATATATCTGAATCCTTACATAGAAGCAAGCTGGTGATTCTAACAAGTAGACTTACACAGATAATCTAGGCTAGAACTATATGGTTTGTTGCTTAATTTTGGCTTGTCCAGAGTGAGAAATAAGGTTATAAAAGGACCTATGGAGCCTTTGGAAGAATTTAGAATGCCCCTCACTCTTTTTGTTTCCATTAGGTTGATGCTGACCTGATGTGGTTCTGAGCCCAGTGCTTAGCCTGGCAAGCAGATCTCAGCCCTCACACAAACACTTGGCCATACATTTCTGGGTAGGGCCCAATTTTAACAATAAACACATAGATATTCAGTTAACTCGGTGATACATTATTTCAGTTATGACATAATATAATGTAGCAGTGGGTTTATTTTAGAGGAAGAATTCATTTGAACATTTTTATAAATCTGAAGTAATGGATTAATTTTTTTGGTTGTACATCATTTAATTTATGGAAATGATATGCTTTAGTAAATTCACAAATTTGGGTTTCATGAAGGTCTTAGAGACATATCCTTGAGTACAGTAGAGGCCCAATGATTTTTCAAAGTATTTGAATGACTTTATATTTATTTTCCTTTATTATAATTCTGATTAACATAATATATATTATATATTACATAATATATAATATATATATTGGGTCTATTCTAATGTTGTTTTGCTTGAAGCATTATATATCTTCTGTTTTTACATCAAAAACAGCTAGAGAGATATAATTCATACACCTATGATGTTAAACCAGTGGAGACAGCAAATTCCTACTTTGATTTCTATAAAACAATGAACAATTAAATATGCAGTTATAAAAACAAAGGCATAACCATAGTGGACACTTGATGAAAAAATGATGTTATGACTTATTTTATACAAATATGAAAGCCAACAGTCTCTTTCAGATAATTGTGCAATGAGATTAATAAATACTAGAATGTTAAAACATGACTTCTGAATATTGGGAACATTTCCAAAATACATTGATTACCGTTGGGGCTCCGACCAAAATACCTCAAAGTCTTGGTACGCTAAATATTTTAAACTGAAAGAAACAGCAAAGGCCTTAGAAGCAAGGTCTCTATAACCCTCTCATGCCCTATCCCCTGTCCCTATCTCTCCTTCAAAATGAGTAACAAAAACTATAACTCCTCTTCCTCAAGGTGGGCCATAGAACTAGAATTCCTCTCCCCCAAAGCTACTCATAAAATCCAGAAAAGTCACTTTCTGGCCTTTCTGTTACTCACTTGTAGACCTTCATTTTGAAGGGATCCTGTTTCATTCTACGTTGGAAGTACTGCTACACAAAGCGATCAAGAAGTATCTGAACAAACAGACCTTCCTAAGTTCCCCCCATTTTGTTACCATTAGATCATACTGTTTTTGTTCATTCACATTTCTTCATGGTTGTCCATTCTTCATTGAACCTAAGGCTGGAAATAAAAAAGCTTCCATGAGAATCTGGTCTTCATTTCTGAAGATTCTTGTGTCATGTAAAAAGCTTGGACTAAATAAATTTTGTAAGCCTTTCTCTTATTAATCTGTCTTTTGGTACAAGGATGTCTGCCTTGTACCTTGAGATGGCTGAGGAAAAGAAGTAATAACTTTTGCCTCTCCACTATCAAAACTCAAGCATAAATCTTTATTTAGGCAATCTGTTGATATATATGATCTGCCATTTCAAGGAACTGAGTATGAAAAACAACAACAGCAAAATAAAGCAGTTATCCTAAAATCATTTGACTTCTTTAGACAAGTATACATAGTAATAGTGGAAAAATGAATGAGTTTAATGCAGTTGAGTTGTAAACTAATTGAGCTATGAGCATTGACATCTTGAACCATGATTGTGGGAAATGCTTTTTAAAATAAGCACTTTTTGATAGCCCCAATTGCCTTTGTAATTCATTACTATTTATTCTTTTCATTTTTCAATCTTTAAAAGCAGACTGCATATTGGGATGCCTTAAAATTTCCTTTTTAGTAAGCCTGTAATGGTAAGGGTCACATTTTAATATTTGCAGTATAAAGGCAGTGTATCTCAAGAAGTTGGGTTTAATATTTTACTAACCTAGCATGGGGTAACAGTTAATGATTTTTTTAAAATAAAAGATTGGAATTAACTTAAAAATATGATAGACTCCTGGCTATGTATATATACTAATTGATGAGATGAGAAAAATATTTTATTGGGATTAAGAGATAGAAGTGAAGCCCGCTAGATTTTAGAGTAGCTCAGATGTATGCATAGTCATCAATAATATGCAATAAGGTTGTGGGAGGCATTGTTCATGTTCTTGCTGTTATGTCTCAGATGCTACTGTAGTCTCAATAATGGAAATGTGTTATTACCTTCAGGGCATATGACATGGGCATGTGAGGGCAAAGGCTGCAGCATGACCATTCTAGGTATTCAAAGAGGATGTGAGAAGCATCTGAGGTCAATAGTACAAAAGGGCAGAGCAACAAAAGAGAAACAGCCTTAGGCATATTATGTTTTCCATTTTATTATTTATTATCCTGGGGGTAAAAGTGTGCATGATTTCTATGTGATAAGAAATTCAAAAGTGAATAAATATTTTCTTTTATCTGAGCCATAATATAATGTTTAGTGCTGTGACATAGACTGATGAACCATCTAATTTACCAATGAAATAGGGCTCTTTAAAATCAACTTCCAGTCTAAAATCAGAGATCAACAATTCAAGAAATCTGTTTTTTTTTTGCTTCTAAGATGTAATCAAATCAATTTTAAGAATTCATAAACCCTAAAGGTAAATATTTACAGCAGATATATTTTGAAATAGTATCAACTTTACCCAAAGTAAGGAATAGTTATAGCTCTCTGGAAAGAACATATTAGGTGACATGAATTGTTTTGGATATGTATAAAGCTGATTGATGACTATGGGCAAGTCAAACAGTGCCTCTAATTCATGGTTTATTTATCTGAAAAATAAGTGGATTGGCTATGTCAATGATTTAAAAGGTGCTTTCTGAGGTCCCAAGGTTCTCAGTAGGTGCATCATCATCTACTTTGATGGCTGAATGTTAGCATTTCAGTGACTGCCTTCCATTGAGCCCACTTCTTCAACCAATTGAAGTCATTCACTTCCCAAAGTCCCCACTTTCAGATACTCTAATTGGATCAAGCCTTTCCCCTTATCTACCAACCATTAATCTGTTAAATTTTAACATGTGACTTTGGAGTCTAAACTTCTGCATGAGCTTGGGGGATCATGTCCTGTTCTATCCAGAATATTAAGTTATATTAGATTTTAAAAAATACTCATGTAGCTAAGAAAGTTTTGAAAACACTAGGTTCAGATTAAAAATAAAATACAGTAAAAATTTAAAAATTTGTTTTCACCTGGAGAGAAAGGACTGTGCCACTTTGTCTTTTTAGAATCTAGCATATACCAGGTATTCCATACATATATATAAAGGCAATGGCTACAATGTGGAAGTGGGAAGGAAATGTAAAAGCAGAATGCATGATATTTGTGTTGATGAGCCTCATTGTCATTTCTATGCCCCTTGCAGTAGTAGTGAAGTACAATGTGTACTCTATTGGATGGTTAACAGTTAATTTTATTGGATTTATGTACACAATCAGAAATTCAGTCTTAGACAAAGTATTTACTATCAATTCCTAGAAGTATATACAGAAAAACTGGACGATTTAGAATGAGTTAGAAAAGTAACTCTTTGAGTTTGTCAAAAACACAGTCTAAGGAGTAAGACCAATTTGCAGTATTTTACAAATAGAATTGAATACTCTTATGCATTTATGAACACATGAAACATTTCCATTATGTGGGAATATCTATTCTATGACCTGTCTTAACAAGGAAAAGGCTTGAAATTTTCTTTCCCATTAAATAATATTGTGTGTGTGTGTGTATGTGTGTAGCAAAAACAAGAGAGAAGCAAGAATAACTCTCACAGATGCTTAGAGGTTTAAGATTAAGGGAACATGTAAATATTATTCATGGTGGGTGTTCTGTGCACTTCAATGAATGTTCCCAAATAATAGCAAGAACAATTTAGAAGTAGCTTGACTTAGAGTAAATCAATAATAGTCCCTGAACTAGAGGGATATAGAAAAAAAATTAGTTGACAGGACTCCAGTAAGGAAAAAAACATTCAAGTAACTGATGAGATATTCTACTGCCCAGAGGAATTATCCAGCCTTTAGCAAGGCAAAGTCAGCTTCAATGAGCAAGAGGTTTATTTTAAAACAGAAGCAAGGAAAAGGATCTGGGTTAACAAATCATGGGAAGATATATTATCAACAGGGGAAAAAAACAGAATATAGCAACCAACTGGTTTCCCTGGAACAACTGAAAGAATGAAGGAAAGCAATTTAATGTATCCTGGTCATGCAGTTACTTCCCTTTATCCTTATTAACAGGGCTTGTCAAAATGGTTCTAGAAATTGGATGAATGTATGTAATATATCATGATAAATATTTGTGAAAAGCTTTATTTCTGTTTTCCTCTGGATCTTTGTTTCTTGTTTGACTTTCACAGGAAGTTTATAGTCATTTTGATTCTTCAGATAATCAGTTTCTGACTTCCCTGGTTATGAGGTTGAAGAAACAAATAGGAGGAAAAGATGTAGTTTGTGCTTGTTCTCATTGTTTTTCTTTGTAGCATCAACATATCAATAACACTGAGTCATACATTGGCTGTCTGATTTAAAATTGACTCCCAAATTTTCACTATGACTATGATATGATGATGACTGTTGCTATATTTGAGGCACCTACTACATTCTCTAGCTTTAATGAGCTCTCTTATGAACATAGTCTTACATAATATGCACAATGTGAAAAACAAAGTATTTTCAGTATTCCTATCAAATAACTTGAATGTCCACAATTCTGTATGCTTGTTGTCCTTAATGGTTGTTGGAAGGAAATGATTATTTTTTGACTTAATTGGTTTACTCAACTCAATTCTAATAAATTATAATACAGTACCATTCATTATTATCTTTATTCTTTTTATAAAAAAAGATTTATTGGGACTGGTGCTGTGGTATAGCGGGTAAAACCACCGCCTGTAGCACTGGCATCTCATATGGGCATCGGTTCAAGTTCCGCTGCTCCACTTCTGATCCAGCTCTCTGCAATGGCCTGGGAAAGCAGTGGAGGATGGCCCACTGCATGGGAAGACCTGGAGGAAGCTCCTGGCTCCTGGCTCCTTGCTTTGGATTGGCAAAGCTCTGGATGTTGTGGCCAATTGGGGAGTGAACCAGCTGATGGAAGACCTCTCTCTCTCTCTCTCTCTCTCTCTCTCTCTCTCTCTGCCTCTCCTCTCTCTATGTAACTCTGACTTTCAAATAAATAAATCTTAAGAAAAAAAGAATTCCGTTAAAAAAAGATTTATTATTTAATTGACAGGCAGAGTCACAAAGAGAGAGGGAGAGACAGAGAGAGATCTTCCATCCACTGGTTCACTTTCCAAATGGCCACAACAACTGGGACAGGGCCAGGTCAAAACCAGGAACCAGGAACTTCATCCAGGTCTCCCATGTGAGTAACAGGGGCCCAAATACTTTGGACATCTTCCATTGCTTTCAAAGGTACATTGTCAGGGAGCTAGATTGAAAGTGGAGCAGCTGGAAATTGAACTGATGCTCATTTCATATGGGATGACCACCCATATGGGATGTTACAGGCGGCAGCTTAACGTTGCACCAAACCATTGGCCCCTATTATTTTTCTTTATTGTACTATATCAAGGTATAGGCAGATCTGCCTATATTTAGTGTTGTATTCAGAACCAAAGAGAGTGAATTATCCTGATAACTAAACTCATTAACTTACATATGTTCCCTCTGCATTAGTTCTCTAACTCAGAAGGTGACTTAAAGTTGCTTTAGTACCAGTGGCAAGTTCACTTAGAAATTATTGAGCTAGGACGTGGTCAAGTTAACTGTTGAGGGCAAAATGCCCAGCATTGGGAGTAACAATAGTTATTAGTGTATCTTGTTTGGATTTTAGTGTCTTCCTCTCCCAGTATATTGAAAAGACATAGAAAATTCCATCATTATAATTTCAGGGTTCATCATAATAGACCTATTTGAATGAAAAAGTACTGAAGTTTCTATTTTAACAATGTTTTGGAAGGTCTCTGACACTCTCATCTCTTATGAACCTCTCAGTTGTTGAGGATGTTTGGGCACCTGTGTGAAATTGTGAGGGACAAGAAGGAGCCACAGTTTAGTTATTTACTGTGAAATGAAAGATTTCTGGTTGAGAGGGCATTGTTGTTGACTAATGGTGGCTTCCATAGCAATGTAATGAGCAGGATATGGTGCAAGAAAGTAGGACAAGATCATAGCAATTTTTCATAGATTTCATATAATTGATTTTTAGGGATTTAGTTATAGAACTAAATAATTTCAATAGTAGAAAATTAATTGCTGATTTAATATATGCAAATCAGGCATAGAGTAAATATTATTTGACTTTAAAGTTTGACTTGTCTCAGACCATTTTTATTTATACCTATTGTCCTGGCATAACCATTAATAACACCTGGAATAGTCAGCCCCCAAGATGGTGCTCAATGATTCTGCCTCCCAGTGTTTACATTTTAATTAATCCCCACCACATTGTACCAAAATTGTTCTAACTGTAGAATATGGCAAAATGATGGCATGTCACTTATAAAAGACAGGTAGTTCCATCTCAGTGTCTCCATCATAATCATCATTAAATTAATTCAAGGGGAGTCCTGATGGTTTGAAGCCTTCTTCCAACAGCCATTTATGTGTGCATGGAAACAAATCTTCTGGCCCAGTAAAGCTTTCATCTGGACCTATATAATTACAAATTCATAAGAGACCCTGAGAGACCAGGAACTAAGCCTCCTCTAGGTTTATGAATGTGTAGAATAATGTGTTTGTGGCTTGAAGCTGCTACATTTTGGGATAGTTGGTTTTACCACAATATATGACAAATATATCACCTAGCCCACTCCCAAAAGAGTCTTGATTTGAATGAAAAACTATAAGGCCATGCTATATAAAGCTGATATGTCAATATAAGTTTAATTCATAAATTTATTAGTTTTTTCCTTCTTTTTAAAAATTTATCTTTTTCCAAAGATTTATTTTTATTTTTTTATTTGAAAGGCATAGTTACACACACACACACACACACACAGAGAGAGAGAGAGAGAGAGAGAGAAGGAGAGAGAGATCTTCTACCTGCTGGTTCACTCCCAAATGATCACAATGCTCAGGGCTGGGCCAAGCGAAAGCCAGGAGTCAGGAGTTTTCTGAGTCTCCCATGTGGGTGCAGGGACCCAAGCACTTAGACCATCTTTCAGTGTTTTCCCAGGCACATTATCAGGGAGCTGGATTGGAAGTGGAGCAGCTGGGCCTTGAACTGGCACCCATATGAGATGCCAGGATTGCAGGCAGAGGCTTAACTTGCTATGCCACAATGCTGGCCCCCTACTTATCTTCTTTGAAGTTTTTTTTTTTTTTTTATTATTTTGTTCTTTTGAAAGAGTTACAGAGATAGAGGGAGAGACAGAGAGAGATCTTTCCATCTGTTGGTTCACTCCCCAAATGGCTAGTTCAGGGTGCAGCCAGGAGCCCAGAGCTCCATCCAGGCCTCCTACTTGGGTGGCAGTGGCCCAAGTATCAAGGGCAGAATACGTTTTTCTCTCATTGAGTTTATGCTTGACCTTATGACTTGCTTTGGCTGGCGGGATACTAGAAGTCATGTTGTAATGAGAGGCTTGACAAAGTGTTAGATTTCACTTGCTCTCTAGTGATTCTGTCACCACCATAAGAAGGCCATGCCCAGCCCAGTCTGCTGTTCACAGAAGGGGCAGATGCATAGGTGAGTCCAGTTGAATTGAACTGACCTCTAGTATATTCATATGCATGTATGTTATAATAATAAATGGCTGTTGCTTTACTCCCTTAAGTTTTGTTGTGATTTGTTACCTAGAAACAGTCAACTGATATAGCAATCTCCATATATATCTTTTACAAGCTAGAAAAGCAAATAATGTAACTATTCCTTACATTATATGTTGCTTGACAATTATGTGATTTATTTATTTATTCATTTATTTAACAATTATGTGATTTTATTAAATTATCATGTTATATAGCTTTTTGCACAAAGGGAGAGACATTTATTTAGCATGGGTCCACAATCTTTAAAATGATACTTTTTTTTGGAATGCCACATGAGAGAGACTTCAATGTATTTAATTATCCAACTTGTGATTTGTATACTGGAGGCCAAGACTGACATACTGGGAATATCATACTGTGGTTAATTCAAATGAAGTGTTTTTATTCTTTTTAATTTTATTTAAGGTATAAAAATTTCATGTATTTCTTATATACAGATCCAAATACTTTTTTAAGGGTTGTGATAATCCAATGAATAAACTTCTCAAGGTCATCTACTTCCAAGATTCTACTTCTGTACATTACCCCTTTATGCACCATATAGAAAGTCAATTACCAGAGATTTAACTATAAAACTTTTCAGAGATATAAGTCATGCATTTTATTAACAAGGGAAGAAATGGAATGGATTTTTCATCTGTCATAGACTTGTGCTAAAGAAAATGTTGCAGAGTTTTACTGGGGGCTCTACTGTTTTAACCTTCCTAGCATGATTAATGACCACCTATCAACACTCTAAAGATCATGTGTCTAGGTATTCATTTCTTTTCCCTTGGTGAATTAATTTGTGTCTTTTTAAATATTGACATCAAAGAGGTTTTATATTACTAAGAGATAGCTGAGCTATATCATCAAGTAAGCTTAACATATAAGAGAAATTCAGGAAAAAAACCCTAATGGCCATCTGGTATATTATCTGAAACAATTTTATTTTCCATGATTAAAGGACTCCTCTGATATTTTTAAAAGCTATTGTAAATACATATCAACTGGGTAAAATTAAGCTCATTTCATTATTTTCCTTCTGGAAGAAGAAAAGGTATTATTATTTTTTTTGACAGGCAGAGTTAGACAGTGAGAGAGAGACAGAGAAAGGTCTTCCTTCTGTTGGTTCACCCCCCAAATGGCCGCTATGGCCAGTGCTGCACTGATCCGAAGCCAGGAGCCAGGTGCTTCCTCCTGGTCTCCCATGTGGGTGCAGGGCCCAAGCACTTGGGACATCCTCCACTGCCTTCCCAGGCCACAGCAGAGAGCTGGACTGGAAGAGGAGCATCCGCGACAGAATCCGGCGCCCCAACCAGGACTAGAACCCGGGGTGCTGGCGCTGCAGGTGGAGGATTAGCCAAGTGAGCCGTGGCGCTGGCCAAAGTAAAGGTATTTTAAATGATGAATTCTATCTAAAATATGATATACAAGCTTTAGTAAAGATGTAATTTCTGTTTGAATTATATGGCTCATCCAAATTTTAATTGTTTTACTAGCTAGAATTAAGGGAATAAGGTTGATGGAATAAGGGTTTTTAAAATTTTTTTATATGTATTAATTTAAAGAGAACAGATTTCATGTGCTTCATAGGTACAGTTCTAAGAAGATAACCATACTTGCCTCCCTCCTCCAACCCCCCTCCTTCCCTCATGAGCTTTTGCAAAGATCTAATTTTAATCCACTTTGTAATCACAGATTTAGTTCACCACTAACCATAGTATTCAACAAGTAAAAAGTAGGAAGACAACAATTCCACAGGAGTATAAACAAGGGCTAAAGCTAGTTATTGCCTTTAAAGAGTACCCTGTCAAATTTCCTGTCTGTTTTTAAGTCTTGGTAACTTCTGAAGGTTTTGTGTTATCATCTGATATATTTATCACACAACTATCCCTTTCTCTATAAACTTAGCTTATGCTTTTGGAACAAATAAGTGGTGGTGATGATTTGGTACCTGACTAGTTTTGGTTGCTATTCATGATGTTATGACTTTATGCTAAAACCTGGGAGAAAAAAGGAACTCCTAGAGTTTGAGTTTCATATTGCCAACACAGAGAAAACTTGGAAGCACAAGGTATGTCTCTTTAATTGTTGTGTTGGCATTAAATAAATTGACTTTGAGTATAAGTGAGACTAAGTAAAAACTCGAGGAGTCCATAAAGTACAGTCATCTTTGGTATCTGTTCTGTGGATCATACTGAGTTTTGAAAAAATTTTAATTTCTACCCATAAAAAAGATGGGTATTTTCTTTCTTTCTATTTTTTTTAAAGATTTATTTATTTGAAAGTCAGAATTGAGAGAGAGAGATTGATTTTCCACTCACTGGTACACTCCCCAGATGTCTAAAATGGCCAGGGCTGGGCCAGGCTGAAGCTAGGAGTCAGCAGCTTCATGCAGGTCTCCCACGTGGGTGACAGTGTCCCAAGTACTTGTGTCATCTGCTGCTGCTTTTCCCAAGCCATTAGCAGGAAGCTAGATTCGAAGCAGAACAACTGGACTTGAACTGGTACACATAGGGGATACCAGAGTCATAGGCATTAACCCACTATGCCACAATGGCAGCCCTGGGCATTTTCAATATAACTTTGTTACCAATTTCACATTTTTTGTGGCCAAAGCTTGTGATGGAGTCTGCTTTTGATGAAAAATGAAAATTTTTGTCATATTCACTTTAGACAATAGCAGTCTACAACATTTTATACAATTTTCTTAAGATTTATTTATTTATTTGAAAGTCAAAGTTACACAGAGAGAGAAGGAGAGGTAGAGAGAGAGAGAGAGAGAGAGAGAGAGGTCTTCCATCTGCTGATTCACTCCCCCAAATTGGCTGCAATGGCTGGATCTGCACTGATCTGAAGCCAGAAGCCAGGAGCCTCCTCCAGGTCTTCCCACGTGGGTGCAAGGGCCCTAAGACTTGGGCCGTTTTTCTCAGGTCATAGCAGAGAGCTGGATTGGAAGTGAGGCAGCCAGGACTTGAACTGGTGCCCATATGGGATGTTGGCACTGCAGATGGTGGCTTTATGCCACAGCACTGGCCCCTACACTTTTTTTTTACATGGTGGAAATGTAAATTATTATCCTTAAGACTATAAATAGTTTTCATATTATAATTGCATTCAAATTCTTCTTTTCCATTAAATATTTTTTAGTCACCAGCAGTTAAAAAGTGAAGAGTGTTAAATGCCATGACTTAAATCTACATTTGATAAAAAATATATCATTTGCAAGTTTTCTAAGAGAACCATTTGCAGAAACAGGAAGGATGGAATGTATTTGTTGATGAGGGAAAAATCACCTGTGTGGTGAGATATGTATTTTGGGTAAGAAATAGACATCTCTGTTTAAATGATTAGGGGAGCATCCTCTGAAAGTATCTTTCACACTGAGTGACATGATGCATAATTATCTGTTAAAGTTGTTGATGTGGTTTGTGTGTAGGTTATGATGTTCATTTGAAGAACATCCCACTTACAAGGTTTATATAATACAACATATAAAGAAACTTAGTGCCCCAGAGTTTTAAAAGTCATTAATCATAGTGAATTAAGACAGTTAATCAAGCCTTAGACATTGACAAAAGATTGTCCCTGAGGATTTTTACCTTGAAATCCTTTAAAAAATGATGGTTTCTACTTTCTACTTGACTGCCTCAGTAAGCCAATTTATTTTCTTCAAGAGACTCTCAAGGTCAATGATATGACTATGTCAGCTTTAAGTGATGTTTTCCCTCACTCATGTAAGCAGACTTCCTTTGTTATGACTGATGTTGAGAGTGGTGCTATCAAAAAACCCTCATATTGTGTAGGAAGAAATTAGGTAGAGGAAAAGACAGTATTGCAGATTTTAATTTTGTCTTCAAATGAAAATATTTAACATTTAATTGAAAATTTGTACTCAAGATGCAATTAAAATTTTTAAAAAATTAATGATGAATATTTCTCCATGAATATTATGAGGATATGCAGAAGAATTGGGCTAGACCATAGCATATTACCCTGAGGGAAAAATCAAAGAAAATGTCTAATTGGGTTAATCTTTATAAGTTGTGTAAGGCCTGTAATTAATTTCAAATTGAATTTCTTAATCAGTTTTTCTCCTTTGTTTCCCCAGAAATCTCCATGGTAGCACATTATTTCAGCACAGAGTCATGGAGACATGATTTTTGAAGTCTGGCAGAGGCAAATGTCTCTTAATGCTGATCTGAAAGATATCTTTGATGAGCCTATACATCAGGCCAATCTGCAGAGTTGATCAGAGGCTGATGAGGAGTTCTAAAGTGAGGCAGTCTGGGAATGAAGATTTCACCAGAACAAGGTGATTATATCACTGTTTTCAGAAAATGGCCTCATCATTCCAGATTTAAATGTTGAATTTCTTAAGGCTTAAATGTACGAACTCTTCCAATATATTGTCCTCTACAGTTTAAAAATGAGTTGGAGAATCGAGTCAGCTTTCAGATTTCAAACTCCTTAAGCTCACTCTATCTTGGATAAACTGAAATTTGTACAATCTTGACATTTGTTTTAACCCTTATTTACTATTATAGAGACTTTGTGGCCCCTGATGCAACAGTGGCAAATTCTTTAGGCTGAAATTGTATTTGTTTTTAAAGGAAAAAAGAATCCCTAGGGTTTGTGGCAAAAAATCATATTGAAAAAAGAATTTAAAATAGCCATTTTTCTCCAACATTATATTTCTGCCCTAAAGCTTATTATTGGAATACACTTCACAGTGAATAGCAAAGTAATAAAGGAAAAGAGCTATTGGAAATAGATGACAAAAATAGTGATATTTTGCTTTCATGGTCTCCTTTTCTAGAGAATGATGGCTAAAAGAAAATTATGCCACTTTAAAACGAATTTTAAACACTAAGCTGAAAAATAAAAGCAAGGAATTATTATAGGAACACAAACTGATACATTCTTCTGAAGAATTTGAATTACCTTGAAGTACTTTTCCAGCTGTTAGCTTGTATAATCTCTAAGACATTTCTCTACTTTTATCACTACACTTTACCATAAATCTATAATGCTGATTACTACTCATGTATCAATGACAAAGATACAATTATGGGGGACAATTGGAAATAAATTTAAGAACTGATGAGTAGATAATGAACGTTGATGCCTAATGAATAATGCAAATTAAAATAGCTAATAGATTGGTTTTGTGTCTTTTCTACTTTCAAATTTGAGGTATTAAATTTTATAGTAGAGAAAGAAATAAAGAATTTAATGTTTACTTATCAGTGGCAGGATCCAGAATAGTAATTTAAACCAAGAATTCATACAATAACATGAAGAACTCCTTTATGTTGAAAACTGAAACAAGATAATTCATCTTACAAATTAGCAATTTATTACAACAGTGCTAATTAGGCTTATATTACTATAATTAAGCCATGCTGTGATTAAGAGTCTGCCTTTCAAATTATAAATAAATATTTTAAGCTATTATCTCAGGATTCCATGCTGTTTTCAGGGGATATTTTTTTGTTCTGCAAATACAAATCAAATCTTAAATTACATCTTCAAAATGTGCTATATTCTGCAGGTTTCATTGTAGTGAAGTGTGGAAATTAAAGCAAGGGTTCATAGTCTTGATTCCCTTGTGGTAAACAGATGGAGAAGAAAGCAACAAAAATTTAACATACAAAGAAAGCAAGCTTGGGAAGAAATAACAACTGGGACTAAAAGAGGATGCTATCAAGATTTGTTTTACTTCATGTTGACCTAGCCTTCTCTTTCTTTTTTGAACTTAGATGTCAGTAAGAGTAAATACATCAAAACAAGACCTTGTTCATAAGGGGTCTTGTTACTAATGCTATCCACAATCCTCTCATGTAAATCAAATTGAAACGTCAGAGTGTCACTTAATTTCTTTCTTTTCCAGTTGACACCACTTAATTCAATCCGGGATTGATTTAATCTATCTCAAATAAAAATTATAGGGCACAGTAAATAACTCATTTGACCCCACTGAATCATCTAGAAATATTTTCTTGTCCACAATATTCGTGGTATTCTATTAGGCAGTATTTCTCTTTCTCTTTAGTGCAATATTTTTTTTTTTTCTCAAAGTACCTGCTTTGTAGACTGCAATGTTCTGGGGGAAAATACATGGCTCCTGTTCTTAATGAACTTGGTCTAATGGGAGAGTTAAACAAGAAAGACATTACACTGTTGCATCTGTACTGTGGCGGAAATAGTATAAGTAAGATACTTTAAAAAGAGTGAAAATGAAGAGTATCACCTCAACTACAAGCATGAGGCTATGTATTTACTCATACAGTAAATAAATAATAGCTTGTGTAAGTTTCAAAAGAAGATAGGAGATAGCTAGTTTAAAAAGCAAAAGATGGGGCCAGTGATGTGGCATAGTGGGTAAAGATGCCACTTACGGTGCCAGCATCCTATATGGGAACCATTTCGAGTCACGGCTGCTCCACATCTGATCCATCTCTGCTATAGCCTGGGAAAGCAATAGAAGATGGTCCAAGTCCTCAGGACCCTGCACCTGCATGGGAGACCTGGAAGAAGCTCCTGGCTGCTGGCTTTGGATCAACCCAGCTCTGGCCTTCTGGCCATTTGATGGAAGACCCTTCACACTCTGTGTCTCTGTAACTCTGACTTTCAAATAAATAAATACATCTTAAAAAATAAAAAAGCAAAGGAAGGGCACCCTGGGAGGGAAAGGTATTACAAAAGGATAGGATAATAGCTATGGGTAATATGTATTTAATTCCTTGCTAGATGCTAATTGTCTCCTGTTTTTTCCCCTTACACTTATTTCATTTAATCATCAAAAGAACAGGATGAAGTAATGGTATCATCCCTATTTTACTAATGAAGAAACTTAAATTTTAAGAGGCTAACTTGGCTGGTGCCGTGGCTCAATAGGCTAATTCTCCACCTAGCAGCGCCGGCACACCGGGTTCTAGTCCCGGTCGGGGCGCCGGATTCTTTCCCGGTTGCCCTTCTTCCAGGCCAGCTCTCTGCTGTGGCCTGGGAAGGCAGTGGAGGATGGCCCAAGTGCTTGGGCCCTGCACCCATGGGAGACCAGGAGAAGCACCTGGCTCTTGCCTTGGGATCAGCGCGGTGCGCCAGCCGCGGTGGCCATTGGAAGGTGAACCAATGGCAAAGGAAGACCTTTTTCTCTGTTCTCTCTCTCTCACTGTCCACCCTGCCTGTCAAAAAAAAAAAAAAAAAGGCTAACTTACGAAGGGCAAGCAACTTATGCGTTATTAAGCTGAAAACTTAAACTAAGCTTGTATAACTCCAAAGTCTGTTGTCTCATAATTTGCGCAGCTGCACAAAATGATTAGAGCTCCATGTTGTTTGCGTTCATTCATTCATTCATTCATCACACAAATGTTTACTGATGCAGGCATTGTACTAGATCCTAAGGATACAAAGTAAATTCAGAAATGATCTCTCTGCAGAGGGAGATTTTTGTTTAATAGGATAGGTATGGGCCGGCGCCGCGGCTCACTAGGCTAATCCTCCGCCTAGCGGCGCCGGCACACCGGGTTCTAGTCCCGGTCGGGGCGCCGGATTCTGTCCCGGTTGCCCCTCTTCCAGGCCAGCCCTCTGCTGTGGCCCGGGAGTGCAGTGGAGGATGGCCCAGGTGCTTGGGCCCTGCACCCCATGGGAGACCAGGAAAAGCACCTGGCTCCTGGCTCCTGCCATCGGATCAGCGCGGTGCGCCGGCCGCAGCGCGCCGGCCGCGGCGGCCATTGGAGGGTGAACCAACGGCAAAGGAAGACCTTTCTCTCTGTCTCTCTCTCTCACTGTCCACTCTGCCTGTCAAAAAAAAAAAAATAATAAAAAAAAAAATAGGATAGGTATGGCTAGCTAAATACTGACCTAAATGGCTAGTACACCATTGGTGTTTTATTAGGGGCTATGGTTTTGGTATTGTGTGGAGATAGTAGAGGGTTAAGTAAAGATTAATTGAGGGCTGGTGCTGTGGAATAGCGGGTGAACCTGCTGCCTGCAGTGCCAGCATCCCATGTGGGCACCGGTTTGAGACCCGGCTTCCCCACTTCCAATCCAGCTCTCTGCTATGGCCTGGGGAAAGCAGTAGAAGATGACCCAACTCCTTGGGCCCCTGAACCCGAGTGGCAGACCCGGAAGAGGCTGTGACTTTGGATCGGCTCAGCTCTGCCCATTGTGGCCTTTTGGGGAGTGAACTGGTGGATGGAGGGATCTCTCTCTCTCTCTCTCTCTCTCTGCTTCTCTGTAACTCTGACTTTAAAGTAAATAAATAAAATTTTAAATATAAATTAAAATTAATTGAGGATACTTACAGAATTCTGAATATTGGATATAGGAAAAAGGAGAGACATTCTAGGTAATAAAGCAAACTGAGAATAACCAAAGAAATATATGAGCAGAATCTAAAGAGTGGCATGACTGAATTTTGAGGAAATGTATAAGAAAAATATGTTTTAAAGTAGAATAGACAGGGTTCAGTTATCTTTGAGTATAAGGATGAGAGAGAGGAATATATAGTAATTCCTAGACTTGTCTTTGTTGGCTGAGTGTCTGGTAATTGCAAATTCCAAAAGCATGAATCACAGAAAAATTAGCTAAAATTAGATTGAAGAGAAATAATAAGGATAGGAAGCTTAGGTTTGTGTAGATCAATCAGACAGATATATCTGTAGTCTGTTGTTCTGGTTTCAGAACAATGTCTTGGTAGATTATCTAAGTTTGTAGTTATGAGTATGTAGAAGGCCCTATTGAAGTTATAAAAGAAGATGCAGTCTCTCTGGTAGCATGTCAAAGGTTAAGAGGAGAGGATAAGACACAAAACTGTGAAATACTCTGGCCTCAGAATCAGCCCTTAAGGCATTCGGATCTGGCTGAAAAGCTCATGAGAGTGTTTCAGGCATGGAAAGCCAAGACACTGTGGCAAACAAACAAACAAACAAACAAAAAACAAAAAAAAAACAAAACACAACAACAACAAAAAAAAACCAACCAACCAAACAAAACCAAACACCTAAATGAAAGATCTCTGTGAGTGAGATCCCAGTGGAAAGAACAGGTCATCAAAGAAGGAGGTACCTTTCTCTGAAGGGAGAGAACTTCCACTTTGACTATGACCTTGTCTAAAAAAGATCAGAGTTGGTGAACTCAAGAGGCTTCCATAGCCTTGGCAGCTCATGACAAGAGCCTAGGGGGATTACTGATGCCATAAACAAGAGTGTCAAATTGTTAAGTCAACAACAGGAGTCACTGTACACTTACTCCTCATGTAGGATCTCTGTCCTAAATGTGCTGTACATTGTGAATTAATGCTATAACTAGTACTCAAACAGTATTTTAGACTTTGTGTTTCTGTGTGGGTGCAAACTGTTGAAAGCTTTACTTAATATACGCTAAACTGATCTGTATATAAAGAGAATTGAAAATGAATCTTGATGTGAATGGAAGGGGAGAGGGAGTGGGAGATGGGAGGGGTGCGGATGGGAGGGAAATTATGGGGGAGGGGAAGCCATTGTAATCCATAAGCTTTACTTTGGAAATTTATATTCATTAAATAAAAGTTAAAAAAAAGACTGTGAAATATACCATCTGGGTCTCCCACATGGAAACAGGGGTCCAAGCACTTATGCTACCTTCTGCTGCTTTCCCAGGCCATTAGCAGAGAGCTAGATTGGAAGTAGAGAGGCCTGGACTTAAACTGGTGCCCATGTGGGATGCTGGTGCCACAGGCAGAGACTTAACCTATTACAACACAGCCCCAGCCCCAACAGTGTCCCACTTAATGCTTGGCATATTCAGGTGGTTGAATGAATAAATAAATACAAAAAGACAGTGAAAGAGATGGAAGACTATATTTATATAGTTTATTTCAGAGATTAATATTGGGGATGTAATTTCTAAGTTGGTATAATTCTGGTTGATAACATGTTCCAGGCTGTGGTTGGAGTTGACTTTTTCTTCTAGATTTTCTTTTCTTTAACAATTTGATGACAGTGTGCCTTGGAGAAGACTTCTTTTACGTGAGTCTGCTTGGAGTTCTTTGAGCTTCTTATATCTGGATGTCTATGTCTCTTTCAAGACTTGGTAAATTTTCAAATATTATTTCATTTTGCCTTTTCTTCTCTAGGATTACCTATAATACAAATATTTGGTCATTTAATGATATCCTATATTTTGAGGAGACTTTCTTCATTTTTTTAGATTATTTCCTATTTGTTTTTGCCTGATTGGGTTATTTCAAAATTATTGTCCTTTAGATCAGAAAATCTTTTTTCCCTGTATTTTCTTTTATTTTAAAATATTTCAAATGATACAGAACAGTACAGAATCCACTGAACACACAGATTTACCAGTTTTTAACATCTTGACATATCTACTTCATATGTAAACATTACATATACATGCATACTATTTTTACAAAAGCAGGGGTGGATATATTAATATCACATAATGTGATATTCACTGATAAACCATAAAGTGAGGGAATAAAGGTATATTGTTATGGTAGGGATATTAACTCAGTGAAAACAGCTTTTATAAATATGTGTATGCTACATAATATGGCATTCACAAATATATATGTAAATATATTTTATATACATATATGAACTTTCACATATGAGAGAAATCATGAAGTATTTGTCTTTTTTCACACAAATTTTGATTTATTGATAATAATGCCAATTTAGGAGGTCAGAAATTCACTTGTTGTAGTCTGCTGTTAAAGATTTCGATCTTATATTTTATTTCACTGATTGAAGATTTAATATGCAGAACTTCTATTTGGTTCTTCTTTTTTATTTTTTTTATTTATTTATTTTTTTTATTTATTTTTTTTTGACAGGCAGAGTGGACAGTGAGAGAGAGAGACAGAGAGAAAAGTCTTCCTTTTGCCGTTGGTTCACCCCGCAATGGCCGCCACGGCCTGTGTGCTGCTGCCGGCACATCGCGCTGATCCGATGCCAGGAGCCAGGTGCTTCTCTTGGTCTCCCATGTGGGTGCAGGTCCCAAGGACTTGGGCCATCCTCCACTGCCTTCCCGGGCCACAGCAGAGAGCTGGCCTGGAAGAGGGGCAACCGGGACAGAATCCGGTGCCTTGACCAGGACTAGAACCCGGTGCCACGCCGCCTGCCAATTTGGTACTTCTTAATGTGTTCTGTCTCCTTATCACTATTTTCATTCATGTCAAGTATTGATTTGCTCATTTCTTTAATTTGTCTACCTGTATTCTCTTGCACCTCATTGAGTTTCCTTACAATTATGATTTTGAATTCTATATCTGTCATTTCATAGGTTTCCTCCACTTCAGCATCTAATTCTGGAGGATTATTGTATTCTTTTTGCAGTGTCATGCTGCAAAAAAAAAAGCTGTCATACTTTTTCATATTTCCTATGTCCCTATGTTGATGTTGCATGTCTGGTGTACACAATCCCTTCTTTACAGAGTAGATTTTATTGGAAAAGAGTTTATGTGTTAAGATCAGAGTCAGCGAACTCAAAAGGCTTCTGTAACCTTGGTGACTCATGACAAGAGCCTAGGGGGATTACTGATGCCATAAACAAGAGTGTCAGTTTGTTAAGTCAACAACAGGAGTCACTGTGCACTTACTCCTCATGTAGGATCTCTGTCCTAAATGTGTTGTACATTGTGAATTAATGCTATAACTAGTACTCAAACAGTATTTTAGACATTGTGTTTCTGTGTGGGTGCAAACTGTTGAAATCTTTACTTAATTTATACTAAATTGATCTGTATATAAAGATAATTGAAAATGAAAAACAAAAACAAAAAACAACAAAAAAAAGAGTTTGTGTTAGCTGGAATGCAGGATATCACTTCTCTTGTTGTTTTGGCATTGGCTTTAGGTGAGCCCAGGAGTTTAGTCTCTGAGTGATTTCTTTTGTCTTAATCAATGCCAGTTGTATCTATAAATGACACAGTGGACTACTTTGCTGCAGTTCATAGGGAAAGGAGTGTTGCTTTGAGATGAATAAGGATTTCCTTGTTTGAAGTCTTTCTAGGTGAGGTTGCAGGCATCATGGAACAGAGACCACCTGTGTTCTTTCTGAATTCCTGATTCTCAGATCACTAAGTATTGTATAAACATTATTTTTTAGACCAATTATTTTTTAGACTAAGTAAGGGCCTGAGGCCAGAAATTAGAAACTAAATCCAAGTCCTCCACATGGGTGGTAGAAACCCAGTCACCTGAGCTGCTACTACTGCCTTCCAGCATTTGTATTAGCAGGAAGCTGGAGTTAAGGGCAGAGCTGGGTATTAAACTTAGAAAACCTAATATGGGATATTGATGTCTTAACTGCTAGGCCTAATTCCATTCCCAAGGTTCTCACTTTTTAACATTAATGTACAGGAAAAATCACCATCTATTTAAGTAAGTGTTTCCATATTAATGAGATTGACTATAACAAACAGATTTCAGAGAAAATGCAAGCAATTCAATGATCAAAAGAAAAGTTTAAGTTTAGAAAGAATGTCATTTGTAAATTTGGAGAAATGTGAGGTGATATTTTATCCATGGAACAAAAAGAGGTTACTATTAAAAAAGTAACAGCAATAGAAAAGAGGTTAAGAAAGAGCCTTTTGGAATTAAAAACCAACACAGAATTTAAACTTCATAAAAAGTTTGGAAATAATGTTAGGAAAGTGTTTCAGAAAGTGATGGAAGATAAAAATTATAACATAAGAGAGGGATGTGAAGTAGTGAGATGTTGAAAGGGTGCTAAATTCTCTCACAGCAAAAATAAAGCATTGAAAATAATTTTAAATTTACTTAAATAAGAACTCTTGGTTTAAGTACACTCGTTAGCGATAGAAGGTGGCTCAGTGATACAATGAAATGTTTGACAAGGGAAACGAGATGGAAGATGGACTACAGAGGACAGCTAATTTTCATGAGCTTTATTATTTAATTTAATGTGATTAATTATTTAATTTTCAAAACTAGTTGTATATGTTAATTATGTAAAAATAAATTGTTTTGAAATGAAATTTCTAATTTTTTCTTCCCTTTAAATCTAGGTTTTTCATCCATGGCAGTACTCACACTTTGGACCAGATAACTCTGTGTGGGAGGTGTGTTGTGCATTGGAAAGTGTTTAGCTGCATCCCTGCTCCCAACTTAACAGATGCCAATATCACCCCCTCATCCTCTCAGCTATAGTAATAAAAAAGTCACCAGACATTGTCAAATATCCCCTGGGCAATAATAATGACTGCCATTTAACAATCATTGTCCCAAATCTACACCAAACATTAAAAGCAAACAAATAGGCACAAAAAGCTCTTCAAATGTGCATGAACAACATGTCAAAAACCTTCAGAGTTCACTTGGAATTGTAGAGTTTCTTAAAGTCCATAGACTTTTATAGCTTCTGTACATTTATATTTGTGAGACATTGTGTTGTATGGGTAATGCTGTTTGCTTAAAATTAAGATCTTAATACCCACTGTGTCTTTTGACTTTAATTTTAGCTGCAGTGAATTGATCAACAAGTCTAACATAGGAGGCATTGAGAATCCTTTTGGCTTCCTGCTGGATGGTCTGTAAACCCATCTTGTTCAGAAGTTGCTGAATAATAATCCACTGTTCTAAAGGAGAAACCTAACTATGGAGGGGATATAATTAAAAAATAACAAGCTGTGTATTTTGGTTACCACAGGAACAGTTTTGGCTTTGTGTGCCTGAGCTGTTTGGAGGAAGATCCTGCAGTTTTAACAGAATTCCTCTTGTGTCCATATTAATCAATGCTCTTGTGGTCAATCAGAAGTTTGACTGATGCTTTCATGCTGATAGAGCAACTCTGCCTGCTAAGAATAAAATAACACAGAGAAAGGATAATGAAAGACAGTTGCAATTCTAATGGCCACAGCCTTCAATATGGAGAGTCTGGCAACCTTGGTTAAGGAGCTAGCAGGCTGATTTCTTTTTAATTTGAACATATGACACCAAGGATTTCACTACTTTGTGTGGTATAATGACCTGGTCAAAGAACAATGTGTCAACTAATGTGCTTATAGTGCATGAAATTATATGCAATATTTTCTAACTGTTTGAGGGCATATCTTTTTGGCTCACTTGCAGAGACTCTCAAGAATGATTTCACAGCAAGTAAAGGAGAGAGATCTTAAAAATAGGTCTTATTTGTGATTAAAATACTAGTTAGTTTTTTAACATTATGTTAATGTATTATACTTTTAAAATTAAATCTACTTTTTTTAAAATATTTGAACGGGGCATATACACAAACAGAGAGAGAGAGAGAGGGAAAGAGAAAGTGAGTGAGCAAGAGAGAACATTCCTGTCTGCTAGTTTATTCCCAAATGCCTGCAACAGCTGGGTCCAAGAACTCCATCAAGGTCTTCCATGTTGGTGTCAGAGACTCAACTGTTTGAACCATTGCTATCCTCCCTGGGTCTGCATTAGCAGGAAGCTAGAATCAGGAGTTGAACCTGGACACTACAATGTGGGATGTGAATGTCTCTAGTGGCATCTTAACCATCTGCCATCATACTCTAAAATTTTAAAAATAAGCAGTCCGTTAAGGGATTCGGGTACATTTTTATTTTAAAATTTAAGTTTATTTTCTTTTTTTAAAGGTTAATTTTTTTAATTTTTAAGTTTTTTATTTTAGAAGATTTTTTATTTGAGAGGCAAAGTTACAGACATAGAGAGGGAGAGACAGACAGATAGGTCTTCCATCCTCTGGTTCACTCCCCAAATGGCCACAAAAACCTGAGCTGGGCTGACCCAAAGCCAGTAGCCAGGAGCTTCTTTCAGGTCTCCTACGTGAGTGCAGGGACCCAAACACTTAGGCCACCTTCCACTGCTTTCCTGGACCATAAACAGAGATCTAGACTGGAATAGGAGCAGCCAGGACATGAACCAGTGCCCATATGGTATGCCAGCACTCCAGGCAGAGGCTTAACCTACTTGCCATAGTGCTGGCCCTTAGAAAAAAATCTAAACAGGTATATACAGATTATAAATATTTATGGGCACTATATGATGTTTTGATACTTGTATATATTGTATAATGCCCAATCAGAGCATTAAAATGTGTATCCTCAAATATTTAATAATTCCTTGTGGTAAAAACATTTAACATTCTATCTTCTAAGTTTTTTATAGAGAAATATATAATTAACATTATACCATTTTATAAATATGCAATTAATATTATAGTCACTATACTGTGCAATAGAACCACAGAACTTACTCCCATCCAGCCATAACTTAGTACCCATTAATCACTCCACATATCTCTTCTTCCTTTCCCTCCCCAGCCTCTGTTAACCAGTATTATGTTTTCGACTTCTATTGGATCATCTATTTTTTTGGACTCCACATATGAATTAGATCATGTGTGACTTTCCTTTCTGTGCTTGACCTTTTTCACTTGATATATTGACCTCTAGTTGCATCCATATTGTTGTATACAACAAGGTTTTATCCTTTTTATGAATGACTAGTATTCCATTGCTGTATACACACCACATTTTCTTTTACCACTCCTCAGGGGTGGGCATGGGCACTTAGGCTGTCTCCAATTATTAGCTATTGTGACTAGTTCTGCAATAAACCTAGTGATGCAGATGTCTCTTTCAGACTGATTTCATTTCCCTTGGAAATATACCCCATAGTGAGATTGCTGGATCATATGATAGTTCTATTTTTAGGTTTTTAGGGAACCTCCTTATTGTTTTCCATAATGGCAATACTAAGTTACATTCCCACCTAGAGTGATAAGAGTTCTTCTTTCTTTTTTTTAATATCTTTTTTTTTAACTTTTATTTAATGAATATAAATTTCCAAAGTGCAGCTTATGGATTACAATGGCTTCCCCCCCATAACGTCCCTCCCACCCGCAACCCTCCCCTTTCCCACTCCCTCTCCCCTTCCATTCACATCAAGATTCATTTTCGTTTCTCTTTATATACAGAAG
Organism: Oryctolagus cuniculus; assembly: GCF_964237555.1. Lineage (NCBI taxonomy): Eukaryota > Metazoa > Chordata > Mammalia > Lagomorpha > Leporidae > Oryctolagus > Oryctolagus cuniculus. The sequence goes on along the minus strand of NC_091443.1, from coordinate 30,518,477 downwards.
ATCAGTTTAGCATACATTAAGTAAAGATTTCAACAGTTTGCTCCCACACAGAAACATAAAGTGAAAAATACTGTTTGAGTATTAGTTATAGCATTAAATCTCAATGTACAGCACACTAAGGACAAAAATCCTACATGAGGAGTAAGTGCACAGTGACTCCTGTTGTTGACTTAACAAATTGACACTCTTGTTTATGGCCTCAGTAATCCCCCTAGGCTCTTGTCATGAGCTGCCAAGGCTATGGAAGCCCCCTGAGTTCACTGATTCTGATAAATTTTAGACAAGGCCATGGTTAAAGTGGAAGTTCTTTCCTCCCTCAGAGAAAGGTACCTCCTTCTTTGATGACCTGTTCTTTCCACTGGGATCTCACTCGTGGAGATCTTTCATTTAGTTTTTTTTTTCCCCAGAGTGTCTTGGCTTTCCATGCCTGAAATACTCTCATGGGCTTTACAGCCGGATCCGCATGTGTTAAGGGCTGATTATGAGGCCAGAGTGCTGTTTAGGACATCTGCCATTCTATGAGTCTGCTGTGTATATCTCACTTCCCATGTTGGATCATTCTCTCCCTTTTTTATTCTCAGGCCACACCCATCTCATGCCTCTAAGGCTCCATCAAAAAGAGACAGTCCCCTTAATACAGTCATAGTATAACAAGAAAAAGCACCACAGTGAAGAAACCAAATATCTCCAATATGCCAAACAACAAACTCAAAAACCGAGGTAATAAGAACCAGGAAGACACTATGACACTCCCAAATGAAAAAGACACCCCAATTCAAGATTATGAAGATGATGAGATAGAAGAAATGCAAGAAGCAGATCTCAAAAAATTGATAAGAACATTAAGAAGTTCTCAAAAACAAATTCTTGAACTACAGAAATCCTTAATGGACAAGATAGAACATCTCTCTCGTGAAAATGAAATATTAAGGAGGAATCAAAATGAAACGAAACAACTAGTACAACAGGAAACTGTGATAGTGACAAGAAATCATAATGAAGTGAAGAATTCAATAGATCAAATGAAAAACACAATAGAGAGCCTTACAAACAGAATGGGTGAAGCAGAAGAGAGAATATCGGACTTAGAAGACAGAGAACAGGAAAGGATACAGTCAGACCAAAGAAAAGAAGAGGAAATTAGAAATCTAAAACATATTGTCAGGAATCTTCAGGATACTATTAAAAAAACCAACATTCGGGTTCTAGGAGTTCCTGAAGGCATGGAGAGGGAGAAAGGATTAGAAGGCCTTTTTAGTGAGATATTAGCAGAAAATTTCCCAGGTTTGGAGAAGGACAGAGACATCCTAGTACAGGAAGCTCACAGAACCCCTAATAAACACGACCAAAAGAGATCCTCACCACGACACGTTGTAATTAAACTCTCCACAGTGAAACATAAAGAAAAGATCCTAAAATGTGCAAGAGAGAAACATCAGATTACTCTCAGAGGATCTCCAATCAGACTCACAGCTGACTTCTCATCAGAAACCCTACAAGCTAGGAGGGAATGGCGAGATATAGCCCAGGTACTAAGAGAGAAAAACTGCCAGCCCAGAACATTATATTCTGCAAAGCTATCATTTGTGAATGAAGGTGAAATAAAGACTTTTCATAGCAAATGGAAATTGAAAGAATTTGTTGCCACTCGTCCAGCCCTGCAAAAGATGCTTAAAGATATGTTGCACACAGAAACACAGAAACACGGTCATCAATATGAAAGAAGATAAAGGAAGGAAAGCTCACAGCAAAAGATCACAGGGAATTCAAAGCATATATTAGAACTTATCTTTGGTAAATGGCAGGGCAAAGTTACCACTTATCATTAGTCACATTGAATGTTAATGGCCTGAACTGTCCAGTTAAAAGACACAGATTGGCTGATTGGGTTAAGGAACAAAACCCATCTAGTTGCTGCTTACAAGAAACACATCTTTCCAACAAAGATCCATATAGACTGAAAGTGAAAGGCTGGAAAAAGATATACCATGCCAACAGAAATGAAAAAAGAGCGGGCATAGCCATCTTAATATCGGACAACATAAACTTTACCACAAAAACTGTTAAGAGAGACAAAGAGGGGCACTATATAATGATTAAGGGATCAATTCAACAGGAAGATATAACAATTATCAATGTATATGCACCTAACTACAGGGCACCGGTTTATCTAAAAGATTTGTTAAGGGACCTAAGGGAGACCTAGACCCCAATACAATAGTACTGGGGGACTTCAATACTCCACTCTCAGAAATAGACAGATCAACAGGACAGAAGATCAACAAGGATACAGTAGATTTAAACGACACTATAGCCCAAATGGATCTAACAGATATATACAGAACTTTCAATCCTACAGCTAAAGATTTTACATTCTTCTCAGCAGTACATGGAACCTTCTCTAGGATTGACCACATACTAGGCCATAAAGGAAGTCTCAGCAAATTCAAAAGAATTAGAATCATACCATGCAGCTTCTCAGACCATAAAGGAATGAAGTTGGAAATTAGCAACTCAGGAATCCCTAGAGCATACGCAAACACATGGAGATTGAACAACATGCTCCTGAATGAACAATGGGTCATTGAAGAAATTAAATGAGAAATCAAAAATTTTCTGGAAGTAAATGAGGATAACAGCACAACATACCAAAACTTATGGGATGCAGCAAAAGCAGTGTTAAGAGGAAAGTTTATATCAATAGGTGCCTACATCAAGAAATTGGAAAGGCACCAAATAAATGAGCTTTCAATTCATCTGAAGGATCTAGAAAAACTGCAGCAAACCAGACCCAAAGCTAGTAGGAGAAGAGAAATAATTAAAATCAGAGAAGAAATCAACAGGATTGAATCCAAAAAAACATTACAAAATATCAGCCAAACAAGGAGCTGGTTTTTTGAAAAAATAAACAAAATTGACACCCCATTGGCCCAACTAACTAAAAAAAAGAAGAGAAAAGACCCAAATCAATAAAATCAGAGATGAAAAAGGAAACGTAACAACAGACACCACAGAATAAAAAGAATCATCAGAAATTACTACAAGGACTCGTATGCCAGCAAAGAGGGAAACCTATCGGAAATGGATAGATTCCTGGACACATGCAACCTACCTAAATTGAACCAGGAAGACATCGAAAACCTAAACAGACCCATAACTGAGACAGAAATTGAAACAGTAATAAAGGCCCTCCCAACAAAGAAAAGCCCAGGACCAGATGGATTCACTGCTGAATTCTACCAGACATTTAAAGAAGAACTAACTCCAATTCTTCTCAAACTATTCAGAACAATCGAAGAAGAGGGAATCCTCCCAAATTCTTTCTATGAAGCCAGCATCACCTTAATTCCTAAGCCAGAAAACGATGCAGCATTGAAAGAGAATTACAGACCAATATCCCTGTTGAACATAGATGCAAAAATCCTCAATAAAATTCTCGCCAATAGAATGCAACAACACATCAGAAAGATCATCCACCCAGACCAAGTGGGATTTATCCCTGGTATGCAGGGATGGTTTAATGTGTGCAAGACAATCAATGTGATACACCACATTAACAGACTGCAGAAGAAAAACCATATGATTATCTCAATAGACGCTGAGAAAGCATTTGATAAAATACAACACCCGTTCATGATGAAAACTCTAAGCAAACTGGGTTTGGAAGGAACATTCCTCAATACAATCAAAGCAATCTATGAAAAACTCACAGCCAACATCCTATTGAATGGGGAAAAGTTGGAAGCATTTCCACTGAGATCTGGTACCAGACAGGGATGCCCACTCTCACCACTGCTATTCAATATAGTTCTGGAAGTTTTAGCCAGAGCCATCAGGTAAGAAAAAGAAATTAAAGGGATACACATTGGGAAGGAATAAATCAAACTATCCTTCTTTGCAGATGATATGATTCTTTATTTAGGGGACCCAAAGAACTCTACTAAGAGACTATTGGAACTCATAGAAGAGTTTGGTAAAGTAGCAGGGTATAAAATCAATGCACAAAAATCAACAGCCTTTGTATACACAGACAATGCCACAGTGAGGAAGAACTGTTAAGATCATTCCCATTCACAATAGCTACAAAAACAATCATATACCTTGGAATAAACTTAACCAAGGACGTTAAAGATCTCTACGATGAAAATGACAAAACCTTAAAGAAAGAAATAGAAGAGGATACCAAGAAATGGAAAAACTTCCATGCTCATGGATTGGAAGAATCAATATCATCAAAATGTCCATTATCCCAAAAGCAATTTATAAATTCAATGCGATACCAATCAAGATACCGAAGACCTTCTTCTCAGATCTGGAAAAAATGGTGCTGAAATTTATATGGAGGCACAAGAGACCTCGAATAGCTAAAGCAATCTTGTACAACAAAAACAAAGCCGGAGGCATCACAATACCAGATTTCAGGACATACTACAGGGCAGTTGTAATCAAAACAGCATGGTACTGGTACAGAAACAGATGGATAGACCAATGGAACAGAATTGAAACACCAGAAATCAACCCAAACATCTACAGCCAACTCATATTTGATCAAGGATACAAAACCAATCCCTGGAGTAAGGACAGTCTATTCAATAAATGGTGCTGGGAAAATTGGATTTCCACATGCAGAATCATGAAACAAGACCCCTACCTTTCACCTTACACAAAAATCCACTCAACATGGATTAAAGACCTAAATCTATGACCTGACACCATCAAATTATTAGAGAGCATTGGCAAAACCCTGCAAGAGATAGGTACCGGCAATGACTTCTTGGAAAACACCCCAGAAGCACAGGCAGTCAAAGCCAAAATTAACATTTGGGATTGCATCAAATTGAGAAGTTTCTGTACTGCAAAAGAAACAGTCAGGAAAGTGAAGAGACAGCCGAAAGAATGGGAAAATATATTTGCAAACTATGCAACAGATAAAGGGTTGATCACCAGAATCTACAAAGAGATCAAGAAACTGCACAACATCAAAACAAACAACCCACTTAAGAGATGGGCCAAGGACCTCAATAGACATTTTACAAAAGAGGAAATCCAAATGGCCAAGAGTTCTTCTTTCTAAAACATCAGTTTTAATTTTTTTCTTTTTGATAATAGCCATTCTACCTGGGTTGAAGTGATAGCTCATTGAGGTTGTGATTTGCATTCCCTGCATTCCCCAAGTGCTTAGTGATATTGAATTGGTCATTTGTATGCCTTCCTTTGATAAATGTCTGTTTATATCTGTTGTCCATTTCAAAAATCTGATTTTTTTTTTGCTTTTGAGTTGTTTGAGTTCCTTATATATTCTGAATATTAACCCCTTTTCAAAATTATAGCTTACAAATATTTTGTTTCATTCTGTAGATTATCTCTTGACTCTGTTGATTATTTCCGTTGTTTTTCAGAATTCTTCAGTTTCATGAAATCCCATTTGTCTATTTTTGCTTTTGTTTCCTTTTGTTATGCTTTTGTGGTCTTCTTGAAAAAAAAAATCCTTGCCCATTTCTATGTCCTGAAATGTTTCCCCTATATTTTCTTCTAATAATTTCATAGCTTTAGGGCTTACATTTAAGCCTTTAATCCACTTTCATACATTAGATAGGGATCTAGTTTTATGGATCTGCATGTGAATATTAGTTTTTTCTCAGCATCGTTTATTCAGAAGACTGTCCTTTTTCTAATGCATGTTATTAGCACCTTTTAAAAGATAAGTTGGCTGTAGATGTGTGGGTTTACTTCCAGGGTCTCTATTGTCTTCCATTGGTCCATTAGTATGTATTTATTTCAATACCATGCTGTTTTAACTACTGTTGATTTGTATAACATTTTAAGTCAGGTAGTGTAATGCCTCCTGCTTTGTTCTTTTTGCTCAGGAATGCTTTTCCTATTCAGGGTTTTTTGTGGTTCCACAGAAACTTTTGTATTGTTTTTTTCTAGTTCTGTACAAAATATTGTATTTTGTTAGGGATTGGATCAAATCTGCAAATTGCCTTGGGCAGTATGCAAATTTTAATAATACTGATTTTCTAACCCATGAACACAGAATGTCTTTCCAGTCCTCTTTAGTTTCTTTCATTGATGAGTTATAGTTTTAATGTAGAGATCTTTCTCTTGTAGATTAAATTTATGCCCAGATATTTTAATTTTTTGGTAACTTTTGGAAATGGGATTGATTTCTTGCATTCTTGTATAACAGTAATACTGATTTCTGCACAGTGACCTTGTTTACTGCAACTGTTTTGAATTTGTTTATTGTTCTAAGAGATTTTTGGTAGAGTCTTTGGGGATTTCTACATGTAAGATCATGTCATCTGTAAATAGTGACATTTTGACTTTCTCCTCTTCATTTTGGACTCTTTTTTTCTTTCTTTGGCCTCATCCTTCTGACTAGGACTTCCAGTACTGTATTGAATGAAAGTGGACATCCTTGTCTTTTCACAGATTGAGAAAGACAAAAATGTTTCCCCATTTATTATGATGTTAGCTGTTGTTTCTTAATTAAGGTCTTTATTATGCTGAGGTACATTACTTCCATGTGTAATTCATTCAGGTTTTTATCATGAAGTGATGTTGAATTTTATCAAATTCCATTTCTGCAGCTGTTGAGATGATCATGATTTTTGTCCTTCATCTTGTTTGTTGTGTGTAACATTTTTTCCTTTGTTTACATTGAACCATCCTTGCATCCTGGGATGAGTCTTACTTGATCAAAATGAAAAATATATATATATTTTTCTGACAGGCAGAGTGGACAGTGAGAGAGAGACAGAGAGAAAGGTCTTCCTTTGCTGTTGGTTCACCCTCCAATGGCCGGCGCGGCCGGCGCACTGCAGCTGGCGCACCGCGCTGATCTGATGGCGGGAGCCAGGTACTTATCCTGGTCTCCCATGGCCATTAGGGGAGTGAACCAATGGAAGGAAGACCTTTCTCTGTGTCTCTCTCTCTCACTGTCTAAAACTCTCTCTGTCTCTCTCTCACACTGTCTAACTCTGCCTGTCCAAAAAAAGAAAAAGATTTATCTGAAAGTCAGAGTTATAGACAGACAGAAAGAGACAGAGAGATCTTCCATCTATTGGTTCAGTCCCCAAATGAATGCAACAGCCAGGGCTGGGCTGGGCTGAAACCAGGATCCAGGAACTTTAGCTGGCTCTCCTAGATAGATGACAGGGGCCCAAGTACTTAAGTCATCTTCCACTGTTTTCCCCTTGTGCATTAGCAGGGAACTGGATCAGAAGTGGAGCAGCTGAGACTCGAACTGGCACCTATTTGGGATGCTGGTGTTGCAGGCGGTGGCTTTACCTGCTACACTACAACACTGGCCCAAACTCTTCTTAGTAGTGCTTTTGTTATATCCCACAGAGCAAAATCCGATGGTATGTTGTATTTCCATTTTCATTCATTTTAATAAATTAAATACGTTTTCTCCTTGAATTCTTCCTTGACCAATCATTGATGGTTTAGGAGTAAGTTTCTATAATTTGTGTAGTTTCCAGTTTTTCTTGTTTGATTTCTAGTTTTATTGTATTGTGGTCATATAAGATATTGAATATGATTTCTAATTTTAAAAATTTATTAAGGTTTGCTTTTTTATCTGCAATATGATCTATCTTGAGGACATAACATGTGCTGTTGAGAAGAATGTACATTCTGCTGCTATTGGTGGAATGTTGTGTAGATGTCTGTCAGGTCTGAGGTCTAATTTCATTTGGCTGTTCCTTTGTCAATTTTTCTGTTTGGGTGATCTGTCCATTTCTGAAAGTGAGGTTTAAAGTTTCCCTATTATTTTTGTATTATTGGAATCCATCCTTTTGTGTTTATCACTATTGTTTTATAAATTGGAAGATATACACATTTACAATTGTTCTTTCCTATTGCTGAATTAAACCCTTTTGTCATTACCTAAGGATCTTCCTTAATCTTTTTACTGCTTTTGATGTAAAATATATTTTATCTGACAGAAGTATGGCTACCCCTGCCTTCTTTTGTGTTTCATTTGCATGGAGTACTTTATTTCATCCATGTATGACCTTAGAGGTATAGTGATTTCTTATAAGTAGCATATACTTGTTTTTTCTTTTATCCACTCACTTTATGTCTTCAAATTGGATAATGTAATCTGTTTACATTTAATATAATTACTCATAGGTAAGGTCTTACCACTGTAATTTGATATTTCTTTTCTGGTATTTATACTTTATGTTTACTATGAGGCTTACAATAAAAATTTTTTATTATAACAAGATGCTTTGAAGAGCCCACAACTTAATATTGATTATAAATGTAGAGACAGAAACAAGCAATAAACAAAGAGATAAGAAATACTAATAAAGAATTGTACACTTTCACTTCTTTCTGCCCCATATTTTGAATTTTTGGTCTTCCATTTTTACCTCTATTTATGCTGCTCTTAATATTTTAATATAATTATTATTTTATAGTCTTTACACTAAAATGTGAATGTTTTATGTACCATATTTATAATTTTAGAGCATTCTGAATTTGTATAGTTATTCTTACCAGTAAAATTTCCAACTTTTGGCCGGCGCCACGGCTCACTAGGCTAATCCTCCGCCTAGTGGCGCTGGCACACCGGGTTCTAGTCCCGGTCGGGGCGCCGGATTCTGTCCCGCTTGCCCCTCTTCCAGGCCAGCTCTCTGCTGTGGCCAGGGAATGCAGTGGAGGATGGCCCAAGTGCTTGGGCCCTGCACCCCATGGGAGACCAGGAGAAGTACCTGGCTCCTGCCATCGGATCAGCGCGGTGCGCCGGCCGCAGCGTGCCGGCCGCGGCAGCCATTGGAGGGTGAACCAACGGCAAAGGAAGACCTTTCTCTCTGTCTCTCTCTCTCTCACTGTCCACTCTGCCTGTCAAAAAAAAAAAAAAATCCAACTTTTGATATTTTCTTCTTATATATAGTATCATTTTCTTTCAGTTTTAAGAACTCTCTTTAGTATTTCTTTTTTTCCTTTTGTTTATTTATTTTTTCATTAGTACAACTTTAGGAATATAGTGATTCTTCCCACCACACCCACCTCCTGTACACTCTCCCACCCACTCTCCCACCCCACCTCTTCCTCCCTCTCCCATTCTCCACCAAGACCCATTTTCCATTAACTTTATACACAGCAGACCAACTCTATAATAAGTAAGAGTTCAACAATTTGCACTAAAACAACAACAAAATTGTTTCTTAACAGTTGAGACAAGGGCTGTTCAGTCATTGCCTTTTGAAGTTAATTTCACTTCTTCTTTTTTTTTATTTTAAGAAACTTAATTAACTTTAAAGAAACACTAAATAGTATTTCTTGTAGGACAGGTCTAGTGGTGATAAATTTTTTCAGCTTTTATTTGACTGGACACGTCTTTATTTCTCCCTTACAGCTTAAGAATCACTTTGCTGGGTGTAATATTTTTGGTTAGCAGTTTTTCCCTTCAGTGCTATAAAATTCTTATCCCATGCCTACCTACTCTATAAAGTTTCTGGTGAGAAGTTTACAGTTAGATAAATTAAGATACCTTTGTGTGTTATTTGCTGTTTTTACAGTAAGAATCCTCTCTTTACCTTTAACCCTGGGAAGCTAGATTATAATATATCCTGGGGTAGACTTGGTTGGGTTGAGTCTGACTGCTGTATCATCCTCTAGATTTGGGAAGTTTTCTGCAATTAACACTTTGATTATTTGTTCCACCTCTTTGACATTCTCAGGTCCCTCTTGAACCCCAATAACTTGGATATTTGCTTCTTTCATGCTATCCTATATTTTCCATCAGTTTTATTCCTTCATCTTGATCCTTTTTTTCTATTCCAATTCTGTATTCTCTTCAGGCTCACTGATTTCTTGTGTTTGATCTTTTCTTCTACTGATACCTTCTACTGTGTTTTAAATATCACCTAGTCAACTTAGTTTGATTTGTTTAATTACTTCTATCTATATCAATTTTTATTATAACGTTACATCATTTCTTTGTGTTCTCTTGAAGTTCATTAAATTTCCTTAAAATAGTTATTTTACAATCTCCATCTGAAAATTTCCATTCCTAGATGGTTGATTTCTGGCATCTTAGTTTAGTCTTTAGGTGAGGCCATAGTTCTTTGGGGGTTCTTGACATTTGTTGGTATATGACATCATGTGCACATTGAAGGAATATTTATAATAATCTGGCTTTGTTTTTGATTGTCCCTATAGAAATTCTAGGAGTCTGTTTATTTTCTCTTAGCCTATGGATAATTCTGTTATTGCAGCACTGGATATTAATTCAAAGCTCATTTCAGGTCTGCTATTGATATTTCTTCATGGTTTCCTTCGCATAATACTTGCCAATCTCAGATTTATTCCAAATTTGCAGTTGATGTGTTTTTCAGAATGAACTGGGAAAGTACCTAAAAATGTAGTTCATCCCTACAAGCCTCTTTTTAGAACTGAGATAAGCTCAGACTCCTAGTCTTGTGTCCATCATTGCCATAATACTAGATCACACTTGAAACCCATACCCCACCGAAGTCAGTGCAACCAGGGAACAAGGCCAAAGCTCACCCTGCTATGGTTTGTCTCCTTTTGATGTGTACTCAACTGTTCAATCCTACTGTTATCAGTCACTGGTGATACTGTCTGGGTTATAAGACTGATCAACTGTGGCCATGGGACTTCACTTGGCCCTGAAGCAAGTCTAGAGGCTTTGTCTGCAAGCACTGGTTATGGACAGAGACTGTTAATATTTGCTCAATGTTGAGTTTTTCCAGTCTGGCACTGAGTCCCAAGACAAACCTGTGATCCTTGTTGCTGAAGGTTGTAGGAGGGTGTTAGAGGTAGCCTCAAGTGACTAGGCAGGCACTAGATTTGCACGTGGGTCTTACAGTCATCAGACCCAGAGCAATGCGAGGCTAATGTGAGGTAGGTGGTGATACATGTCAAAATACATCTGCCCCACTAGGACATGGGTCTCCACCTGACATTCAGGCAAGTCAGTAGTCTGCATTCACAGGACATTAGATCCAGTAGGATCTGCCCTTGGCTCCTTGCTGTCCACTCAAGTTTTAAGGAGTGCGATAAAGGCAGGCCCCTGGCTGCTTTGCCTAGTACTAGTTTGAGTCACACCTGGGTATCACAGTCATGAGGCCTTATGAAGTCTCAGATGTGCATGTCAGGCCCACTTGAGGCTGGCAGTGATGTGGGGAGCAAACCGGACTAGACTGAGTTACTGGAATTAAGACTTATTCTATGCATCTGCTCTCCCACAATATGGCGCTGGGAGAGAAGTAAACAGCTTCCGCACAGCTGCCTCCAGTTCAACCAATAAACTGTAGGACTTGCTCCTGATTGGAGGAGAGCAGCGTACTCGGCGTGTGGGCAGCCGAGTTAGGATTGGCGGAGGAGGACTATAAAGGAGGAGAGAGACGGCATGCACCAGGAACATCTAAGGGGAACATCTGAGGGAACACCTGTGCAGCCCCTGAGAAAGCCGGCCGGCGGTGTGCCGCTCCCCTGCGGAAGTGGGGAATGTGGCCAGGGGGAACTGCCCTTCCACGGAGGTGGAAGGGACAGTAGCCAACCCGGGAAGAACCAGCAGCAAACCCGGGGAGGGCCGAGCAGACAAAAGAACAGCGCAGGGTTTAGTGTCGTTCCTCCACGAAGAGGGGGAGCGACATAATGGTGCCGTGACTCGGATAGGAAACCTGACTCGGATTAGGAAACCTAGAACGGATAGGAAACCTAGCTCGGATAGGAAACCTAGGACGGATAGGAAACTTAGGAGGGAGGAAACGGGAAGAACTGGGAAAATATCGGAGAGAGAGACTAGCAAACAGCCTAGGGAAAAGCCGGACGAAAAAGGTGCCGGAGGAAGCTATTGAAAGCCTAGGCATAGACTCAGATACGGACTACGGGGGGAAGCTGGGAGAAATCTCTAAGGTCGAAAGCGAAAGTGAAAGCTAGAACAAACAGACTCGGATGTGGACTGTGGGGAGAGGCCAGGAGAAATGAGGGAGGAGTATTGTTGGAAGAAAGCTTGGGGAAACAAACCGGGTAGAGAAAAATGTTAGGGAAATTGAAGCCGCGGGGGGCAGGCCAAGGCGGAAACGAAACCCACTTTGGGATTCTCAAGTTAGCCCGGGAATGGGGGGCGAAAAGTTGAAACCAGAAGCTGAAACGTAAGCCGGATTGGGATCCGTCTGATTAGCCCGGGGAGCAAAGGACGGGAAGCCAAACCGTGGGGCGGAGACGTAAGCTGGGTTGAATTCGCCAGGCTAGCCCGGGGAACTTAGATTGAATGCTAGTGGCGGACACGTAAGCTACGCTGTGTGACTCGTGGAGGCTGCCGCGCGCAGACAGAGCGTGCGGGGCTCAAGTACATAGGGAACGCGGGGCTGGCGCGAGGCCGTGGTTCAGACGCGAAAGGGTTAAGTGCGAGACCGCGGAGTGTGCGCGCAAAGCCCAGCTGCGCAGATGAGAGAGGCGCGGGCTGAAGCGGCTCAGAGCCGGAAAGCTGCCAAGAAGCAGCCTCGGGGCGGGCGCAGCCGGGAAGCCGCGGGGATAAGAGAAACAGAAGTTTAAAATGAGAGAAATAGGAATGCTGGAAGATAGAAGTAAAATGGGAGAAATAGGAATGCCCGGAGATAGAGAAATAGAGAAATAGAAAGGCCTCCCCTCAACATGGCGATGAGAAAGCTTGGATTCGGTCTGCCTGATTAAGGCGGTAAGCACCAGCAAGCAGCTCGACCAGAGTATGAGCTGCAGGTCACCGAAGATAGGCACGAACCAACACTAATAAGTCTCCCCCACAATACGGCAATGAGAAAGCTTGGATTCGGTCTGCCTGATTAAGGCGGTAAGCGCCAGCAGGCGGCTCGACCAAAGTATGAGCCGCAGGTCACCGAACACAGGCACGCATCAGCGCCTAAAAACCTCCTCACAACATGGCGAAGAGAGGACCCGGATTCGGTTTGCCTGATTGATAGGACTTGTAAGAACCTGTGGCAACTCTAGCAAGTAGAGCAGAGTGTGTGCCGCGGGACACCGAAGACAGGCGCGTATCAACACCAAAAATAAAAAGAAAGGGGGATCTGTGGGGAGCAAACCGGACTAGACTGAGTTACTGGAATTAAGACTTATTCTATGCATCTGCTCTCCCACAATATGGCGCTGGGAGAGAAGTAAACAGCTTCCGCACAGCTGCCTCCAGTTCAACCAATAAACTGTAGGACTTGCTCCTGATTGGAGGAGAGCAGCGTACTCGGCGTGTGGGCAGCCGAGTTAGGATTGGCGGAGGAGGACTATAAAGGAGGAGAGAGACGGCATGCACCAGGAACATCTAAGGGGAACATCTGAGGGAACACCTGTGCAGCCCCTGAGAAAGCCGGCCGGCGGTGTGCCGCTCCCCTGCGGAAGTGGGGAATGTGGCCAGGGGGAACTGCCCTTCCACGGAGGTGGAAGGGACAGTAGCCAACCCGGGAAGAACCAGCAGCAAACCCGGGGAGGGCCGAGCAGACAAAAGAACAGCGCAGGGTTTAGTGTCGTTCCTCCACGAAGAGGGGGAGCGACATAATGGTGCCGTGACTCGGATAGGAAACCTGACTCGGATTAGGAAACCTAGAACGGATAGGAAACCTAGCTCGGATAGGAAACCTAGGACGGATAGGAAACTTAGGAGGGAGGAAACGGGAAGAACTGGGAAAATATCGGAGAGAGAGACTAGCAAACAGCCTAGGGAAAAGCCGGACGAAAAAGGTGCCGGAGGAAGCTATTGAAAGCCTAGGCATAGACTCAGATACGGACTACGGGGGGAAGCTGGGAGAAATCTCTAAGGTCGAAAGCGAAAGTGAAAGCTAGAACAAACAGACTCGGATGTGGACTGTGGGGAGAGGCCAGGAGAAATGAGGGAGGAGTATTGTTGGAAGAAAGCTTGGGGAAACAAACCGGGTAGAGAAAAATGTTAGGGAAATTGAAGCCGCGGGGGGCAGGCCAAGGCGGAAACGAAACCCACTTTGGGATTCTCAAGTTAGCCCGGGAATGGGGGGCGAAAAGTTGAAACCAGAAGCTGAAACGTAAGCCGGATTGGGATCCGTCTGATTAGCCCGGGGAGCAAAGGACGGGAAGCCAAACCGTGGGGCGGAGACGTAAGCTGGGTTGAATTCGCCAGGCTAGCCCGGGGAACTTAGATTGAATGCTAGTGGCGGACACGTAAGCTACGCTGTGTGACTCGTGGAGGCTGCCGCGCGCAGACAGAGCGTGCGGGGCTCAAGTACATAGGGAACGCGGGGCTGGCGCGAGGCCGTGGTTCAGACGCGAAAGGGTTAAGTGCGAGACCGCGGAGTGTGCGCGCAAAGCCCAGCTGCGCAGATGAGAGAGGCGCGGGCTGAAGCGGCTCAGAGCCGGAAAGCTGCCAAGAAGCAGCCTCGGGGCGGGCGCAGCCGGGAAGCCGCGGGGATAAGAGAAACAGAAGTTTAAAATGAGAGAAATAGGAATGCTGGAAGATAGAAGTAAAATGGGAGAAATAGGAATGCCCGGAGATAGAGAAATAGAGAAATAGAAAGGCCTCCCCTCAACATGGCGATGAGAAAGCTTGGATTCGGTCTGCCTGATTAAGGCGGTAAGCACCAGCAAGCAGCTCGACCAGAGTATGAGCTGCAGGTCACCGAAGATAGGCACGAACCAACACTAATAAGTCTCCCCCACAATACGGCAATGAGAAAGCTTGGATTCGGTCTGCCTGATTAAGGCGGTAAGCGCCAGCAGGCGGCTCGACCAAAGTATGAGCTGCAGGTCACCGAACACAGGCACGCATCAGCGCCTAAAAACCTCCTCACAACATGGCGAAGAGAGGACCCGGATTCGGTTTGCCTGATTGATAGGACTTGTAAGAACCTGTGGCAACTCTAGCAAGTAGAGCAGAGTGTGTGCCGCGGGACACCGAAGACAGGCGCGTATCAACGCCAAAAATAAAAAGAAAGGGGGATCTGTGGGGAGCAAACCGGACTAGACTGAGTTACTGGAATTAAGACTTATTCTATGCATCTGCTCTCCCACAATATGGCGCTGGGAGAGAAGTAAACAGCTTCCGCACAGCTGCCTCCAGTTCAACCAATAAACTGTAGGACTTGCTCCTGATTGGAGGAGAGCAGCGTACTCGGCGTGTGGGCAGCCAAGTTAGGATTGGCGGAGGAGGACTATAAAGGAGGAGAGAGACGGCATGCACCGGGAACATCTAAGGGGAACATCTAAGGGGAACGCCTGTGCAGCCCCCAGAGAGCCGGCCGGTGGTGTGCCGCTCCCCTGCGGAAGTGGGGAATGTGGCCAGGGGGAACTGCCCTTCCACGGAGGTGGAAGGGATAGTAGCCAACCCGGGAAGAACCAGCAGCAAACCCGGGAAGGGCCGAGCAGACGAAAGAACAAGCGCAGGGTCCTGTGTCGTTCCTCCACGAAGAGGGGGAGCGACATAATGGTGCCGTGACTCGGATGTGAAGCCTAGGCAGGGTTTAGTGTCGTTCCTCCATGAAGAGGGGGAGCGACACAGTGATACATACTAGAACAAGTAGATCCTACCAGAGGCCAGGTATCTGCCTGATCCTGTAACAAGTCTAGAGATTCTGCCTGTGAGCACTGGTCTTAGGGTAAAGGCCTTTGTGTAATAGTTTATCAGGTGCTGGGTTTCACAGCAGTGGACCTGGCCTTGAGCTCCAAGGTGTGATTCTGAGCGCCCTCTCTTGTCCTACTCTTTGATGCTCTACTTTGTTAGAGATTAGGGAAGGTAGCAGAGGTGGTCCTCTAGGCACCTGGTTATGGAGGGTCAAAATATTCAGTCTCTAGTTATGGGTCTGAGGGCAGAGGCCTTGGAGTCATATCTGTATCTGAATTTTATCACAGTTGGCCTGGCGCTGGTATTCAAGTATAAGAACTGAATTTAACTCCCTCTCCCAAAAGTGGGGATATCTTTCTCAAGCTGTGCTCTTGGAGCTGAAGGAGGGGTGATATGGGCAACTCTTTCCTTCCTGTCTTCTTTAATGGGGATTTACTTATTATACTAAAATAAGTCTTTGTAGTCTTTTACATGGCTTTCAGAACCTTGTGAAGGTGATTTGGTATGTGAGTAGCTTTTCAAGATGATGTCTCTGTGGAGAGATTGCCATTGGAGCATATTAATTCAGCCATCCTTTTGCTCCACCTACCCATTATGCTGATTTAAAATTTGTCTGTAGTTGCTTTTATTTCTCTTTTCTCTCTTGAAGGGGTGTCTTCCTGTGTCTTTACTACTGACCCACCATTTCCTATGGAAATGCTGATGGATTCTGCCTTTTCCCTTAGCAGCTAGATTGTCGGGCTGGATTTGGTCCAGGCATTAAACAACAAAAACAAACAGAGAAATGTGCTTTCTCTTTCTCACTTTTACTTTCCTTGGGCTGTGGCATCTCTAGAGTGCTGCACAACAGATGGAGACACAATGCTTGCTGTTTCAGTTCATGAACAGCTTACCTTAGTGATTCAAACCAGAGATCAAAGAACTGCACAGGTTTGGAAGTCAGACATATCTAGATCCAGCCTTTTAGCTTTTTCCTCTCCCATAAATTTACACAAAAGTGGTTTAATCAAAGATATTTGTATCTTCTCCAATTAAAGAAGTCACAGCATAATACTTTGGGGCATAAAGATAGTCAATTTTCATGAGTACGGGTATTAAATTTGTGCTCCAGTATTAAATTGCCAACTCATTCAAGAGCTTAACAAAGTAAGGCTACATGTGGTTAAATGAAAGCAAGCTGACAGGGAACATCTTTTTGACCCAGTATTCTTTTAACTAGTATGAATGACTAAGAAACAGCAATGAGAACTTTGACTATGTGTCAAGTAAATAAGCAGGTTAATTGGGGCACAAAGAGTTTAGAAGCTAAGAAAAAGAGAAAATAATTTTGAGAATTTGAGAAATTCACTGATAAATAGTTAATTATCAACTATTCCTCTTGCTATCTTCATTAAAAACATTCTGTACCAACTTTGCTATTTTGGACTGACTTGTTATGTGACAGGTATAACTGTTGAATGAACTAAAGGAACTTAGCACATTTCTATGTGATAATCCTTGAAATGGAGATAACTAAATTATGGGAGTTGTTGAAAGTGATAGAAATTTTTAAGGGAAGCCCAGCTGTTGTATTGAGGTGTTTAGTTCTTCAGAGAGTAAGTGTATACAGCAGGTAATTCTATCCAATCTTTCTCTTGAGAAAATTTACTGCTTCATTTTTCTGATCCTATTTCTTACATTCAATAAACATTTGTGGAGCATTTGTTATGGTCCAAGCTGCATGGATGGCACTATGAATACAGACTGAAATGCACAGTTGTTTACTTCAAGGAACTCATATTCTAATGGAGAGAAAGATAAATAAACAGATGTTTATGATACTATGTAAGTGGTAAGATGTGGCCATACCTAACTCAGGCTGGGATCAGATTAAGTATTGGGAGAAGATGTGTCAGACAAATCTTGAAGGACTGGTCAGATAGGATCTGTTGAGGAAAGGGAAGCAGGTGATTTCTAGGCTTTTCTATGCTTTGAGGCTGCTTAGAACTTGGATGATGTTTGAAGAGTCACTAGAAGGGTTGTTATTGGGTTTATTGGTGAGGAGTGTGTCATCTTTAGAGGGCTGCTGTATAGGCTCTCTAGCTAATGTGAATACACTTAGCTGTGACCTCTGCTATTGGTTTATATCCTTCTCAGTATTCTCTTCTTTGTATTTGACGAAAGGTGTTTTTTTTTTTTTTTTTTTTTTTTTTTTTTTTTTTTTTTTTTTTTAATGAAAGAACAGTACCATTAGATATCACTGGAAGCCTGTCATGGTGTGAGACAAAACTGTATTGAAAGAATTACAAAGTTAATTTATTAATGAATCATACAGATTAATGATTACTAGACACCATTTAATTCATGTGTTGACTACTGCTTGCTTATCTACTTGAAACTGGTGCTTAATCATAGACAAAAACCAGATTCAGTTACAGCTTCTAGTTGCTTTTCAATCACAGGGCAGTGGGAGGTAAATCCAACACATGGGTTAAAATACAAAATACTCTGGCTTTTTGGGGATGGAATCTTTATGGTCTAAAGCATTTTAAGTAATTCTTGGATGGAATAAGTTACCAGTCTGATAGCTATATGTAAAACTGGCTTTTAAAAGCTTTCTCTCCAACCTTTTACATTGGAACTAATACAAGTGACAGGAACAGAGTTTGTTTTGAATAAAGCTGGTGTAAATTCTTAATAACAAAATAAGAACACATGCATTCTCAGAGATTTCCTCAATTATTAGTAGGGATTTACAAAATAGCTTTGTCATAAAGCCTGGACAGATTATTTCTATCAGACCATAAACATAAAATGCTATTAAATGTTAAAGGCTTGCCAATTAAGGATTTATATTTGTAACAGAGGCACAGATACACAACCAAAACATACCTTTTTCTTTCACTGTAATCTGTGGAACTAGCTGGTAGCAGATCAACTGTATTAATAAAATTCCACATCTTTATCAGCAAATCATTCACTCAAACTTGGCTTCCCTCATAGCTATTGCTCATGCTTTGCTTTTTCGCATATTTACTAATTACAAGTCTAGGAAAGTAGGCACCAGTTGGAGAAAATCTCTTGTCCTCATTATGAAGGAAAAAGTACGTTATAAATGTGAAGGGACTCTGGACAAAGAACTCAGGACTTCAGGGTGCTTATTAACTCAGAAAAGCTGGACTGAGACTATAAAATAAAATGACAGCTAAGAAACAGTAGCTTACATCAAAACCTCTTAAGAAATCTCAGGCTGGGTGTGCTATTATGGTCTCAATTGTATATAGATTTTTATGTTCTGCCCTTATGTTACACTACTTCACCTTGGCACTAGGCTATAGGTCCCTGGCTGAGGTCTGGTAAGTGGGTATGGCCTCTGTATTGCTGGGAAACCTTTGGAGAAGAAAAGGTGCTATAACACCTATGCAAGAAGAAATTGCTTTAATTCAGGGCTGTGGTTCCAGATGCTACCTTTAAGTGCTTTTTAAAAAGGTGCCTCTTCTGAGCAGGGCAGATTTTGGAAAGCAGAGTACAACCTGAATTTCAGCCCCTCCTCATCATCTAAAACATGCATCATGCATGGTTGGTCATCCTGCTTGAGTGGCCTGAGCTTTCGTAGATGCCTATGAACACAAGGCTCTGTAGCAGCTGTACATCACCTATAGAAAGCATTTGCTCTAGACTTCTTTAGTTTTTAGTGTAAGGCTCATTCTTGATTTTCTGTTTTATCCTGTGCTTAGTATAAAGCCAAACTCAATAAATATTTGATCTGTAACTGCCCCTGATTAGCTGACAAATAGTTTAGGAGAATTGTTACTGAGTTGTAATACCCAAACACATTTAAGGAATGGGATGTGTCATTTGTGATAAGGCAATCAAAATTTTTCTGTAGGTCTAGACCTACAATTTTAGTAACTACTTATAGTAAAATGTTCCTCATTAACATGAATGATTTGCTACCCAACTGCTTCCTTTGTCAGAAGAGGCTATATTAAGTACTTTAGTCTGTTCTTAATCATAGTACAGCCAAATCACTATGGAGACAGATGAATATTCATCAAAGTTCAAAGAGAACCCAAAGTATAGAAATGCAAAGGGGCAGTGAAAGACAAAGAGAGGCAAAAAGGGGAAGAAATTGTCTGCAGAGATAGTGATATGGAGGCAAGGAATCTCTTTTCTGAATAAGCACAAAAATTTCTTGCCCTATTATCAGTAAAGGTGTTCTCTGCTAATTTGGTTCCTGGGTCATCAGAAAAGACACTCCTGTGATGAAACAAGCTCTCCTGTTTTGATAGATTATATTAACTACGAACATATGCTTCCTGGGAAGAATTTCCTAGATATAGCCCAAAGCATCTTTCTTTCGAACATTTTTGCTTTGCATTCAAACTAGGTTCTGATTTTGTGCCAGAAAATTTCTTGCAATTCTTTTATTGCCAGAAACCAGAGGTAGTGTTTTTGTTTGGAACCATATGTGTCCTTTCCGTTGTTTCTTGTTATCAGCTGTACTCAATGTTTTGATTCGATGGGTGAATCAGCTGCACAGGAAATTTTGTGCCCAGCTTCCTCCTCCTGCTCCTCCACTGATTCAGAAACTATTTATTTTGCCATGGAGACAGAAATGAAATTCTAGTAATGTTTTCCCTGTCTTCCATGATCCAACATTGTTTCTAAGAAATTTCTAAAGATTGTCTTCCAAATTTGTAATCTTTTCTGACAGTTATTTTTGTCTGTGTGGGAAATGAACAGGAGCTAGAAATCAAGCAAATTTAATCATACGAATCATTTTTCAAATGGGATAAAAATGGAATATTTCAGAATTTTACCTGATGCTAGCAGAGGTTGTTGATGGAGAGGCAAAGAAAGCCAAGAAAGTCTTTTATAGCTTTATTAGTCTTGAAGGACCCCAAAAGTGGTGCCCTTTTGTGACGACCCCAGAAACACAGACTCCAGATCAGGCGATGCAAAAAAGCAAGAGGCAGTTTTATTTCATTTGCGCAAATGGGCCCTCTGCTGCCGCAAGCAGCGAGAAAGAAAGAGGATCCCTGAGCAATCATTTCACACAGCTTTTAAGGGGCAAAACCACAAAATTAACATACCATAGGGTGGCGTGAGTTCACTGGGCAACTACAAGGGGAGGGGGTCGTTGAGGAGGAGAAATGGTGGCTACGTGCCTTACGTGCCTTACGTGCCTTGCCTTTCTTTGTTAAGCTTGGACAAGGGGAGGGGGTCGTTGAGCGGTGAGGAAGTATAGTCAGTGGAAAAGTACTGGGTCGAAGTTCCTGTTTTTCTATCTTATCAAGGCCACCTTTAAGGCGGCTCTCGGCGGCTCTCAGCCGCTCCCTTCAGTCTTTCTAGAGTCCTTATGAAATCAGTACATTCAGCCTTTTGTATTTGCTGGTTCTGCATCTGTAGCTGAAATATTTGGGAAAAAAAAAATACCTCTGTATTGAACATGTACAGACTTTTTTTTTCTTGTCAATATTCCCTAAACATTGCAGTATACCAACTGTTTACATACCATTTATACTGTGTTAGGTTTTATAAATAGAGATGATTTAAACTTTACTGGAGATGTTATATGTAGATACTATACCATTTTTTTTTTTTGACAGGCAGAGTGGACATTGAGAGAGAGAGACAGAGAGAAAGGTCTTCCTTTGCCGTTGGTTCACCCTCCAATGGCCGCCACAGCCAGCGTGCTGCAGCCGGCGCACCGCGCTGATCCGATGGCAGGAGCCAGGTACTTCTCCTGGTTTCCCATGGGGTGCAGGTCCCAAGCACTTGGGCCATCCTCCACTGCACTCCCTGGCCACAGCAGAGAGCTGGCCTGGAAGAGGGGCAAGCGGGACAGAATCCGGCGCCCCGACCGGGACTAGAACCCTGTGTGCCGGCGCCGCTAGGTGGAGGATTAGCCTAGTGAGCCGCGGCGCCGGCCAGATACTATACCATTTCAAGTAAAGGATTTGAACACCCCAGGATTTGGGTATCTGTTGTGTGTGTGTGTTGTGGGGAGGTCCTAAACTTGTGCTCATCCTCCTACATACTTTATCTTTAGATTACTTATAAAACCTAATACAATGTAGATGATATGTAAATAGTGAGTATAATATATTGTTTAGGGAATATATATATATATAGGGAATATATATATATAGGGAATATATATATATATACAAATGCAGCTTTTTAAAGACTATTTTCTGTCCTTGATTGGTTGAATACAAGGATGTAGAACTCATGAGTAGAAAGGCCCAACTATATTTATGCAGCTTAATCTGGGAGCAGATAGTATGTATTGCAAAAAACATGGTAAACAGAAAGCTAGTTTGTTTTACTTAGCCAAAAGTTTTCTCATTCAGTAATAATATTCATTATAATTATAATAGTTAATATAATTGAATACACCGATATAGGGTGTGTTGGGATCAGGACAGGAAGGGATACTTGTGAGAACATGCCTGGGAACTGAGTACACCATAAAACTAACTATAATATATAGTTATATATTATATAATATATAATAAAATATATAAATATATAATCAATTTATAATAATATTCATTAATAGTTCAGCTTATCTTCATCTTCATGCCTTGGTATGGGACTTTGGAGAGGTGATGCCTCATGTGGAAGAAATTGTGGCCAGTAATGTTTAAGAGGGTGGGTGGCACACAGCCTGGGAACCTTTTTTTCTGGATAAATGAAGGCATAAGTCCCATTTGGCTAATCAGCAATTTCTCTGTGCAGCAGAAAGAATTCTAGCAAATTGTGTTTAGGCAAAGAAATAAAAATGGCTTTAGGTGAAGCTATTAAGTCTCTAGCCATAATATTTGAGAGTTAATAATGATTCTTGGCTCTTTCCCATTGGAAAGTTCCATGTGGATTAGCTTACATCAGCATGGATGCTCACCCTCACTAGCTTCATGGCTGACAAAACTGTGACTTGTAAATTTTTACCCTTCACCTTGGTGTGAAAGGCCATGTACTCAAGGTTACAAAGAGCAGAGAAAAGTATTTATTTTCCAGATGGTTTAAGTGATTGGAATGTAGGACTCAATATTTTTCTTTTCAACTATATATTTTCTTCTGATTGGGTTACTAGAGACAGAAAATAAAGAATAGGAGAAGTATGAGGGAATTTACCTGAGGCGAAAATGGTAAAGTTAGTATTAGTTATCTAAGAAGTTTCATTAGAAATTGAGTAGAAAAAAATTGAGATCAAAAGCAAAAGGCCACATGGATTTTTAAAATATTTTTTGTTATTTTAAATTTAAAATGTAATAATAAAATCAGCTTTGTTCTTATACATTAAAAAACCATTCACATTTATGAGAAACTAGTTTAAAAGTATGTAAGAATATTATTTTCCTTTAGAGAACTCTTATTTCAGAGGATGAAAAATGAATACCAGAAAATAAATATCATTAATAAGTTTATGAGAGTTTTGCCTTAGCTTTATCGTTACAATATAAAGATACTAACCAAATTTTGTTCTTGTTTTGATGCTTTCTCTATCTACAAAAGATTTTGTATTATGCCAACTACAAGATATTAGGCAATAGTTGCATTTAAAGAATTTTTTCCCCTGAAGTAAGAAGTAAGACTTATTATGAAAAATATCCCTGACAACAATTGAATACACCGATATAGGGTGTGTTGGGATCAGGACAGGAAGGGATACTTGTGAGAACATGCCTGGGAACTGAGTACACCATAAAACTAATAAAACCATAACAAATTCGATTTGGCAGTAAATGGTCCAATAACTGCAGGGATGAAAAACATTGTGAAACCTTGGCTCATGATGAAAACTTCATTAGGAGTTAAGCTTTGTTGATTACAAATTAAATGTTATTCCATTCTGCAAACTTAATTTGGGATCCGGGCCAAGAGTCATGGGAATTTTTTTTGAATCTTGGTTTCACTTCATTAGGCCAATCTGCTCTTCATGCAGATGTTCCAGAGGGAAATTTGGCATTGGGGCATTACATGGAAAGGATACCAGACTGGTAATTTTAAAAGCTTAGCTTCTAGTTTACAAGTTGTCGCTAATTGGGCATGTTGAACTGGACCTATGGAAGCTTTTTTGGGATTTGTTTCCTCATTGATAGAGTGATAGGCTGCCATCCAGGAAGAAACTTCTATGACTATTGTCCATAGTCCCCCGCATTCAAATGCAAAGTGGAAGAGGGATACCCGAGGCCTGCCAACTAGAAATTTTTCCTCAAGGTCTAGTCTTATATACATGTGCCCAGTGTGCTACTGTCTTCATCCGTGACACTATTAGTGTTGTTGATATGGGGGAGGAGATTCTGACTGATCAGCTTTAATACTGAAGGGAACAACAGAGTAAGTTTGAGAGTGAAACTAAAGTGAAGAATATAAGTTGTATAGTAGTAAAAGAAGTCAAAGGAAACTTATGGAGAAATAAACTCTAACACTTAAACAAGATGAAAATCATACTTGGTGCTATTTCTAGGCTATTAAGCTGTAGAATTTCCTAGAAAGAAGCAGGTTTCCCTGGTTGAAACCTGTGGGAATGTACTGGGTGCTATCCTCAGGAACTCAGTTACTGCTCTTGTTTCTCTGACAGACCTAAACCCCAGGGTTTTTTCAATGCTACCACTAGGTGGCACTAACAGTACATTCTCTACATAAAGCTGGTTCAACTTGGGGGATTTCTCTCCTGTTGAATTTGCTCAGGGACCATCCTGGGGTCCTACTTTTAGAATCTCCATGATTAAATGATTTAATACTAATATAGCCCAGGTTCTTAGAGCAAATTAATGTTTAGTCTTTCTAAAGAATTCGACTTAATGATTTATTGAACTCCCTTCAATATTTGTAAAAGTAAAACATAACTTCAGTCTGTGAGCAATTCCCGTCTCTGTTTTCAGATGGATGAGTACTGTGGAATTCCACGGCAACTGCACAGGTGAAGAGAATAGTTCAGGTTAATCCTTTAGGGAAGGTTTATTGATATATAGTTGAATTTTAATTGTACTGTGGTACAAAGACTTGACCAAAATACCTTTTAAATGTTATAGCTGGCATTGTGTTTTAAGCAGTCTTCCATGTTTTCCCTCATTGTGTCCACCCCACCTCCCCATTTGCCTTTTTTAAAAACATTTATTTTTATTTATTTGGAAGACTAGTTTCAGAGGGAGAGAGGAGGAGGAGGAGGAGGGGAAGGGGGAGGGGGAAGGAGAAAAAGAGGGAGAGGAGGAGGAGGAAGAAATCTTCCATCATCTGGTTTACTCCCCAAATGGCAACAATGGCCAGGGATAGGCCAGGCCAATGCCAGGCAAAAACCAGGATCCAGGAGCTTCATCTGGATCTCCCATGTGGGATTAGGGGCCCATATGCCGACAATGGCTTAATCCATTATGACATAATGCTGGCTCCCCTTCTTTTTTGGGGGGCCATCTTCCATTGGTTTCCCAGGTACATTAGTAGGGAGCTAGATTAGAAGTTGCTGGCCCACGCTGGTGCCACAGCTCACTAGGCTAATCCTATGCCTGCGGTGCCGGTACCCCGGGTTCTAGTCCCGGTCGGGGCACCGGATTCTGTGCCAGTTGCTCCTCTTCCAGTCCAGCTCTCTGCTGTGGCCTGGGGAAGCAGTGGAGGATGGTCCAAGTGCTTGGGTCCTGCACCTGCATGGGAGACCAGGAGAAGCACCTGGCTCCTGGCTTCGGATCAGTGCGGTGCGCTGGCTGCAACAGCCATTGTGGGGTGAACCAATGGAAAAGGAAGACCTTTCTCTCTGTCTTTCTCTCTCTCACTGTCCACTCTGTCTGTCAAGAAAAAAAAAAAAAAAAAAAAAAAGAAGTTGCCGGCCCTGCCCAACTTTCCTTCTTCCTACTCAACCAGTCAATTTTGGACTCTTTGCCTCAGTGGAGGGATGTAACAGTACAAGATATATACACATGTACATGTCTCTGAATTTTCTGTTTCAAAATTCCAAATCTTTGTGTGAAGAGGAATTTATGAGGATAGAATGAGTGCTGAAGCCTGGAAGAGTTTCCTCAGTGTAGGAACGGGAAAGTGACAGAGGCCTGTGGGTTCCAGGAAAAGAGAGACCAGGGGCTCACACACTGCCAGTGACATTAAAGTACCTGCAGGTCCCTAAAGAGAAAGTGGGAACTGTGCAGCATCATATACAATTACTCTCCTAAAATTGTGCATGGAAATGGCAGAAAGCCATAAAAATTAAAGGGGCCGTATCATCAGAGGTACTGTGTGTCACATTAACAACCACTTGTGTGGGCTGGACTACTTTGTATTAATCACCACACCTAGAATGCTCGGTGCTTTGGACTTCATGTAACTTTGTAAAAGGGTAAGACTAAGTTCTTTCTGTTAGTCCACAGCATAGGGCTTGAGATAGAAAGTTGCATTCTAGTAAGTGGATTGGGCTTTGTTTCTTTTCTGCTGGAAGTTCTTTTCTTTGGCTATTTTAGTATCCTGGAATTCTGATCCTTCCTACCATGGCTCATACAATGCAGCCTCCTTTAAATGCCTTTGCTTGATGAGGTTGAAAGTGATCTTGTCTTTGGAATTTTTTTAGCATGCAAATTCCCTTACAGGACACTTTCCCATCCTATCTTGAATTGTGATTATTTGAGAGCCTAGCATCAAAGCAGGGGTCATGGTATATGCATGGCTGAAATGCCAGAATCTCATGCATTTAAATATTCTTCAGTGGATTGTTATGATTTGAAAAGTTTTCTTTTTCTTTCTTCTCTTTGATGTTGTAAACACAATTATAAAGACCATTGGAATTAAAGTAAGGGATATTTACCATAGCATCATGCTTCACGATCATTGAGAAATTATGATTGCTTAGGAATCTGTATGAAGAGGCTTGAAAAAGTTCATGGTAAATATATATTGAGAAAACTATGTATCATTTCAAAACTTTTTGGACCATTTTAAACTCATCTTTTAATTCTACTTTTACATAAGCTTTTGTGTAAATCCCCTCATATGTTATCTGAAAGATAATTGATTTTCTTTCATCTTAAATTTTTTTTACCAGTTTTATAAAATGATGTAGGATTGTTGAAAAGCTGATAAAATGGAAAAAGCAAAAATGTATAAATCATTTGACATTTCTGGGATTCTTTGTAAATCTCTATATTTTACAACTACTTTAAGTATGGCCTTATACATGCTGTAGACCTGATTTTTCTCCTTTTTCATTATTTGGCCTTCTATGCCAATAAATATGAATTTCTGCAGAGTTTTATTGGCTGCTTAATATTCTATAATATAGATACCCCAATTTACTTGATTCGTACCCTTTTCAGGGGTTTTCCACTAAATTATGTTAGTAGGTCTCAGGACTTAGCTGACAAGGCCTTACTATAGATGCATAAACAAAGGTAATTTCAGATAGAAGTGTGAATATATAAATTTTCATGGATCCAGAAGAAATTTTCTGAAGTCTATTTTTTTAAAAATTAATTTTGTTATATACAAGTTTGAAATCACTTGTTTTAAAATATTATTTTTCCTGATTTTATAAAATTATTTTGTTCAAACTCTTTATGCAACTTCCAGTCTCATTGTCATCGTTGTTTCGAGATGTCTGTTTTGAATTTTAAGTTTTAAATTTTACAAGGCTGTAAACAATCATTGAATCTTAAAATGTCCATTTCACTCCAATACATTACAATTAGGTATTAGTTACCTCAGATCAGGGAAAATATATGGTACCTGTCATTTGGGGACTGACTTATCTCACTGATGGTTTCAAATTGTGTACATTTTTTTGCAAAAGACAGTATTTTATTTTATTTTTTTACAGCTGAGTAGTACTCCATATTGTGTATGGGCCATGATTTCTTTATCCATTCAATAGTTGATGAACATCTGGATTGATTCCATATCTTAGCTATTGTGAATTAAATCTTAGCTATTGTGAATTGAGCTGCAATAAACATGGGGGGTATGGATAACTCTTTTCTTATTCTGATTTCTTTTGGTTTGGGTAAATTCCCAGCAGTGGAATGGCTGGATCATAAAGTAGTTCTATATTCAGATTTCTGAGGTATGTTCACAGTCTTCCACAGTGGCTGCACCAGTTTACATTCCCACCAACAATGAATTAGTGGATCTTTTTCTCCATCTTTGCCAGCATTAGTTGTTTATTGATTTTTGTATGAGAGCCATTCTAACTGGAGTGAGGTGAAACCTCTGATTTGCATTTTCCTGATGGCTAATGATCCTGAGCATTTTTTCAAGTGTCTATTGGCCATTTGAATTTCCGCTCTTGAAAAATGTATGTTCAAGTTATTTGCCCATTTCTTAACTTGATTGTTTGTTTTGTTGTTGAATTTCTTGAGCTTTCATAGATTCTGGATATTAACCCTTTATCAGCTGTGTAGTTTGTAAATATTTTCTTCCATTCTGCCAGTTGCCTCTTCACTTTGCTGAGTGTTTCTTTTGCAGTTCAGCTTGATTTAAACCCATTTGTCAATTTTGGCTTTGATTACCTGTGCTTCTGGGGTCTTTTCCAAGAAGTCTTTGCCAATGTCTTACAGAGTACACATTATCATATTTAATCAAACTTGTTTCATTTGTAATACTTTTTGAACTAATGTATATGGTAATCACTAGAAATTTTATTTTCACTTCAAGGACTCATTTGCTCTTTGTGATTTTTTACTTACCACTTACTATTGTTTTGGTTCTTTTTTTGCATTACTTTTTAAATGTTTTATATTTTAAGTTTGAAATATTTCATACATACTGAACAGAACAAAAGATATTAACATTTAGAAATAATAATGGCAACAATAATGATAATGATCAAGCAGGTACTATATTTTTCTGTGTCAGGATTCATAATTTACAGCCTTTGGTGAGGAGAATCAGAAGAACTTTTAGTGTCTAATGGATGCTACAAACTAACCAAGGACTTGATATTTTTCCCCTAATTTTATATTATGGAAAATCTTTTTTTTAATTAATTTTTTTATTTAGTAAATATAAATTTCCAAAGTACAGTTAATGGATTACAATGGCTTCCCACACCCCATAATTTCCCTCCCACTCACACCCCTCCCATCTCCTGCTCCCTCTCCCATTCCATTCACATCAAGATTCATTTTCAATTATCTTCATATACAGAAGATTGATTTAGTGTATACTAAGTAAAGATTTCATCAGTTTGCACCCACACAGAAACACAAAGTGTAAAATACTGTTTCAGTACTAGTTATAGCATTATTTCACATTGGACAACACATTAAGGACAGATCCCACATGAGAAGTAAGCACATAGTGACTCCTGTTGTTGACTTTACAATTTGACACTCTTGTTTATGGCATCAGTAATCACCCTAGGCTCTAGTCATGAGTTGCCAAGGCTATGGAAGCCTTTTGAGTTCGCCAACTTCGAAAATCTGAAAGAAAGAGTGGTACCCATAAAAACTCCGACTAGATGCAGCAATTGTAGTGTCTGCTACATAGATGATCCCTGATTTATGATGGTTTGACTTATGATTCTTTAATTTTGCTGTGGTCCAAAAGTGACACAATTCAGTGGAAACCAAACTTCAGATTTTGAATTTTGGTATTTTCCCAGGCCAGCAATATGTAGTACCACATTGTCTTGCATGTCCATCTGTAGGCTTGTATAGGTGTTCTAAGCATGTTTAAGGTAGGCTGGGTTACATTATGATGATTGGTGGGTTAGGTGCATTAAATGCATTTTTCAAATGAAAAGAAGTTTATCAAGATGCAATCCATTGTAAGTTGAGGAGCAAATTGTTTTTTTTTTCTTTTTCCCAATCTGTCTGCCTTCCATTCAGTTTTCTATCTCTCCTTCCCTGCCTTCCTCCCTTGCTCCATTCCTACTCCCCCAATACAGATATATGTACATAAATTTTTTCCATACCATCTGAAAATAAATTATAGTCATCAGGCCATTTTTTCTTTACATACTTCTGCAAATAAAAACAGTTACCCTCATAACTGAAATGTAATCATTACATATAATAAAATTAACAATAAAATAATGTATAATACCCATACTGTTATCTAAATATATTTTATTATTGACTCAAGAATGTCTTTATAAATGTATATTTTTTCTCAAAAATGTTCCTATAGTTCCATAGTCAGGTGTAGTGATTGTAGAAGTGCTGTTCATGGACCCATGGAGATTCTTGATAACTTTTAGGGGGCTAGCTAATCAGGTTAAGACTATTTTCATAATTATACTAAGAAATAATTTGTTTTCCCTCTTTTGTTATTATCAATGATAGTAGTGCATTAGTGATGATGAGTGAAACTGCTGTGTCTAAGCACATTTCAAGGCAGTGGTTTGCAATGTTCTACTAAGTTGACTGCTGAACACTATCAGGAAAAAAAGCCAGTTTTCCTTTACTGATGGAACAGCATATTTTATTAAATACTGAGTGTTCAGTGTGTGTATTTTAAGTATTCTTATAACTAAAGGGAAGACACTCATAATGAAAGTTCTGCTGCATACCAAAGTGTGATGGTTGTTCTGAGAAAAACACTTGTACAGTTATTTGAGTTGTTAGCTCAACTAGCCTTTTTGTTTGTTATTTTTTCAAATATATTTGAAAAACTACATTATTCTGGCATCTAATGTGTTTTTTTTTTTTTTTGACAGGCAGAGTGGACAGTGAGAGAGAGACAGAGAGAGAAAGGTCTTCCTTTGCCGTTGGATCACCCTCCAATGGCCGCCGCTGCAGCCGGCGCACCGCGCTGATCCGATGGCAGGAGCCAGGAGCCAGGTGCTTTTCCTGGTCTCCCATGGGGTGCAGGGCCCAAGCACCTGGGCCATCCTCCACTGCACTCCCTGGCCATAGCAGAGAGCTGGCCTGGAAGAGGGGCAACCGGGACAGAATCCGGCGCCCTGACCGGGACTAGAACCCGGTGTGCCGGCGCCGCATGGTGGAGGATTAGCCTATTGAGCCACGGCGCCGGCTCCTAATGTGCTTTTTTTAAAAAATTCTATCATGTGCTGGAATTTATTTTTTAAAAAAATTTATTTGTTTGAAACAGAGAGAGAGAGAGAGAGAGAGAAAGTCTTCCATCTGCTGGTTCACTCCCCAATTTGCTGAAATGGCCAGAGCTGCACCCATCCGAAGCCAGGAGCCAGGAGCTTCTTCCTGGTCTCCCACGTGGATTCAGGGGCCCAAGGATTTGGACCATCTTCCACTGCTTCCCCAGGCCATAGCAGAGAGCTGAATCAGAAGTAGAGCAGCTGGGACTTGAACTGGAGCCCTTATGGGATGTCAGCACTGCAGGTGGCAGCTTTGGTTGTCACTTGAATTTTTGCTACACAAGTGGGATGTGAAATATGTCCAAATTACTCTGGAATCTTTTGATGCTGACAAGGAACATATAGCAGACACTGCCCATCCAGGAAGACATACAACTGAAATGTTGGTCATCTCCTTTGCAGAGGGCAATCTGAGTTAAACCTACAAAGCTGCTCTGGGACAAGGCCAGCACTGATTAGCACCCTGGCAACTATGATCAGACCACTGCATTTTCTTGAGGAAAGTGCAGCGGGCTTAATGATGGTCAAATCTGCTGGACCTAAATTGTGATGTGCATATAGACAACACATTGGCAAAATACTGGAAAAAATTAAAGCATCTTCTCAGATAAAGGAAAATACATATTTGGCAGACATTTTCTCAACTGTGGGCAAAATGTTTCTATCTCTAGCAAGGAAATATTGACAGTTTTTGTTGCCAAGGATAAAATTTGAGCTCTCATTAAAAAAATTATAGTCTTGGTGGGGAGGAGGCAAGATGGCGGAATAGGAAGGGAGCACACTGATAGTCCGGGGAGAGATAGTTTAATAAAAGTGGAGATACTGCAGGTTCAAGGAAGAGTAGGGGAGAAAACAGCAGAAGAAACATTTCCAGAATGCGTGACTCACAGCGGACCTGCGTGGAGAGTGTGGGATCCCACAGTTCGGGACACCAGCGGCAGACTCAACACACCAGCACTGGAACGCGAGGTGAGCCGAACCTCAATAGCCCAAGACACCGGCAGGCAAGCGGAGAGAGGAGACTAGAGGGAACGACCCCCCAGGGGGGAAAAGTTCACCAGGCTAACTGGAAGAGAGAGAGAGAGAGAAAAAAAAAAAAGGTGACTGGTATGGACACGGGTTTCTCTCTCTCCGCTCACCTCTCAAGGGCGAGCAAGACAAAGAGCAGGCACCATCTTGGACATACGTCATAAGCAGAGTGACCTCAGGTCTGCACCGGCCCTGAGCCTAGCAGAAAAACCTGACTCTGGGCGGGGCGAATTAACAGGAGATTAGCACCTAGTAAATTTGTGGTGCTACTGAACTGAGACTGTGAAAAAAGAGACGGTGGGGGAGAGAACTCAGGGAATTCACGTGAGCACTCTCCAGAGACGCTACAATTCCGTAACTTTGGCAACCCAGTGGGAGACTGAAGGAGAATTTGAGCCCACTCTGAGGGCCAAACAGATTCCCTGTGTGGTCCTTGGGAAAGCGCTTCCAATCTCTGGCTCCTGTGGGTATATCATTCGCCTGCTAACTACCTCCAACTTCATTCAGCTGTGCGGAATTACTTCCCTTTTGAATCAAAAAGAGAGAGAGAGAGAGAGAGAGAGAGAGAGAGAGAGATTTACCACACCTAACCTGGGAGTGTCACCTTTGGCACACCAAACAGAGCTCTCAGGCCACACCCATCTCAAGCCCTAAGGCTCCATCAAAAACAGATAGTCCACTTAATCTAGAGTCATAGTATAACAAGAAAAAGCACCACAGTGAAGAAACCAAATATCTCCAATATGCCAAATAACAAACGCAAAAACCAAGGTAATAAAAACAAGGAAGTCACCATGACGCCCTCAAATGAAAAAGACACCCCAATTCAAGATTATGAAGATGATGACATAGAAGAAATGCAAGAAGCAGATCTCAAAAAATTGATAAGAACATTAAGAAGTTCTCAAAAACAAATTCTGGAACTACACAAATCCTTAATGGACAAGATAGAAAATCTCTCTCGTGAAATGAAATATTAAGGAGGAATCAAAATGAAACGAAACAACTAGTACAACAGGAAACTGTGATAGTGACTGAAGTGAAGAATTCAATAGATCAAATGAAAAGCACAATAGAGAGCCTTACAAACAGAATGGGTGAAGCAGAAGAGAGAATATCGGACTTAGAAGACAGAGAACAGGAAAGGATACAGTCAGACCAAAGAAAAGAAGAGGAAATTAGAAATCTAAAACATATTGTCAGGAATCTTCAGGATACTATTAAAAAACCCAACATTCGGGTTCTAGGAGTTCCTGAAGGCATGGAGAGGGAGAAAGGATTAGAAGGCCTTTTTAGTGAGATATTAGCAGAAAATTTCCCAGGTTTGGAGAAGGACAGAGAAATCCTAGTACAGGAAGCTCACAGAACCCCTAATAAACACGACCAAAAGAGATCCTCACCACGACACATTGTAATTAAACTCTCCACAGTGAAACATAAAGAAAAGATCCTAAAATGTGCAAGAGAGAAACGTCAGATTACTCTCAGAGGATCTCCAATCAGACTCGCAGCTGACTTCTCATCAGAAACTCTAAAAGCTAGGAGGGAATGGCGAGATATAGCCCAGGTACTAAGAGAGAAAAACTGCCAGCCCAGAATATTATATCCTGCAAAGCTATCATTTGTGAATGAAGGTGAAATAAAGACTTTTCATAGCAAACAGAAATTGAAAGAATTTGTTGCCACTCGTCCAGCCCTGCAAAAGATGCTTAAAGATGTGTTACACACAGAAACACAGAAACACGGTCATCAATATGAAAGAAGATAAAGGAAGGAAAGCTCACAGCAAAAGATCACAGGGAATTCAAAGCATATATTAGAACTTATCTTTGGCAAATGGCAGGGCAAAGTTACCACTTTTCATTAGTCACATTGAACATTAATGGCCTAACTGTCCAGTTAAAAGACACTGATTGGCTGATTGGGTTAAGGAACAAAACCCATCTATTTGCTGCTTACAAGAAACACTTCTTTCCCACAAAGATCCATACAGACTGAAAGTGAAAGGCTGGAAAAAGATATACCATGCCAACAGAAATGAAAACAGAGCGGGCGTAGCCATCTTAATATCGGACAACATAAACTTAACCACAAAAACTGTTAAGAGAGACAAAGAGGGGCACTACATAATGATTAAGGGATCAATACAACAAGAAGATATAACAATTATCAATGTATATGCACCTAACTACAGTTTATCTAAAAGATTTGTTAACAGACTTAAAGGGAGACTTAGACCCCAATACAATAGTACTGGGGGACTTCAATACTCCACTCTCAGAAATAGACAGTTAACTACAGTTTATCTAAAAGATTTGTTAACAGACTTAAAGGGAGACTTAGACCCCAATACAATAGTACTGGGGGACTTCAATACTCCACTCTCAGAAATAGACAGATCA
Organism: Oryctolagus cuniculus; assembly: GCF_964237555.1. NCBI lineage: Eukaryota > Metazoa > Chordata > Mammalia > Lagomorpha > Leporidae > Oryctolagus > Oryctolagus cuniculus. The sequence continues at coordinate 30,484,459 of NC_091443.1, read as the reverse complement.
ACAGGACAGAAGATCAACAAGGATACAGTAGATTTAAACGACACTATAGCCCAAATGGATCTAACAGATATATACAGAACTTTCAATCCTACAGCTAAAGATTTTACATTCTTCTCAGCAGTACATGGAACCTTCTCTAGGATTGACCACATACTAGGCCATAAAGCAAGTCTCAGCAAATTCAAAAGAATTAGAATCATACCATGCAGCTTCTCAGACCATAAAGGAATGAAGTTGGAAATTAGCAACTCAGGAATCCCTAGAGCATACGCAAACACATGGAGATTGAACAACATGCTCCTGAATGAACAATGGGTCATAGAAGAAATTAAAAGAGAAATCAAAAATTTTCTGGAAGTAAATGAGGATAACAGCACAACATACCAAAACTTATGGGACGCAGCAAAAGCAGTGTTAAGAGGAAAGTTTATATCAATAGGTGCCTACATCAAGAAATTGGAAAGGCACCAAATAGAGGAGCTATCAATTCACCTCAAGGATCTAGAAAACCTACAGCAAACCAGACCCAAATCTAGTAGGAGAAGAGAAATAATTAAAATCAGAGAAGAAATCAACAGGATTGAATCCAAAAAAAACATTACAAAAAATCAGCCAAACGAGGAGCTGGTTTTTTGAAAAAATAAACAAAATTGACACCCCATTGGCCCAACTAACTAAAAAAAGAAGAGAAAAGACCCAAATCAATAAAATCAGATGAAAAAGGAAACCTAACAACAGACACCACAGAAATAAAAAGAATCATCAGAAATTTCTACAAGGACTTGTATGCCAGCAAACAGGGAAACCTATCAGAAATGGATAGATTCCTGGACACATGCAACCTACCTAAATTGAACCAGGAAGACATCGAAAACCTAAACAGACCCATCACTGAGACAGAAATTGAAACAGTAATAAAGGCCCTCCCAACAAAGAAAAGCCCAGGACCAGATGGATTCACTGCTGAATTCTACCAGACATTTAAAGAAGAACTAACTCCAATTCTTCTCAAACTATTCAGAACAATCGAAGAAGAGGGAATCCTCCCAAATTCTTTCTATGAAGCCAGCATCACCTTAATTCCTAAGCCGGAAAAAGATGCAGCACTGAAAGAGAATTACAGACCAATATCCCTGATGAACATAGATGCAAAAATCCTCAATAAAATTCTCACCAATAGAATGCAACAACACATCAGAAAGATCATCCACCCAGACCAAGTGGGATTTATCCCTGGTATGCAGGGATGGTTTAATGTGCGCAAGACAATCAATGTGATACACCACATTAACAGACTGCAGAAGAAAAACCATATGATTATCTCAATAGATGCCGAGAAAGCATTTGATAAAATACAACACCCGTTCATGATGAAAACTCTAAGCAAACTGGGTATGGAAGGAACATTCCTCAATACAATCAAAGCAATCTATGAAAAACCCACAGCCAACATCCTATTGAATGGGGAAAAGTTGGAAGCATTTCTACTGAGATCTGGTACCAGACAGGGATGTCCACTCTCACCACTGCTATTCAATATAGTTCTGGAGGTTCTAGCCAGAGCTATTAGGCAAGAAAAAGAAATGAAAGGGATACAAATTGGGAAGGAAGAACTCAAACTATCCCTCTTTGCAGATGACATGATTCTTTATTTAGGGGACCCAAAGAACTCTACTAAGAGACTATTGGAACTCGTAGAAGAGTTTGGCAAAGTAGCAGGGTATAAAATCAATGCACAAAAATCAACAGCCTTTGTATACACAGACAATGCCATGGCTGAGGAAGAACTTCTAAGATCAATCCCATTCACAATAGCTACAAAAACAATCAAATACCTTGGAATAAACTTAACCAAGGACGTTGAATATCTCTACGATGAAAATTACAAAACCTTAAAGAAAGAAATAGAAGAGGATACCAAGAAATGGAAAAATCTTCCATGCTCATGGATTGGAAGAATCAATATCATCAAAATGTCCATTCTCCCAAAAGCAATTTACAGATTCAATGCAAAACCAATCAAGATACCGAAGACCTTCTTCTCAGATCTGGAAAAAATGGTGCTGAAATTTATATGGAGGCACAAGAGACCTCGAATAGCTAAAGCAATCTTGCACAGCAAAAACAAAGCCGGAGGCATCACAATACCGGATTTCAGGACATACTACAGGGCAGTTGTAATCAAAACAGCGTGGTACTGGTACAGAAACAGATGGATAGACCAATGGAACAGAATTGAAACACCAGAAATCAACCCAAACATCTACAGCCAACTTATATTTGATCAAGGATCTAAAACTAATTCCTGGAGCAAGGACAGTCTATTCAATAAATGGTGCTGGGAAAATTGGATTTCCACGTGCAGAATCATGAAGCAAGACCCCTACCTTATGCCTTACATAAAAATCCACTCAACATGGATTAAAGACCTAAATCTACGACCTGACACCATCAAATTACTAGAGAACATTGGAGAAACCCTTCAAGATATTGGCACAGGAAAAGAGTTTCTGGAAAAGACCCGGGAGGCACAGGCAGTCAAAGCCAAAATTAACTATTGGGATTGCATCAAATTGAGAAGTTTCTGTACTGCAAAAGAAACAGTCAGGAGAGTGAAGAGACAACCGACAGAATGGGAAAAAATATTTGCAAACTATGCAACAGATAAAGGGTTAATAACCAGAATCTACAAAGAGATCAAGAAACTCCACAAAAACAAAACCAACAACCCACTTAAGAGATGGGCCAAGGACCTCAATAGACATTTTTCAAAAGAGGAAATCCAAATGGCCAACAGGCACATGAAAAAATGTTCAAGGTCATTAGCAATCAGGGAAATGCAAATCAAAACCACAATGAGGTTTCACCTCACCCCGGTTAGAATGGCTCACATGCAGAAATCTACCAACAACAGATGCTGGCGAGGATGTGGGGAAAAAGGGACACTAACCCACTGTTGGTGGGAATGCAAACTGGTCAAGCCACTATGGAAGTCAGTCTGGAGATTCCTCAGAAACCTGAAGATAGCCCTACCGTTCGACCCAGCCATCCCACTCCTTGGAATTTACCCAAAGGAAATGAAATTGGCAAACAAAAAAGCGGTCTGCACCCTAATGTTTATTTCAGCACAATTCACAATAGCCAAGACCTGGAACAAACCTAAATGCCCATCAACGGTAGACTGGATGAAGAAATTATGGGATATGTATTCTTTAGAATACTATACCGCAGTAAGAAACAACGAAATCCAGTCATTTGCAACAAAATGGAGGAATCTGGAACACATCATGCTGAGTGAAATAAGCCAGTCCCAAAGGGACAAATACCATATGTTCTCCCTGATCGGTGACAACTGACTGAACACCAAAAAGGAAACCTCCTGAAGTGAAATGAACACTATGGGAAACGGTGACTTGATCAGCATAGCCCTGACTGTTAATGAACAACTTAATACATTATCCCTCTTAGTAGTTTTTTTGTCTGTTCTACTTAATATGACTGGTTTAATTCTGTAATTAATACACAGTTATTCTTAAGTGTTGAAATTTAACTGAAATGTGATCCCTGTTAAACATAAGAGTGGGAATAAGAGAGGGAAGAGATGTACAATTTGGGACATGCTCAAGCTGACTTGCCCCAAATGGTAGAGTTAGAAACATACCAGGGGACTCCAATTTAATCCCATCAAGGTGGCTTGTACCAATGTCATCTCACCAGTCCAAGTGATCAATTTCAGTTCACAATTGATCATAATGAAAGGACTAAGAGTCAAAGGAAGCACATAAACAAGTCTAGTACCTGCTAATACTAACTGATAGAATAAATAGAGGGGAGAGTGATCCAACATGGGAAGCGAGATACTCAGCAGACTCATAGAATGGTGGATGTCCTAAAGAGAACTCTGGCCTCAGAATCAGCCCTAAAGGCATTCCGATCTGGCTGAAAAGCCCATGAGAGTATTTCAGGCATGGAAAGCCAAGACACTCTGGAAAAAAAAAAAAACACCCTAAATGAAAGATCTCTATGAGTGAGATCCCAGTGGAAAGAACAGGTCTTCAAAGAAGGAGGTACCTTTCTCTGAAGGGAGGAGAGAACCTCCACTTTGACTATGACCTTGTCTAAACAAGATAAGAGTCGGAGAACTCAGAGGGCTTCCATAGCCTTGGAAACTCATGACCGGAGCATAGGGAGACTACTGATGCCATAGACAGGAGTGTCAATTGGTAAAGTCAACAACAGGAGTCACTGTGCACTTACTCCTCATGTAGGATCTCTGTCCTTAATGTGCTGTGCATTGAGATTTAATGCTATAATGAGTACTCAAACAATATATCTCACTTTGTGTTTTTATGGGGGTGCAAACTGTTGAAATCTTAATGTATACTAAACTGATCCTCTGTAAAAAAAAAAAAAAAAAAAAAAAAAAAAAAAAAGAAAAAAAGAAATTATCAATTCCCAACTTGACTCTCACTGGGATTAAACATGACAATAGGTCTGATCTGATTTCAGCATCATTTAAAAAATCATCTATTATTTTTCACTTTATGTTTGTGTGGGAGCAAACTGTTGAAATCTTTACTTAATGTATGCTAAACTGATCTTCTGTATATAAAGAGAATCGAAAATGAATCCTCATGTGAATGGAAGGGGAGAGGGAGTGGGAAAGGGGAGGGATGCGGGTGGGAGAGACGATATGGTGGGGAAGCCATTGTAATCCATAAGCCGTATTTTGGAAATTTATATTCATTTAATAAAAGTTAAAAAAAAAGTAAAAAAAAAATTGTAGTCTTATGAAAGCTTTTATATGCTATCATAAGATTGGCAGTTTTCCAGTTCTTAGAGACTTTTTATGGAGTGATTGGTGGTCTTATTTAAAAATGTGAGTTTTTGCTATCATACAATAGTTCCTTCTTATCTTTGATTTTGTTTTTTACAATTTCAGTTACTTGACATCAACCATGGTCTGAAAATATTAAATAGAAATTTCCAGAAATAAAAAAATTCATAAGTCTTAAGTGACTTTTATTATGGTATATTGTTAAAATTACTCTATTTTATTATTAGTTTTTGTTGTTTATCTCTTACTGTGCTTAATTAAAAAATTAAACTTGGTGAACTTTATGTGTAAGAACAAATGATAAGAGAACTTCAAAAATCTTAGGAAAAAAGGACTTAGGAAAATTATAAAGTTAATATAGTAATATAATTAATTATTTAATATGTTATATATGTAATTATCTAATATTATTTAGTATATATTAAATTGGTAATATTAATTATAATTATGAATTGTTAATCTACATGGTAAACTGGTGATTTGCAGACTGTTATAATTCCCATTTTAAAGATATTTAGGTGTGGGGCCAGTGCTGTGGCGTAGCAGAGAAAATCACTGCCTACAGTGCCAGTGTTCCATATGAGTGCTGGTTTGAGTCTTGGCTGCTCTACTTCTGATTCAGCTCTCTGGTGTGGCCTGAGAAAGCAGTAGAAGATGGCCCAAGTGCTTGGGCCCCCACACCCAGATAGGAGACTGAGAAGAAGCTCCTGGCTCCTGGCTTTGGATCAGCCCAGCTCCAGCCATTTTGGCCATCTGGGGAGTGAACCAGTGGATGGAAGACCTTTCCTCTCTGCCTCCACCTCTCTGTAACAATGCCTTTCAAATAAATAAATAAATCTTAAAAATTTTTAAAAAAAGTTATTTAAGTGACCAAAGTTATATAATGAATATTGTACAAACAGCATATTGAAGATCCTTGAGTTGAAACAACTACATGATTAAGAACCAGAGGGGAGGGAGTGAGGAGGATTGGGAGTGAGCACAGGGGTGAAGGAAAAATGGTTGTCTTCTTGGAGTTCTACCTATGGAATGCATACAACTGTTCTTTTTATATTAATAAAAATTTTTAAAAAGGAAAAATGTTTATCATATTGCAAAAATTTGAAATTCTTACATAGTTTTTTTGTAAAATGCATTTTGCATGAACTTTTTTTGCTCTTTTGTATTCACTGGCTTCAAATTTTTTGTCAACAGAGTAAGCTTGCTTTCTAATACCATTTTTTTTCTCACAAACTCGTTGAAGCCATTACTATTTGCTGTTTTTGGCATCCATTGAATGTATTTCCCCCCTCCCCAAATAAGGGAGTCTATTGTATAATAAAATATTTCAACATTTAGATTTGGGTAACTCAGTGAACTAGAATTTTGCATTGATGTTAAAATATCAAATTCAAAGTGCAAGATAGACCAAGAAATTTCAGTGTAACAGAGAGGCTTCTTGATGTGGTTTCAGCTTCCATAAAGCAATTAACCTTTAAGGATCTTCTATTTGTTCCATTTTGTCATAGTATCTAGGAGTATGTACAGTTATCTGGAAAAGCTTTTAGAGTACTCCTTTTCCCAGAATATCATGTGAGGCTGGATTTTATTCACAAACATTAACTAAAAATTTTTTTCATTAGATTGACAGCAGAAGCAAGTATGATAGTCTAGCTGACTCTTAAGCCAGATATTAAAGACATTCTCAAAAACGTAAGAAAGGTGCCAATATTTGCACATGTTTTTAAAATTAATTATGCCTTTTTTGTATAAAATTTGTATAAAAAATAATTGAAAAGTTTTGTAAAAATGGGTTTAAAAGATAAACTTATTTTGCTAAAAATTTTGTCTATGTATTTTTTTTAAAAGATTCATGTATTTGAAAGGCAGAGTTATAGAGGGACAGAGACAGAGAGAGAGAGTGAGGTCTTCTATCTGCTGGTTCACTCCCCAAGTGACTGCAATGGCCAGAGCTGGGCCTATCTGAAGCCAGGAGACAGGAGCTTTTTTTGGATCCCCCATGCAGGTGCCGTGACCCAAGGACTTGGGCCATCTTCTACTGCTTTCCCAGAACATAGCAGAGAGCTGGATCAGAAATGGAGCAGCCAGGAGTCAAACTGGCACCCACGTGGGGTGCCGCACTGCAGGTGGTGCTTTACCTGCTATGCCACAGTTCTGGCCCCAATGTATAGTTTTTTATAATATGCATTTTTTATGAAATTTTTGAATACCCTCTATGTATATGGATTTGAATTTTTCTACATCAATATAAACTTATCTTCTAATTGCATTTTCCATCAACTTTCTCATATATACCTGTAATTATGGTATAAGGTGATATCTTGTTACATATATAAATGTATTTCAAATCAGGGTCAAGTTATCTGTCTCCTCAAATATTTGTCTTCTCTTTGTGGTGAAAACATTCAAAATCCTCTCTTCTGGATTAAAAACCACAGTACATTATTGTTATCTATAGGTATTCTATTCTGTAATAAAAAAGCAAAATTTCTTTCTCATCAAATTGTAACTTTTTTGAAATCAATAGATCTTTTATTGCATTATTAAAGTAACACAAGTTAGACTTAGAATCTGGTTCTTGTTTTGATAGGTGGACAACTTTTAAATCATATTCATCAGCCTGCTGAACTGCTTTATTTTCAGAGACAGATATCATCCCAAAATTTTCTGATATCCTTGTTTTTAACCCTTGTTGCCTTCTAAATCAAAGCAGCTGAATTTGAAACAAGTTCAATGTCATTTCCTTCAAGGATGAATTCATCTTTCTGGGCTTGAGAGAAATACTGAGGAAGCAATATCTGGCCTCATCTGAACTATCTGGATGTTCCTTTCACCTAAGAAATTTCAGATTTAAACAAGAGACCCATTCTCCTGAATAACCACATTGATGGGTAAGTGAGCAGACACATATCTCGTCTTGAAACAGAAGCCCGGTGTAACCTTCTTGATCATAATCTATACATGAATTAGATAGTGCAAATAGTTGCCAGTCCCTTTCAATTTTACCACCATTTGTCAACATGGAGCCTCTTCTTTTTCCTTCCAAGGAGGCTGAGTTATACTTTGATATGATTGAAATGCCTCCACAGGGTTCCTTTATGTGCCTCCTAAAATTGATGTTGACATTTTCTGGAATTTGAACAGTCTGATTGTTGGAGAGTGGTCTTTATTCTAATAGCAGATGCGCCAAAAGCTTCTAATTGTAGCAATGTTTTTGGGCAGGGGGATTTTTTTTCCCACAAAATGTCTTATTATTTTAGACTTGTATGGTTAAATATTATTTTAAAATGACTCAAAAACATGTAATTTCAAAATATCTCACTTTAATTTCTTAATTATATATTGATATAATCCACACAAATAATGCTCTTTGGAGTTCTCAATAATTAAGATTACAAAAAGATCTTGAGATTATTGTTTTGGACTGACAGGATTGAAGTTTAAGTGATCAGGAAAGGACTATCTGTGGACATGACATTTAGGTTGAGAACTGAATGAAGAGAAAGCAACTGAGTAATGATTTTGAAGATCAAGGGGTAGAAGTGGGAAGCAGCCAATGGAGAAGTTCTGAGATATGAACGTTTTGAATGTTTCTAGGAATGAAGGAGCCAGAGGAATCTCAGCTAGGGATGGGCAGGGATCATGTTATGATGGTCTCATGGATCATGATAAGAAAGTTGAATTTTATTCTGTTTGCAATGGGATTTTTTTTTTTTTTTGCAATGGGATTCTGTTTGAGAGTTTTAAGTAGGGCGATGATATGATTTGATGTTTGCCTTTAAAACATCACCTTTTCTGTTGTGTGAAGACTAGTCTGTAGGTGCTGAAAGTACATGAAAGAATAAATGTTAAAGGGCAGCTACAGTAGCATAGGAGAGAGATAATGGGGGCATACACTGCCTTAAAAATGGAGGTGGTAAGAAATAGTAGGATTTAGAATATACATTTTTGAAGATAGAAATGACTGATAAATTGCATGCGGGATGTGAAGGAAATTGACAGCCCTCCTCTCCCACCCACCCTGCTCCAGCCCCAGACCCTGCCATCTTGATAAACTTTTCCATGACTTTCCACTGGTGCAGAACAGAAAATCCAGATCCCTAGGGTCTGGCTCCTGCCTGTCTTTCCAACCTCATATAGGATCTTTTCACCTGCCATTCATTCTTCCTGAAATGTTTTTCCCCTAGCAGTTTGCCTGGATGGCTCATTCTCACCCTTTAGATCTCAGGTCAAGTTAGCTTTTCAGAGAGAACTTGCTTTTTCTCAAGAAACTGCTTTTTCTCTCAACTTGCTGCTTTTTGAGCCTCTCCTTGGCACAATCTATTTCAACACCTTTTTAATTTCCCCATAGGTTTTGTACAATATGAAATTATCATGTTTACTTATTTCTTTATTTCCATACTATATGGTTTTCACCACTAGAATGTAGGTTCCATGAGGGCAGGCTGATTGTTCTTTCACCAGTGCACCTTTGGGGCCCCAAAATGTCTAGAACAGAATATACATTTTTAAAAGCATTTGAATATTAAATGGGTAAAAGAAGTACTTTACAATAGGTGAGTAAAGAAACAGGTAATTTTAGAGTGCCAAAGAAATAGAGGGACTGATTAGCTCTACTTACTAACCTGGAGCAAGACAAACTGGTTGGAATGAGATCTTACCTGAGCAGTATTTCAGTCCATTATTTTCTGCCCTACACAAATTTCTTGAAATTCTTTAATTTGTTTTGTTACAATCCAGAATTACCACAGTATAATACTGGCTATTTAGTATTAACAACTTTTTCTGTTTCTTTTCCATTTGCTTTCAATGGCAAATACCCCTGAGAGAGTAAACACCCTGACTATTAGTCACATTTTAGTGGAAATCAGCTCAGACAGCCTCTTTTCTGATAATGTGGGTCCTCAATACAATGAGGGGAACAGGGATTAACTCTGTAGTGCAGTCTCTGGACATGAAGAGGGATGGTTCAGGCTCCAGGCAGCTGAGAAAAGGTGAGTGCGGAGGTGAATAAAGGTCAAAGACAAGGCTTTGAGAAGACTCCAAAAGCAAAAGTTCCTTCTCAGTTTTGGCCAGAATTGAATTTGATAGTTGAAAGAGGTTTGACGCTCAGTCCTCTGCTCTCAGCTTATCTCCCCGCCTCCAGGTCTATTCTCTCCATTCAACCATGTAACCTTGCTCTCCCCCACTCCGAGTGACCAGGCACCCTCTCTCTGTCCCTTCCATTCTGATGGATGCCATTTCCCCAATAAAGCCTTATCACTCCACAAAAAAAGAGGTTTGAAAGAGGTTTCATCCCATTCAGATTAGGTATTACTTAGTTCATGAGATGTCAAAGTCAGTTATCTGAACTACCTCACATGGTGGATTCAGCTGTTAAGACACTACTCAGAGATTTAACTGATGCAACCTTTGCAGGAGAATCTCATGAATTATTGAGATGGTATAAGAAGCAAGCAGCTACCTAATTTGCCCTTGATGATGAATGGCAAGGATTTAGAAATTAATCTGTGTCTTTGAGACTTATTTTCTGTTAAATGAAGATGTAGACACTATAATTTGAGTTGGACTAGAGTGGAAAATATCTTTCCAAAGTTTATTAGCTTTCCAGCTGTGAATCTAATAAACAGCATTTTGCAAATTAATGTTTGTTTTTGTTCCTATGATTTTAGCAGTGGTTTTCTATTCTGGAACATGGAAGGGAAGGTGTTGATTTGGAAATAAATTATCTTTGTTGTTACTGGTTTAGGGGACTAATATGTAGACAGTCTTGTCTACAAAGTGACAAAAAATCATGACTTCTTTGTCGGCATCTAATACTTACAACATTACTTTGGATAGTTTTATTTATGGCTACTTATCTGGAGTAAACTTTATTCCTTAATATTAGGAAAATATCTTATTAAAAATTCTCTTTGGAGTTAACATGCAGTGATAGGAAATAAATCTTTTTTTGTATTATTAGGAAGCAATTTTTTATCTTCAGAATTTTTTTGTAAAAATTTATTTGAAAGTCAGAGTTAGAGTGTGTGCATGCACATGTGCACGACAGAGAGAGGGAGAGAGAGAGAGAGAGATCTTCCATATGCTGGTTCACCTCAATTGGCCAAAAACTGCTAGGTCTGGACCAGGCTGAAGCCAGGAGTCAGAAACTTTATCTCTGTCTCCTGCAGTGGTTGGGAGGGACCTAAGTATTTGGGCCATCTTCTATTGCTTTCTCAGATGTGTTAGCAATAAGCTAAGTCAGAATTAGAGTAGCTGGGACCCAAACTGGCACTTAGATATTAGATGCTGATATTTTAAGTGATGGCTTAACCCACTGAATCACAGTGTGTGTCCCATTATCTTCTGGATGTTTAAAAATCTTAGTTTAATAGAATCATTACAAAATCTGAGTAATTTTTAAAAATCATTGTAATACTCTTAAATTTTTTTAAAAGATTATTTATTTGGGGCCGGCGCCGTGGCTCACTAGGCTAATCCTCCACCTAGCGGCGCCGGCACACCGGGTTCTAGTCCCGGTCGGGGCGCCGGATTCTGTCCCGGTTGCCCCTCTTCCAGGCCAGCTCTCTGCTGTGGCCAGGGAGTGCAGTGGAGGATGGCCCAAGTGCTTGGGCCCTGCACCCCATGGGAGACCAGGAAAAGCACTTGGCTCCTGGCTCCTGCCACCGGATCAGCGCGGTGCGCCGGCCGTGGCAGCTATTGGAGGGTGAACCAACGGCAAAGGAAGACCTTTCTCTCTGTCTCTCTCTCTCTCACTGTCCACTCTGCCTGTCAAAAAAAAAAAAAAAAGATTATTTATTTGAAAGGCGGAGTTACAGAGAGGCAGAGGTAGAAAGAGAGAGAGAGGTCTTCAATCTGCTGGTTCACTCCCCAAATGGTTGCAGTGGCTGAAGCTGCACCGCCAATCTGAAACCAGGAGCCAGGCGCTTCTTCCAGGGGCAGGAGCCCAAGGACTTGGGCCATCTTCTTCTGCCTTCCCAGGCCACAGCAGAGAGCTAGATGGGAAGTGGAGCAACTGGGACTCAAACTGGCACCTATATGGGATGCTGGCACTTCAGGCAGTGACTTTACCTGCTGCACTACAGCGTCAGCCCCATAATCTTAAAATGTAGCTAAAGATACTATTGACAACTCTATTATCTGAATCTCTCTTCTTTATTCTTTTTTTAAAGATTTATTTATTTTATTTGAAAAGAGAGAGTGAACGAGATAGCAAGAGAGAGAGAGAGAGAGATCGAGAGAGAGATCAGTCTTCTATCCACTGGTTCATTCCTCAAATGGCCGCAACAGCTGGAGCTGGGCTGATTTGAAGCCAGGAGCCAGGAGCTTCTTCCAGGTCTCCCATCTGGGTGGCAAGGATCCAAGAACTTGGATCATCTTTCACTGCTTTTCAAGGCAAAACAGCAGGGAGCTGGATCAGAAGTGAGCAGCCAAGACTTGAACCAGCGCCCATATGGGTGGCTGGCATTGCAGGTGGCTGCTTTACCTGCTATGACACAGGACTGGCCCCCTCTCTTCTTCATTCTTGCATCTCTAGGGCCTACAACAAGGCCATGAACATAACAGATGTTCCATAATTATGTGATGAATGGATGTGACCAAATGAACAAAGTTTCTGTTTATGGATACTTAGTAAAGTTCTCTTGATAAAAGATACTTTAATAGAATCATCTTGGAGAAATCAAAGCCAATTTATTTTTTTTTCTATTTTTTTAAAATATGGAACACTTTACGAATTTGCATGTCATCCTTGTGCAGGGGCCTTGCTCATGTTCTGTGCATTCCAATTTTAGTATATGTGCTGCAGAAGTGAGCACAAAAGCCGATTTCTTATTCCTTTTGATTTGCTTTTTCCCCCAATGAATCTAGAAGATGTTAAATTATTGATGTGATGTCCCAAAATTAGGTAACATAAAGTACCAATGAAGAAAAATAAAATGGATGTTAAGTCCTATTAGCATCAGTAAAGCATATATTCCTAAAGAAGTCGTTATGATATTAACCCCTTCAGTGGTTAGAGATTTCATTATTAAGATAACTGTGCGAAAGCAGTAGCTTTTTTTTTCTACCAGTAGCAAGGTTTGATGTATCAGAAATATTTTATTGCCATATCCTCTGTATTTGCTTTCCTACTACAAAGCCATATACCCAACACAATGTTTCTCTAGCAATTTTTGTTTCCTGAACTAGGAAGCGTTGAAATAGAACTATTTCTAAATGGAAAAGGACCATGATGATTTCAACTTTATTATGAACAAGTGACCAAAATGTTGAAAACAATGATAGTAAATCAGGACATTAGGAACTTATGAGCTCAGACTCTGAGCTTTCTTACTAACCAGAGGGGATTTGGAAATATTTTACACTATGCTTTTATGGTATTACTGATGATGATAGACTCAGTCTGTATGTTAATTCAGTCTCTCTCTCTCTCTCTCTTTCTCTCTTTCTCTCTCTTATACTTGAAACATACATATGTTTCTAAAATCTTTTCCAGAGATACTGCAGTACTCATGTTGGAGATTAGTTCAACAGTAATAAATTATTGAGTACATCAAGCCAAATGCACTCCTTTGGCTATATCTAGACAAGGGCCATGGCTAATATTTCATCCTGCTTTGTAGTCCTCTGTGGTTGTGTATAGTTGCACTTCTGAAGTCTCAAAGTATTTGGAGTCTTAGATCTTCAGAATCACATCTGCACCTCAATATTTCCTTTCATTTGGATGCAGAGAAAATTTTAAATGGAAGTTATTGAGCAAGAGGACTATTGGACAGACATGTCATCATAGAAAAGATGATAACAAATTTTGATCTCAAGAATAATGTAGTAAGTGAGAATAATAAAGCTTCCACTGAATTCACAGCATTGCTTTGTTAATAGTAGCTATCTTGCATTTTTGTACTTTTCTAAAACATGAAAAAGATGGCTTATGTAAATGAAATATACAAGCCTGAAATATACAATGCTGAACATACTCAGCATGGCTTAACACATGTATTGAGAAAGCATTCCACATTTTGGCATGATATGGACCTGAATATATTTTTTTCTGCATCTTTTCCCTGTAAGACAAGATGTGCCTGCCAAATCTATGATTTATGATTTTTTGGAACATTTATCTGGAGATTCTGTTTATGTTTTACAATTTAAGTTTAACATTATCAAAGTGCCAAGACTAATAATTAATAGACAGGATAGGGAGTGGGAAGAAAGGAACTTTTGGCCCTGAATATGTGGTTTCATTTATTTGGAATCTCCCCTCTCCCACCTTACATATTCTGATTATAAAATTAATAAATTTGTCGGCTGGCGCCGCGGCTCACTAGGCTAATCCTCCACCTAGCGGCGCCAGCACACCAGGTTCTAGTCCCGGTCGGGGCGCCGGATTCTGTCCCAGTTGCTCCTCTTCCAGGCCAGCTCTCTGCTGTGGCCAGGGAGTGCAGTGGAGGATGGCCCAAGTGCTTGGGCCCTGCACCCCATGGGAGACCAGGAAAAAGCACCTGGCTCCTGGCTCCTGCCATCGGATCAGCGCGGTGCGCCGGCCGCGACGGCCATTGGAGGGTGAACCGATGGCAAAAGCAAGACCTTTCTCTCTGTCTCTCTCTCACTGTCCACTCTGCCTGTCAAAAAAAAAAAAATTAATAAATTCAAGGCAAGGGGAACTTGTAAACTATAGAAAATTATTGAAGGAAACATTATGCTTCATAGAAAACCACTGTTAGTTAACAGTTTGAAATTTCTTTCTATTCTAAATTTGCAGATTTTATAGATGTAATTTGTAAATATATCTTATAAACATTTTACATTTTTTCCCATGTAAGACCTTAGAAATAGAATTATTAGTTCAAAATTAATGTATATTATAGATGTACTTAATAAATATTTACATTGTTCTCAGAACCTTGATTTTTTGGATAAGCTCATTTTGCTCTTTGATAAATTGCTATTGCCTTAAAATTATGATTACATTTAAATACTTAAAAGTATATCCCAGGAACTTAATATCTTTGTGTACAAATATGCATTTTAGTTACCTAAGTTAATTTTTTATTGTAAGTGAAAGTCTTAAAGGGGATGCCAAGAGATAATCTTTGAAGTTCTGATGCCAGGAAGTCTCACAGGCTTGAGCATTTGTGAAAATCTCGATTCTTTTTTTTTTATTTTTTAAGAGTTATTTTTATTTATTTGAAAGGAGGAGTTACAGAGAGGCAGAGGCAGAGAGAGAGAGAGAGAGAGAGAGAGAGTGAGAGAAAGAGAGAGAGGTCTTCCATCTGCTAGTTCACTCCCTAGATGGCTGCAATGGCTGGAGCTGAGCCAATCCGCAATCAGGAGCCAGGAGCTTCTTCAGCGTCTCCTGTATGGGTGAAGGGACCCAAGCATCTGGGCCATCTTCTAATGCTTTCCCAGGCCATATCAGAGAGCTGGATTGGAAGTAAAGCAGCCAGGATTTGAACCAGCGCCCATATGGGATGCCGGCACTGCAGGCAACAGTCTTATTCGTTGCTACAACGCCGGCCCAAGAGTCAGAGCCTTGAGAGTTTTTCAAGGGGTTTGGAAGTATTAAAATATAGTGATGTGTCTTATATAGAATAGAATAGCTGCTAAAATATCAAGTTTGGAATTGGACCTCATTGCTTTCACTCCACCTCAACATGAATGTCATAAGTACCCATTTTCTTATTAGGCCAATATGGGTAAGTATCCTAGTGAGCTGAATAATTCATGGTGAATTTGTTTAATCAGTTCTCTTCAAAAGATTAGATTTCATTAACTTTCTAAAGTTACTCATGAATAAAAATAATAACAATAAAAATGATATAATAAAAGATTATAGTAAATTTGAATACAAATTATGTATATTCACAATGATTCTTAAACAACTACAAACAAGCCCCCTCACCCTTTTTAATATATATTTTATTTATTTGAAAGACAGAGTTACAGAGAGAGGTAGAGACAGAGAGAGAGGTCTTCCATCTGCTGATTCACTCCCCAATTGATGGCAATGGCTAGAGCTGCACCAGTCCAAAGCCAGGAGCCAGGAGCTTCCTCTGGGTCTCCCATGTAGGTGTAGGGGCCCAAGGACTTGGGCCATCTTCTACTGCTCACCCAGGCCATAGCAGAGAGCTGGATAGGAAGTGGAGCAGCCAGGACTAGAACCGATGCCCATATGGGATGCTGGCGCTTCAGGCCAGGGCTCTAGCCTGCTGCGCCACAACGCTGGCCCCGACAAACAAACCTATTGTGGTAGGAAAGCTACCACCTTCACAGAAATTTGGCAATGCTCAAAATGGGTGAAATTAAAGATGGGTATTTATAGACTTTTAGGCCTGGAATAAGTGATAATTTTTATCATTTTACAACTGTCGCTCCCCCTCTTCGTGGAGGAACGACACAGGACCCTACGCTGTTCTTTCGTCTGCTCGGCCCTCCCCGGGTTTGCTGCTGGTTCTTCCCGGGTTGGCTACTATCCCTTCCACCTCCGTGGAAGGGCAGTTCCCCCTGGCCACATTCCCCACTTCCGCAGGGGAGCGGCACACCGCCGGCCGGCTCTCTTCGGGGGCTGCACGGGTTCCCTTAGATGTTCCCCATAGATGTTCCTGGTGCATGCCGTCTCTCTCCTCCTTTATAGTCCTCCTCCGCCAATCCTAACTCGGCTGCCCACACGCCGAGTACGCTGCTCTCCTCCAATCAGGAGCAAGTCCTGCTGTTTATTGGTTGAACTGGAGGCAGCTGTGCGGAAGCTGTTTACTTCTCTCCCAGCGCCATATTGTGGGAGAGCAGATGCATAGAATAAGTCTTAATTTCAGTAACTTAGTCCAGTCCGGATTGCTCCCCAGAGATCCCCCTTTCTTTTTATTTTTGGCGTTGATATGCGCCTGTCTTCGGTGTCCCGCGGCACACACTCTGCTCTACTTGCTAGAGTTGCCACAGGCTCTTACAAGTCCTATCAATCAGGCAAACGAATCCGGGTCCTCTCTTCGCCATTGTGAGGAGGTTTTTAGGCGCTGATGCGTGCCTGTGTTCGGTGCCCTGCAGCGCATGCTCTGCTCTGCCCGCAGGGGCTTACAAAACCTATCAGGCAAACCGAATCCAAGCCTTCTCATTGCCTTTTTGTGGGGAGGCCTTACTGATGTTAATTCGTGCCTGTCTTCGGTGACCTGCGGCACATAAGCTGGTAGCTGCCCGCAGGTGCTCATCGCCTCACTTAATTAGGCAGACCGAATCCAAGCTCTCACATTGCAGTGTTGTAGGGAGGCCTTTTTATTTCTCTATTTCTCTATCTCCGGGCATTCCTATTTCTCCCATTTTACTTCTATCTTCCAGCATTCCTATTTCTCACTTCACTTCTAAACTTCTGTTTCTCTTATCCCTGCGGCTTTCCGGCACCTCGCCCCGCCGGCGGGTTCCCGGCTCTGCGCCGCTTCAGCCCGCGCGCCTCTCTCATCTGCGCAGCTTCCCAGCTTTGCGCGGCTCGGCTTCGCGCGCTCCGCGGTCTCCACGCTTAACCCTTTCGCGTCTGAACCACGGCCTACGCCAGCCCCGTTCCCTATTTATTCACGCCCCGTGCTCTCTCTGCACAAGGCGGCTTCCGCGAATGTTTCCGCCACCACCGGCATTCAGTCCAAGTTCCCCGGACTAACCTGGCGAATTTCAACCTGGCGGCCCACGTCTCTGCTTCTGGTTCCAGATCTTCGCCTCTTGCTCCCCGGAGTGACTTGAAGAATTCCAAGGTGGCTTATGTCTCCGCCTTGGCCTGCACTCGCGGCTTCATCCTCCCTAACATTTTTCTCTACCCGGTATGTTTCCTTAAGTTTTCTTCCAACAATATTCCTCTCATTTCTCCTGGCTACTCCCCACAGTCCGTATCCGAGTCCAAGCCTCCTCCAGGTTTCACTTTCGCTTTCAGTCTCCTAGCTTCCCCGCCATAGTCCGCATCCGAATCTATGAAAGCTTTCACTTTCTCTTTCAAATCCTGACTTCTTTCCCACAGTCCATATCCAAGTCTATGCCTAGGCTTTCAATAGCTTCTTCCGGCACCTTTCTCGTCCCGCTTTTCCCTAGGCTGTTTGCTAGTCTCTCTCTCCGGTATTTTCCCTAGGCTGTTTGCTAGTCTCTCTCTCCGATATTTTCCCAATTCTTCCCGTTTCTTCCCTCCTAAGTTTGCTATCCGTCCTAGGTTTCCTATCCGAGTCACGTTTCTTATCCGAGCTAGGTTTCCTGTCCGAGTCACGGCACCATTATGTCGCTCCCCCTCTTCGTGGAGGAACGACACAGGACCCTACGCTGTTCTTTCGTCTGCTCGGCCCTCCCCGGGTTTGCTGCTGGTTCTTCCCGGGTTGGCTACTATCCCTTCCACCTCCGTGGAAGGGCAGTTCCCCCTGGCCGCATTCCCCACTTCCGCAGGGGAGCGGCACACCGCCGGCCGGCTCTCTCGGGGGCTGCACGGGTTCCCTTAGATGTTCCCCATAGATGTTCCTGGTGCATGCCGTCTCTCTCCTCCTTTATAGTCCTCCTCCGCCAATCCTAACTCGGCTGCCCACACGCCGAGTACGCTGCTCTCCTCCAATCAGGAGCAAGTCCTACAGTTTATTAGTTGAACTGGAGGCAGCTGTGCGGAAGCTGTTTACTTCTCTCCCAGCGCCATATTGTGGGAGAGCAGATGCATAGAATAAGTCTTAATTTCAGTAACTTAGTCCAGTCCGGATTGCTCCCCAGAACAACTATTAGAATTAGACACTTTAGGGGCTGGTGCTATGGTGCTATGGTGCAGTAGGTTAATCTTCTGCCTGCAGTGCCAGCATGCCATATGGATGCCTATTCTAGTCCCTGCTGCTTATCTTCCTATCCAGCTCTCTGCTATCACTTGGGAGAGAAGTAGAAGATGGACCAGGGGCTTGGGCCCAGCACTCACATGGGAGACCTGGAAGAAGCCCCTGACTCCTCTATGGAGCAGCCGGGACTTGAACTGGCAACCATATGGAATGATGTGCTGCAGGGCGAGGCTTTAACCTGCTGCACCACCGGACCAGCCCCTGAAGGGAAATTTTAATATTTATCTCTATTTAAAGTAGATTTTCCTAGCAGTAGATTTGTCAGATGTTTTAATGGGTTACTTCAATCTGATTGTTACTGAGTTCAGAATAACCATCTATATTGTATACTTAGGGGAAAATCTCAACATGACAGCATGATTAACAGATAAATTCATTGTGGACACTCCTTAAATGAGAAGGTCAGGATGATTTAATTCTGATATTTTTAATAGTATATTTATATGAATAGAAGACACCTCAGGGATAACAAAATAATCACCACCTCCTAGGCATCCCCCTTTTACTGCTATACCATGGTAATGATTCTCACTGTTAGAAGGCTGAACATAGTACAGTAGGTGATCAGACATATTTTTCAATTGTGTTGAAAATCTTTTGAAAGTGTATGATAATCAAATACTAACTAAAAAAATTCCATTTATAGCAGCATTAGAAAATTTGTAGTGTGAAATCTTGAAAGATAAATTTATTTTGAAAATAGAGTTCTTCAAAGATGAAAAATTATGCAAAAATACATTTTGGGATTATAAATATTAGGCAATGAGAAATAGTTTTTATTTTCTTTTTCTGTCAAATCAACAAAATATTAGCACACTTGCGATAACTAGAGTCTCTTTTTTAATTTATTTATTTGGAAGACAGAATTACAGAGAGAGAGAGGGAAGAGAAAGAGAGAATCTTCTATCTGCTGATACACTCCCCAAATAGCTACAATGGCTGGGGCTGGGCCAAGCTGAAGCCAGGAGTGAGGAACTTCTTCCACGTCTCTCATGTCGGTGTGGGGGCTGAAGTATTTGGGCCATCATCTTCCATTGCTTTCCCAGGCACATTAGCAGGGAGTTGGATTGGAAACTTAATAGCTGGGATTTGAATTTGAGCCCAAATGGGCTTCCAACATTGTAGGCAGTGGTATAACCCACTGAGCCACAATGCTGGCCCCCAAATATTGTACATTTAACAGACTAAATAACTAGTTTACCTAAAACTTTATACTGAAATATTTTTTATTCTAATCAGTTGTACATTTAAGGATGCTAACAAACCAAAGGAAAAAAAAATAACTGTTCAGCAAAATCTGTTTTGCCGCTACTTCAATGATTATGACAAGTTCTTTTCAATTATTTGAAGTCAGTTTTATAGAGGTTGCCTAGGTGACTTTAAGATGGGCCTCACAGATGGTAGGCAGGTTGACTGGTCAGATTTTATGACATAATAGCCTTGGCTTGATGGAAAGAGCATAGTGTAGGCTTTGAAGGGGGAGTTCATAAGTAAACTGTTGCTTGATAAGTGAGCTGTCTGCCCAAGTGAATAGGATGTTGTTTCAGATATTGATTTCCAGGGATTTCAAGCAGTAAAGTTTATTTGTTGGTTTATAACCCTACCTTTTTTGGCAAATAGCTCGGTCATGTTGACCATGTGTGTCTAATTTCTTAGTTCTAATAGTAATATATACAGGTGGTCACAGTTCTTGATGTTTTATATAAACTTTTACTTAGCATATATGAGAATACTTCAAAATATTCCCAGAAAAAAGAAATTAAAAGATGTTTATTTTGGTGCAAAATTTTATTTCATATATGCTGAAAGTTAGTACAAGAAGACATGAATCTCAAGTAGATATAATCTTTTCTTGGAGAGGCCTCTAAAATATACACAAAAGGGACATCAGTACATGGGAAAAACTGTACAGTTTTAGTTGAGCAAATGCCTGGCAAGATGTGCATGTGGCTTATCCTTGAGATTCAAACACAGTTTGTCTTTCCAGCCCTAAGTTCCATCTTAACTCAAGTCAGCTGCCAAACCTGAAACAATAACTACATCAGGTGCTTGAGGGAACAAAGAATAGCGAGTATACCGGCCAGATCGTAGGTGGTCCAGGCTCCATTTACAAATCCAGTAGCTTGGAAAGAAAGTAAAGATACAAAAATGATTGAAGTGTGATGTCCTTTCACATAACCAGAAAGCATTCAGGGATGTGATTAAACCAATTAACAATTCTTAAGGGCAAGAATGGGGGTGGGTAAGAGAGAATCAAGATGGAAAGTAAGCAGAAGAATACAGCTTTTCTTTATTCCCTGAATGGAAACCTTCCTCTTCTGAGAGCACAGAGGATTATTTTTTGTCATTCAAAGTTCAACAAGAACATCTTTTTAAATGGTTCAAAGAGTAAAGTTCAGAATAAATACCCTTGGTATTAAAATGTTAAAAGTATGACTCATTAAGAAGTACACTATGCAGTCAGATAACACTATTGCCAATAAATAATTCAGGTTACTTTTATTTTTAATTATTTTAGTATAAGCTGTATCTTTTCTCAAACTATCTTATCTCTTTTTTGTGTGTAATGCATTTTGACTTGGGATTTATCTACCCTGCTATTGCAACCTGTGGATGAAAGATTAAAACCTAAAGGGCTAAATATAAAAATTCTAACAATAGGAAACAATCAAGCAAAAATCTGAGGGATTAGGTGAATGCATTAGAATTTTTATAACAAAGAAGAGGTGTGTGTTATTAGACTGTCCCTGTTTGCTCTGGTTCAAGATGAGTCTTAGGAGTTTTGGGTCATGAAAGGGAAAAATCTCTCCAAAATATACTGACAATACACCAAAGAACAGCTGTTCAAAAATGGAACTCAGAATTCCTGAATGAGACTTGTGCAAAGTGTGAAGGGTTAAGAAAAACAGGTCATTTAAGAGAACAAGTCTGAATGTCCTTTTTAACAGTTGAAGGCAATTTAGCTGAATATGCAAGTAGGGAGGTTCAGCAAGGAGGGAGAAGAAAGGAAAGTGCTGGCACAATTGAGAGCTGCTTTGGGGTTATAGAGAGAGTATATGCATTTTGAGTGGACTAAAAATTGAGGTCCCTTTACATCAATGTCCTTTAACTATTTGTTTAACATATATTTTGGGAATCAGGGAGTAATTTCTATTTTTAATAATGATAACAGAAGTTTTCACTATTTGGTAGGCATTATTACAACCTCTTCACAGTGTTTACTCATTTAATTTTCTTTTTTTTTTTTTTTTTTTTTTTGACAGGCAGAGTGGACAGTGAGAGAGAGAGACAGAGAGAAAGGTCTTCCTTTGCCGTTGGTTCACCCTCCAATGGCCTCTGTGGCCAGTGAGCTGTGGCTGGCGCACCGCGCTGATTCGAAGGCAGGAGCCAGGTGCTTCTCCTGGTCTCCCATGCAGGTGCAGGGCCCAAGCACTTGGGCCCTCCTCCACTGCACTCCCAGGCCACAGTAGAGAGCTGGCCTGGAAGAGGAGCAACCGGGACAGAATCCGTCACCCCGACCGGGACTAGAACCTGGTGTGCCGGTGCCGCTAGGCGGAGGATTAGCCTAGTGAGCCGTGGCACCGGCATACTCATTTAATTTTCATAACAATTGCTGTGGTTTATATGCACCCTAAGGTTGCATGTATTGCAGTTTGATTCCCATTGCGAAATAGAGTGGAAACTTAATCTGACCATAGTGTTTACAGAAGGGATCTTCCAGAATTGATTGGGAATAGGTAAATTCACTAAAGTACAGCCCACTTGATTGATTTCTGATAGCTTAATAAGAAGAGGGAATAAACTTAGAAGAGACAGACACAGACAAATGCACTCCCTGTCGCTTGCCATATGATGCCTGTGTCATCAGTTACTCTGCCAGCAGTAAGGCCATACCAGAATTATAGAAAACTGTTTTTCTAATTATATAGAGAATATCATTGGTATTTTACAAGAGATTGTGATAGATGAATAGATTTGTTTAGGTTGTATGGATCTTTTATTTTTATTTTTTAATTATTTATTTATTTTTTTGACAGACAGAGTGGACAGTGAGAGAGAGAGACAGGGAGAAAGGTCTTCCTTTGCCATTGGTTCACCCTCCAATGGTACCGCGGCCGGCGCGCTGCGGCCAGCACACCGCGCTGATCCGATGGCAGGAGCCAGGTACTTATTCTGGTCTCCCATGGGGTGCAGAGCCCAAGCACTTGGGCCATCCTCCACTGCACTCCCCGGGCCACAGCAGAGAGCTGGCCTGGAAGAGGGGCAACTGGGACAGAATCCGGCGCCCTGACCGAGACTAGAACCCGGTGTGCTGTCGCCGCAAGGCGGAAGACTAGCCTACTGAGCCGCGGCGCCGGCCAGATCTTTTAATAATATTAATTCTTTTACTCCATGAATAAGGAATATCTGTCTAATTTTTGTGTCCTCTTAATGATTTTTTATCAGTGTTTTAAAAATATCATTGTAGAGATTTGTAGATTTCTTTGATTACATTTACTCCTAAATATTTAAGTTTTGTAGCTATTATGAATGGGATTTCTGTCTTGATTTCCCTTTCAGCAAGATGATTACTGGTGTATAAAAATGCTACTTTTTTTGTATGTTGATGTTGTATGCTATGACTTTACTGAATTGATTTATCAGTTCTAGTAGCTTTTTGGTGAAATGTTTGATTTTTTCTATGTACAAAATCATGTCATATGCAAATATGGATAATTAGACTATCTTCTTTCCAATTTTGATGTTCTTTATTTAATTTTCTTACCCAATTGCTTTTAATAGTGTTTCTAATTGTATATTGAAAAAGAGTATTGAAAATGAATGTCCTTGCAAACTGTTGAAATACTTACTTAAGGTATACTAAGCTGATCTTCTGTATATTAAGATAATCGAAAATGAATCTTGATGTGAATGAAAGGGGAGAGGGAGTGGGAAAGGGGAGGGTTGTGGGTGGGAGGGACGGTATGGGGGGGAAGCCATTGTAACACATGAGTCGTACTTTGGAAATTTATATTCATTAAATAAAAGATAAAAAAAAAAAAAAAGAAAATGAATGTCCTTATATTATTCCAGATCTTAGGGAAGTGCTGCAGAACTTGATGAGAATGCTCCCAGTTCCCTCATGGCATGCATGAGTGACACTGAAACTTGCAGTCTGGCCACCCAGCACCCTGAGGAAGGGGACTCCCTCAAGCCTGGTCATCTGGAATTGTGCATTGGCTTCTGTTGGTGCAGAGCCCCAAGAAACACAGGGAATGTCACTAGGTCTTATAGAGTGAGTCTGGAGCTTGTGCTGAGCAGTCCCAAAGCTTCAGGATTCACAGAGGCTTGCTGTCTGTTCTCTGAAGTGCCCTGGCTTTGGGAGCTTCTGGTGGCAACTTCAGTACCTAATACAGAACAAAGTTCATCAGCAGCTGTGCTGCCGCAACTTGGATCTGGGACTTTGATAAGGAGGCAATGGGGGTTCCTATTTTGAAGCAAAGCAATCTCTAAAACCCAGCCATCTTTCTGGACTGGACTTACAGACGCTGGGGACTGTGGGATTCTCCTGTAATCAGGACTACCCATCTGCAGTGACGGTGCAAGTTTTGGATCTTTCTGCTTACCTTTTCCTTGCAAAATGGAGCTCCCCTAGCTGGGGAGCCAGAATGGAGCTGTGGTGTGTGCTTTTTTTTCCTCTTCCCATGCTAGCTTTTCAAGTCTGTGTTGTTTAGTGTTCCTGTCACTTTTTTTCCTGAAGTTTTCCTTCAGTCAATCTCTTGGCATATTTTTATTTCTATAGTGGTTCAGACTTCCTTTGTGACTCTGGTTCTTCTCTGTGATGGAGGTGAGGGCAGGGCCTCTCTATTCAGCCATCTTGGATCTTGATAGGTAACATTTTTTTCTCCATTTTATTGAGGAGGAAATTTGAGGGCAAGGTTATATGTTATATAGTTAAGTATTTTTTAGCTCTTTATTTTTAACCTTTTTTTTGTCAGCTTTTCCCTTGTCTGCTTCTTAGAGGCATCCATTAAAGAAACTACTCTCATAAGAAAACTATTGAAGAAAGAGAATTTAGTTGTCATTTGGTAGGAAAGGATGGGAGAGTTGGAATGCTCAACGTTTCTCTAGAAAAATCTCCATTGCTAGTACCTCTTCAAATTTCTTTTCTTTGTCTTGTAACACATTTTCTCTTCTTTCATTGCTTCTGGTTTTTTCCCTTTGAAGCTTCTCAATCTTTTTGTTTTTTCCAACATAGAAAATTTTAGCTCTACTCCAGCTTCCATGAGTAAATTCATATCTTCTACCAACTCC
This sequence comes from Oryctolagus cuniculus, assembly GCF_964237555.1. Classification (NCBI taxonomy): domain Eukaryota; kingdom Metazoa; phylum Chordata; class Mammalia; order Lagomorpha; family Leporidae; genus Oryctolagus; species Oryctolagus cuniculus. Next base: position 30,459,487 of record NC_091443.1, on the reverse strand, counting down.
TCAGATTGGCAAAAGCGAAAGCCACCATCTTTCTGTACCAAAATCTCAGAAGAAGCAGTCCCTACACCCTGCCTATATAAGGGTAAACATTAGGAGGCCAGATTCATTCAATACTACTTTGACATTTATGTAGTGTAGTCCACTCCCTTGAATGAGATTAAGATATAAAGAATCTAATAAAGAGTGAAGGTCTGGACTCAGATCAGCAGGGTTCTCATTCCAGATTTTTCAGTTTCTTTTCTGTGATTGTGGGCATTTCTTTATCTTGATGTCCTTGTCTGTTAAATCAGGATAACTTCTGCCTCAGATAAGGTTATGATAACTAAATGAGAAAGGATTTTAGAAGCCTATGGCAGTTGACACATTGAATGCATCATTATACAAGGAATACTTTGCCAAAAAAAAAAAAAAAACCACCACATTTAAAACATTACACCAGGGTTTTTAAAGTACTACTTCCAGATTTGCATCCCAGATGGCTGCTTTAATGCCATAACCTATTTGAAGATGATCAATTAGAAAATGGAAGATGGATCAGCGAAGAATCTGGAGAATTTCTGCACGAGTAGATCACAGAAAGCAGCTCTTTCAAGCTGAATTTTGAAGGCCTCCATTCAACCTGACTCTGTCTTTAATTCCTTGCTTGTAGTATCTTCAATTTGTCTCTGATTTGATAGAAACAAAAAGTTGGAGAACACTATCTGTAATGGCTGCTATTTATTTCAATAAAACAGTACTCTATGCACTAACTGGTTAGCTGTGATGAAAACTGTCTATTCAGCTGTCAAACAGAAATTTAAAGTAGCTTTGATGCTATATAGTGAGGATTATAAATTACCTATCTAAGTGTAGAAGTAGAATTTGGAAGGAATGCATGTTTACCACTCTAATCTACTGTCTTAAATCTCTTATTTTCTACTTTAATTTCTCTTTTCTCTCATCCTTTCTTCTCTCAATCATGATAAATTACAGTTCTTAATCATGGTATTTTGATGCTTTTGACACTGCCTACCAGCTTCTTATCCTGTGTGGTTTTCTATGTGACAGATTTGCTGTGGAGAACTAGTATTTTTTTTTTTTTAGAAAAATGAAAGCTGATTTTTATTTTATCATCAACAGCCATTCTTTAAACATGAACATGCATACGTAATATTCTACGCACACATCACAGTTTTTAACGTTAGTTAATAAAGGTTAAACACACAACATACATCCTTACAAAAAAAGTCAAAATGCAAAATTAAAACTTTAAACAAAAGTCTTACTAATTTAAAAAACGTTTGTGTTGGGTACCATTTGTACAACACAATTAATTTAAACATTTTCATTTTGGCTGCACATGAAAAAAGCGGCAGTAGAAAATAAAGTTGTTGAGGGCTTTTAAATAGCAGAATAGGCAGTTTTGCCATGCAGGAGAAGCAATATTAAATATTAGTTTTCAAAAAAAATCCACATTTAAAAATATTTAGTTCAAGTCACAGAATTTTTCTCAGTAGAGACCCCAATGCAATGCATAATTAGCTGCCTTAGATGGCCTTTTTGAAAGGACAATATCCCTTCAGAGTGTAACTTTACTGATTTTGGCACAGAAAAGAAGTCTTAAGAACAAGAACATGATTAAAAAAGAGGGAAGAGAAATAAAAGCAAGAATAAATGAGATAGTAATTGCAATCACTAAAAAACTGTGCATTCTCAGTCATTGCAGAACACTGTCTTCTGTCCACAGCAGGGCCCACTCCAGGACTGTTACTGCAGCATGGATTTAATTTGCTTGGAGGTAGTCTCATCATTCAAATGTTTTGTTGTGTACCTGAGAGCATTTAGAAGACCTTCTACACTGTTGGGAGGCTGGTCCTTAAGAACTTTGATACAACCTTTCATATCAATTTTGGAGGTTTTGGCAAATGCTCCTACTGGATGCACATGGTCATAGAGGATGATAAGACCCACCATTACTCTCAAGCAGAAGGATACTGTTTCTTCATTTGTAAACCTGCTTCTGTATTCTGGTGTTTCAAGCATGACTCTGCAAACACTAGCCATGGTGCTTAGACAATCTGTGGTATTTTCTATTGGTAAATTTTTATTCTCTGAGACAAATTTTGTCATGGCATCACTTAATGTTTTCAGCATTGGGGTTGCCTCAGCATAAAACAAAGACATTCGATTTGCCAATTCATTATTTACTTCATTTTCTCCTTCTGCTGGAACATTATTAATCCTCATCCGACTCAACATTCTTCTGTAATAACTGAAATCGTTCTGTATGGCAGGATTCGTCATCTTGAGTTCATCAAACCGGAGTGTAAAATGAAGAATTTCTGCAAACTGTTTAGCAAGAGCCTGCTCTTGCTCTAAATGCTGGGTGGGAGAGTACGGGGTACTTGTCAAGGCTCCCAAAAGACCTCGTAGTGCTGCTTCTAACCTCTGAGAAAATTCATAAAATTTCTTTAATTTGCCTACTAGTGGAACAACGGCACCCCATGCCTTCTCTTGCAACTTCTCATCTGCTGGATGCTGGATTGCCTCACGTATTTCATGGCCAGCTCCTCTGTATGACTGCAAGTCTTCCAAGATGCCTTCTGCATCTTTTAAGACTACATTCACCTGATTATAAATTTCCTTCTCAGACTCTGTAGGCTGGGCATTTTCAAAATCAAGGAAAAAAATTTGGCCCCTGCTCAAGGTCTGTGCATGTCAAAACTTTAAGAAGATTCCCCATGTTAAGGTACCTTCAGCCAGTGCTGGTGATTCTGTCATTGTCCTATCAACTCGGTTACCTTGAACGTGTTATTCAAACTCCACGCCTCAGTTTCTTTTCCTTCGAGAAGCCTAACCAGCGCTCGCACAAAAGGAGGACGCTGCCGCCTACGCGCCTCCCCCCCGCCCGGCCCCGCCGCATCGCGGGGGCCGGGCGTCAGCGCGCGCCGCGCCCGGGGACCGCCCGAGCCGGCCCCCACCCCAAAACCCGCGGCGGGGCTCGGCGACCTTGGGCGAGTCACCGCGGGCCCGGAGGAGGCTGCGAGAACTAGTATTTTGAAATTCTCTTTCTGTATATGAAGTATATATTCAATGGTAAACTTTTGGCTAATGGCATTAGCACATTTTCATACCATTCTGATTTTTTTATTTTCTTAATTTAAGGAAAGCAAGATGATTCATAATCTGGCAACTCAAATATATGTTCTGTTAACATTTGGCATTTGAGACATTCTCTTTCTCTCTTTCTCTATTTCTTCCTTTCCTTCTACCATATAACATAAATACAAACAATATGCAATTTGACATTGTTTTCCATACCATGAAATTTATAAAACAAGCACTTTGTAAAATTAGAACATATACACATGACTTTTTTCACTTAGTATTTTATTAAATTAATAGAAAAATTTCAAATATTTTCTAAAGCTTGTGAAATATATTTCACTCATATTTTGAATATTTTAATCTATCTACTTTTGCATGTGTTTATTTCAATTGTTTCTAATGGTGTTTAGATTATAATAGATTAATAATAAATGTATTTATTCATAAATCTTGCTGTATTTCTATTTATTTCCTTAGTTTAGGTATCTGCGAATGGAATTGGTAAGACAAACACAATGCCACTCTTTATACATATATCTTTTTTTAATGTAATACATAAATGTATAAAATAAATTTATACATAGATAAAACTTTAAGAATACAGTGGTTCTTTCCTCCATACCCACCACCCCGCTCCCATCCCACCTCCCATTCCCTCTTCCATCTCCTTCTTCATTATGGCTCATTTTTAGTATGACTTTATATACAGAGGACCAACTCTATGCTAATCATATATTTCAACAATTTGCCCCATGCCCACACACAAAATATAGAGTACAGTTTGGGGAGATAATTTGCAGTTGATTCTCATATCACAATTAAATAGGGACAGAGGTCCTACCTGGGGAGCAAGTGCACAGTGACTATTTTTCCTTTAACAATTAACACTCTTTTTTGTGATGCCAGTGATCATCTGAGGCTCTTATTGTGGGCTGGTAGGGCTGTGGAGGCCTTTTGTGACCATAGACTCCATCGGTATTTGGACATGGCCATAAGCAAAGAGGATGTTCTCCTCTCCCTTCAGAGAAGAGTGTCTCCTTCTTTGATGACCCTTCCTTTCCTCTGAGGTCTCACAGAGATTCTCTGTGTAGGATTTTTTTCCCACATAGTCTTGTCTTTCCACGCTTGAGATACTCTTGCAGGCCTTTCAGCCCGACCAGGAAGCCTTATGGCTTGATTCTGAGGTTAGAGTGTTATTTACTGGGAAAGTCATTCTAGGAGTCTGCTGTGTGGACTGCTTCCCATGTTGGTCCTTCCTTCCTTTTAAACTTAGACTGGACTATCTGTTGCCTGTAACATTTAATATGACCATTGTAACAGTGAAAATGGTGTTTATACCACTGATTCTAATGGGTTTGGAGCCCTATGATTAGTTCTTAGGCTGTACCCTGAGAGGTAAGTATATATGCCTGTATGCAGAACTATACTGTCTCACAGTTTTAGACTACCTCTTCCATCTCTTATTCCCTCCCTTGTTTTTAACTGGGATCTTTTTCCAATTGCTTTAAAATACATATAATTAACTCTGAGTTACATAGAGAGTTCAGCATATAGTGTGAAGTAGAGAGATGAGAGAGAGAGAAATAAAACAGAAAAAAAAAACAACTGACAAAACAAAACAAAAATGATATATACAGTAAAAGGTAACAATGGTTTACTGTCTCTCGACAATCAGATCAAGGATTCTTGAGGACATTGGTCTTAAAAGTGAGTATTTTGCTTCTTTAGCTCTCATTTTAGCTGCACTATTATTTCTCCCAAATCAGGGAGAACATATGGTGTTTGTCTCTTTGGGACTGGGTTATTTCACTAAGTATGAGGTTTTCCAGCTTGCTCCATTTTGTTGAAAAGGACCCGATTTCATTTTTTTTTTTTACTTCTGTGTAGCATTCCATAGTGTACATTTCCCACAATTTTTTTTATCCAGTCTTCGGTTGATGGACATTTAGGTTGCTTCCATGTCTTAGCTATTGTGAATTGAGCTGCGATAAACTTGGAGGTGCAGATAGTTCTTTTGTTTACTGATTTCATTTCCCTTGGGTAAATTCCCGGTAATGAAATGGCTGGGTCATATGGTAGGTCTATATTCAGGTGTTTGAGGTATCTCCATACTGTTTTCCACAGTGGCTTTATTACATTCCCACCAATAATGGGTTAGGGTGCCCTTTTCCCAGCATTCTCTCCAGCATTTGTTGTTTGTTGATTTCTGTATGAGGGCCACTCTAACTGGGGTGAGGTGAAGCCTCATTGTGGTTTTGATTTGTATTTCCCTTATGGCTAGAGATCCTGAGCATTTTTTCATGTGTCTGTTGGACATTTGGATTTCCTCTTTTGAAAAATGTCTGTTAAGGTCCTTGGCCCATCTTTTTATTGGATTGTTTGCTTTGTTGCTGTGGAGTTTCTTGATTATTTTATAGATTCTGGTTGCTAATTCTTTATCAGTTGTGTAGTTTGCAAATAATTTCTCCTATTCTGTCAGTTGCCCCTTCACTTTCCTGACTGTTTCTTTTGCTGTAAAGAAACTTCTTAATTTGAGATAATCCCAATTATTCATTTTGGATTTGACTACCATTTATTGAAGAAGCTGTCCCTGTTCCAGGAGTTGCTTTTAGCTCCTTTGTTGAATATGAGTTGGTTATAGATGTTTGCATTAATTTCTGGTGTTTCTATTCTGTTTCATTGGTCTATCCATTTGCTTTTGTACCAGTACCAGGCTTTTTTGATTATAACTGCCCTATAGTATGTCTTGAAGTCTGGAATTGTGATGCCTCTGGTTTTGCTTTTACTGTATAGGGTTGCTTTAGCTATTCTTGGTCTCCTGTCCTCCATATGAATTTAAGCATAATTTTTTCCAGATCTGAGAAGAATGTCTTTGGTATTTTGATTGGTATCACATTGAATCTAGAAATTGCTTTTGGGAAAATGGACATTTTGATGATATTAATTCTTCCAATCCATGAACATGGCAGATTTTTCATTTTTTTGTGTATTCTTCTATTTCTTTCTTTAATATTTTGTAATTTTTGTCATAGAGATCTTTGACATCCTTGGTTAAATTTATCCCAAGGTACTTGATTGATTTTGTGGCTATTGTTAATGGGATTGATCTTAGAAGTTGTTTCTCGGCCATGTGTATACAAAGGCTATTGATTTCTGTGCATTGACTTTGTATCCTGCTACTTTACCAAACTCTTTTATGAGTTCCAATAGTCTCTTAGAGGAATATTTTGGATCCCCTAAATTAAGAATCATATCATCTGCAAATAGGTATAGTTTAACTTCCTCCTTTCCCATTTGTATCCCTTTAATTTCTTTTTCTTGCTTGATGGCTCTGGCTAAAAGTTCTAGGACCAAATTGAATAGCAATGGTGAGAGTGGACATCCTTGTCTGGTGTCAGTTTTCAATGGAAATGCCTCCAACTTTTCCCCATTCTATATAATGCTGGCAATGGGTTTGTCCTAAATTGCCTTAACTGTGTTGAGGAATGTTCCTTCTAAACCCAATTTGCTTACAGTTTTCATCATGAAAGGGTGTTGTATTTTATCAAATGCTTTCTCTGCATCTATTGAGATGATCATATGATTTTTGTTTCTCAATTTGTTAATGTGATGTATCACATTGATTGACTTTCGAATATTGAACCATCCCTGCATACCAGGGATAAATCCTACTTGGTGAATGATCTTTCTGATTTGTAGTTGGATTCAGTTGGCCATGATTTCGTTGAGTATTTTTGCATCTATCTTCATCAGGGAACTAGGTCTGTAGTTTTCTTTCTCTGTTGTTTATTTTCTGGGTTTAGGAATTAAGGTGATGCTGGCTTCATAGAAAGAATTTGGGAGGATCCTTCCCTGTCAATTGTTTTGAATAATTTGAGAAGAACTGGGATTAGTTGTTCTTTAAATGTCTGGTAGAATTCAACAGTGAAGCCATCCGACTCTTCTTTTAGTAGCGCGTTTATTACTGATTCAATTTTTTTCATGGTTATGGATCTGTTTAGATTTTCTTTTTTTAATTTTAATTTTAATTTTTTAAATTTTTTTATTTAGTAAATATAAATTTCCAAAGTACAGTTTATGGATTACAATGGCTTCCCCCCCCGATAATTTCCCTCCCACTCGCACCCCTCCCATCTCCCGCTTCCTCTCCCATTCCATTCACATCAAGATTCATTTTCAGTTCTCTTTATACACAGAAGATCGATTTAGTATATATTAAGTAAAGATTTCATCATTTTGCACCCACTCAGAAACACAAAGTGTAAAATACTGTTTCAGTACTAATTATAGCATTACTTCACATTGGACAACACACTAAGGACAGATCCCACATGAGAAGTAAGTGCACAGTGATCCTGTTGTTGACTTAACAATTTGACACTCTTGTTTATGGCGTCAGTAATCTCCCTAGGCTCTAGTCATGAGTTGCCAAGGCTATGGAAGCCTTTTGAGTTCGCCGACTTCGATCTTATTCTGAGAGGGTCATAGTCAAAGTGGAAGTTCTCTCCTCCCTTCAGAGAAAGGTCCCTGCTTCTTTGATGGCCCTGTTCTTTCCACTGGGATCTCACTCACAGACATCTTCCATTTAGGTCTTTTTTTTTTTTTTCCAGAGTGTCTTGGCTTTCCATGCCTAAAATACTCTCATGGGCTCTTCAGCCAGATCCAAATGCCTTAAGGGCGGATTCTGAGGCCAGAGTGCTATTTAGGACATCTACCATTCTACGAGTCTGCTGTGTATCCTGCTTCCCATGTTGGATCGTTCTCTCCATTTTGATTCTATCAGTTAGTATTAGCAGACACTAGTCTTGTTTGTGTGATCCCTTTGACTCTTAGACCTATCAGTGTGATCAATTGTGAACTGAAATTGATCACTTGGACTAGTGAGATGGCATTGGTACATGCCACCTTGATGGGATTGTATTGTAATCCCTGGTATGTTTCTAACTCTACCATTTGGGGTAAGTCCGATTGATCATGTCCCAAATTGTACATCTTCTCCCTCTCTTATTCCCACTCTTACATTTAACAGGGATCACTTTTCAGTTAAAATTTAAACACCTAAGAATAATTGTGTGTTAATTACAGAGTTCAACCAATAGTACTAGCACAAAAGAAAGAAAAAATACTAAAAGGGATAAAGTATTACATTGTACATCAACAGTCAGGACAAGAGCTGATCAAGTCGCTGTTTCTCATAGTGTTCATTTCACTTCAAGAGGTTTCCCCTTTGGTGCTCAGTTAGTTGTCATCAATCAGGGAGAACACATGATATTTATCCCTTTGGGACTGGCTTATTTCAGTCAGCATAATGTTTTCAAGATTCCTCCATCTTGTTGCAAATGACCGGGTTTCATTGTTTTTGACTGCTGTATAGTATTCTATAGAGCACATGTCCTATAATTTCTTTATCCAGTCTACTGTTGATGGGCATTTGGGTTGGTTCCAGGTCTTAGCTATTGTGAATTGAGCTGCCATAAACATTAATGTGCAGACAGCTCTTTTGGTTGCCAATTTAATTTCCTTTGGGTAAATTCCAAGGAGTGGGATGGCTGGGTTGAATGGTAGGGTTATATTCAGGTTTCTGAGGAATCTCCAAACTGTCTTCCATAGTGGCTTAACCAGTTTGCATTCCCGCCAACAGTGGGTTAGTGTCCCTTTTCCCCACATCCTCTCCAGCATCTATTGTCGGTAGATTTCTGAATGTGAGCCATTCTAACTGGGGTGAGGTGAAACCTCATTGTGGTTTTGATTTGCATTTCCCTGATTGCTAGTGATCTTGAACATTTTTTCATGTGCCTGTTGGCCATTTGGATTTCCTCTTTTGAAAAATGTCTGTTTAGGCCGTTGGCCCATCTCTTAAGTGGGTTGTTTGTTTTGATGTTGTGGAGTTTTTTGATCTCTTTGTAGATTCTGGTGATCAACCCTTTATCTGTTGCATAGTTTGCAAATATTTTTTCCCATTCTGTCGGTTGCCTCTTCACTCTCCTGACTGTTTCTTTTGCAGTACAGAAAATTCTCAATTTGATACAATCCCAAATGTTAATTTTGGTTTTGACTGCCTGTGCTTCTGGGGTGTTTTCCAAGAAGTCTTTGCCAGTACCTATATCTTGCAGGGTTTTTCCAATGCTCTCTAATAATTTGATGGTGTCAGGTCATAGATTTAAGTCTTTAATCCATGTTGAGTGAATTTTTGTGTAAGGTGAAAGGTAGGGGTTTTGCTTCATACTTCTGCACATGGAAATCCAATTTTCCCAGCACCATTTATTGAATAGACTGGCCTTACTCCAGGGATTGGTTTTGGATCCTTGATTAAATATGAGTTGGCTGTAGATGTTTGGGTTGATTTCTGGTGTTTCAATTCTGTTCCATTGGTCTATCCATCTGTTTCTGTACCAGTACCATGCTGTTTTGATTACAACTGCCCTGTAGTATGTCCTGAAATCTGGTATTTATGATGCCTCTGGCTTTGTTTTTGTTGTCCAAGATTGCTTTAACTATTCGAGGTCTCCTGTGTCTCCATATGAATTTCAGCATCATTTTTTCTAATGATTTTCTAATAAATTTTCTATATATATTTTCTTTTTCCTTTTTTTCTTTTTTTTGACAGGCAGAGTGGACAATGAGAGAGAGAGACTAGAGAAAGGTCTTCCTTTGCCATTGTTTCACCCTCCAACGGCTGCCGTGGCCGGTGCGCTACGGCCGGTGCACCACGCTGATCCCATGGCAGGAGCCAGGTACTTCTCCTTGTCTCCCATGGGGTGCAGGATCCAAGCACTTGGGCCATCCTCCACTGTACTCCCTGGCCACAGCAGAGAGCTGGCCTGGAAGAGGGGCAACTGGGACAGAATCTGGTGCCCCGACTGGGACTAGAACCCGGTGTGCTGGTGCCGCAAGGCAGAGGATTAGCCTAGTGAGCCATGGCGCTGGCCTCTATATATATTTTCTAATATATGGTTTGAGTTCCCTGTGATCTTTTGCTGTGAGGTTTCCTTACTTTACCTTCTTTCATATTGATGACTGTGTTTCTGTGTTCCTGTGTGTAACACATCTTTAAGCATCTTTTGCAAGTCTGGACGAGTGGCGACAAATTCTTTCATTTTTGTTTGCTATGAAAGGTCTTTATTTCACCTTCATTCTCAAATTAAAACTTTGCAGGATATAATATTCTGGGTTGGCAGATTTCTCTCTTAGTACCTGGGCTATATCTTGCCATTCCCTCCTAGCTTGTAGGGTTTCTGATGAGAAATCTGCTGTGAGTCTAATTGGAGATCCTCTGAGAGTAATCTGACATTTCTCTCTTGCACATTTTAGAATCTTTTCTTTATGTTTCACTGAGGTGAGTTTGATTACAACATGTCATGGTGAGCATCTCTTTTGGTCATGTTTACCAGGGGTTCTATGAGCTTCCTGTACTAGGATGTCTCTGTCCTTCTCCAAACCCGGGAAGTTCTCTGCAAGTATCTCACTAAAAAAACCTTCTAATCCTTTCTCTCTCTCCATGCCTTCAGGAACTCCTAGAAGCCGAATGTTGGGTTTTTTAATAGTATCCTGTAGATTCCCAACAATATTTTTTAGATTTCTAATTTCCTCTTCTTTTCTTTGGTTTGACTGTATCCTTTCCTCTCTGTCTTCTAAGTCCAATATTCTCTCTTCTGTTTCACTGACTCTGTTTTTAAGGCTCTCTAATGTGTTTGCCATTTGATCTGTTGAGTTCTTCATTTCTTTTTGATTTCTCTTCACTATCACATTTTCCTGTTCTACTAGTTTCTGCGTTTCATTTTGATTCCTCCTTAAGATTTCATTTTCTCAAAGGAGATTTTCTATCTTGTCCAGTAAGGAATTCTGTACCTCAGGCATTTGTTTTTGAAAACTCCTAAATGTTCTTATCACAAATTTTTTGAAATCCGTATCTTTCATTTCTTCCATCTCATTATTTTCATAATCTTGGCTTGGGGTGTCTTGTTCATTTGGGGGTGTCATAATGTCTTCCTTGTTCTTGTTTCCTCGGTTTTTGCGTTTGTTGCTTGGCATTGTGGAGATATCTTTGGATTCCTCTTCCCTTGCTGTGGTGTTTTTTCTTGTTATACTGTGACTGTATTAAGTGGACTGTCTGCTTTTGATGGAGCCTTAGAGGCTTGAGATAGGTGTGGCCTGAGAGCTCTGTTTGGTTCCTCAGGGTTAAGGGTATGCCAAAGGTGACACTCCCAGGTTAGGCATGGTAAATCTCTCTCTCTCTTTCTTTCTTTCTTTTTTTGATTCAGAAGGGAAGTAATTCTGTACAGCTGAAAGGAATTGGAGGTAGTTAGCAGGCGAGTGATATACCCACAGGATCCAGAGATGGGAAGCTCTTTCCCAAGGACCACACAGGGAATCTTTGTTGCCCTCAGTGTGGGCTCAAATTCTCCTGCAGTCTCCCACTGTGTTGCCAAGGTTACGAACTGTAGCATCTCTGGAGAGTATTCAAGTGAATTCCATGAGTTCTCTCCCCCACCATCTCTTTTTTCACAGTCTCAGTTCATTACCACCACACATTCACTAGGTCCTAATCTCCTGTTATTGCTCCCCCCACCCCCCCACCCCTGCCCAGAGTCAGGTTTTTCTGCCAAGCTGAGGGCCGGTGCAGACCTGAGGTCACCCTGCTTATGATGTATGTCCAAAATGGCACCTGCTCTTTGTCTTGCTCACCTTTGAGAGGTGAGCGGAGAGAGACAAACTCGTGTCCGTATCAGTCACTTTTTTTTCCTCTCTCTTCTAGTTAGCCTGGTGATCTTTTCCCCACAGGGTTTCAAGCCTCGTTCCCTCTGGTCTCCTCTTTCCACTTGCCCACTGGTGTCTCGGACTATTGAGGTTCAGCTCACCTCGCGTTCCAGCGCTGGTGTGTTGATTCTGCCACTGGTGTCCCGAACTGTGGGCTCCCATGCTCTCCATGAAGGTCCACTGTGAATTACTAGTTCTGGAAGAGTTTCCTCTGCTGTTTCTTCCCCTACTCTTCCTTGAACCTGCAGTATCTCCACTTTTATTAAACTGTCTCTTCCTGGACTATCAGTGTGCTCCCTTCCTATTCCACCATCTTGCCGCTCTCTCCCACTTCTAAACTTTCTAGAATTGTTTTGTTTGAGTTGTTAGCAATTAATTGATTTTTTTATGGACAGGAAAGGAAAAACTGTCAAAGAGAACAACAGAATTCCTAATGCATACATAAGAGAACAATTATGACTTTACTTTCTGCTTCTACTTTGGTTAAGAAAGTGCTCCTGTTTAGATTTTCTATGTGTTCATGGCTCAGTTTCTGAAGGTTGTGTGTGTACAGGAATCTATCCATTTCTTCTAGGTTTCCCAATTTGTTGGCATACCACTCTTTGTAGTGGTTTCTGATGATTCTTTTTATTTCTGTTGTGTCTGTTGTTACATTTCCATTACCATCTTTAATTTTACTGATTTGAGTCTTCTCTCCTTTTTTGGGTAGTTGGGCCAATGGTGTGTCTATTTTGTTTATTTTTTTCAAAGAACCATCTCTTGGTTTTGCTGATCTTTTGTATTGTGTTTTTGGCTTCAATTCTGTTTATTTCTTCTCTAATCTTTAGTATTTTTTTTCTTCTGCTGTATTTGGGTTTGGTTTGCTGCCGCTTTTCTAGATCCTTGTGGTGCATAGAGAGGTCATTTATTTGGTACCTTTCCAGTTTCTTGATGTAGGCAACAATTGCTATAAACTTTCCTCTTAGCACTGCTTTTGCTGTATCCCATAAGTTTTGATATGTTGTATTGCCATTTTCCTTTGTTTCTAGAAATTTTTTGATTTCTCTTTTGTTTTCTTCTATGGCCTACTGTTCATTCATAATCATGTTGTTCATTCTCCGTGTGTTTCCATATGATGCAGAGATTCTTGAGTTGTTGATTTTGAGTTTCTTTGTATTGTGGTCTGAGAAGATGCATAGTATAATTTCAATTTTTCTGAATTTGCTGAGGCTCCCTTTATGGCTTAGCATATGATCAATCCTAGAGTAAATTCCATGTACCGGGAAGAAATACGTGTACTCTATGGCTGTGGGGTGGAAGGCTCTGTAGAAATCTACTAGGTCTATTTAATTCATAGTGTCAATTATCTCTTTTGTTTCCTTGTTGGTTTTCTGTCTGGTTGATCTGTCCATTGGTGAAAGTGGGGTATTGAAGTCCCCTGTTACTATTGTATTTGGGTCTTTATCTCCCTTTAAGTCCTTTAATAATTCTTTCAAGTAGCCAGGCACCCTGTAATTAGGTGCATATACATTTATAATAGTAATGGCTTTGTGTTGGATTGATCCTTTAATCATCTTCATCTCTTTTAATAGCTTTTGTGTTAAAGTCTATTTTGTCTGATATTAGGATGGCCACACCAGCTCTTTTTTGGTTTCTGTTAACTTGGAATATCTTTTTCCATCCTTTCACTTTCAGTCTGCATGCATCTTTGCTGGTGAGATGTGATTCCTGAAGGCAACAGATAGATAGGTTTTCTTTTTTAATCCATTCAGCTAGTCTGTGTCTTTTGACTGTAGAGTTGAGACCATTTACATTCACTGTGACTATTGTTAAATACTGTCAATAGGAGCCTAAGATCAGAGCTCAGTACAGTTCTGATGACATTTCAGCCAAGTCATGGGGAAGTTCTTTGTCAAATTGCCCATCAGAGAACTCACATTTGAAGCCAGGACCAGTTGGCGTGTGAACCCAACTGTACTCGTGGGAGCAGCAGCTAGGGGCTGTTAACTCCACAGCAGGTTCTTTTGAAGAAGATGTTAGTGGTACACTGCCATGACAGCCTTAGTTATACATGTACACAGCTTAAAAATAAAGTAGCACTACAATCTAACAGTGAAAATAATAGTCGATGCCCATTCCTACTCTTATCTAATTCTGTTCCCCTAGCCAAGACTTTTAATTCTTTTAGCTATTTCTTCTGGTGTTTTCAAGTTTCTAAATGACATTCATAAACTGCTATTTATAAAATTTTTCATTGTACACATTAGCTTCTGAATTCCTATTATGAAAGATGAATTTTAGCTCACTTACATATGCCTCAACCACTCCTCCCCTAACAACCATTTATCCTCCTTTATTTTCCTATCATATTTGCATAACCTTTGGTTAGACATGTATTCAGTGTTTAGATTTTGTAAATATACGTAGCTAAGCAGAGATATTACTTTTCTCCTTGGAATTAATAATTACCTTCTTTCTGTGATGCGTTTTATTACTTATTTTTATTGAAGCTGTTTACTATAGAGTCACTGTACATGATTGTTTTCATCCTGGAAGGATTTCTTTTTCTCTCCTTATAAAGCAACATAAAGGGGCAGACATTTACCCTAGTCATTAAAATGCTGCTTGGATTCCTGAGTCCCAGGGTTTTAATTTTAGCTCCACTCCTGGTCCCAGTTTCTTGCTAATATTAACTCTAACAGGCAGCTGATGATAGCTCAAGTACTTGAGTCGCCATATCCACAAAGATACTCAGATACCAGGATACCTTTCTCCTTCCTCCTCTATCCAACAAATATAAAAATAAAAAACCCAAATATCTAATTAACTCCTACTCATTTTGGGTCTCATTTACTCTAGACAACTTCTATGTCTGGATCAGATTCTTATTTTATTTTAAATTGCATATGTGTACATCTCTTCCCTCTCTTATTCCCACTCTTATATTTAACAGCGATCACTTTTCTTTTAAGTTTCAACACTTAAGAATAATTGTGTATTAATTACAGAATTGAACAAATAGTATTATGTAGAACAAACAGAAAAAAATACTAAAAGGGATAAAATATTAAGTTGCTCATCAATAGTCAGGGCAAGTCACTGTTTCTCATAGTGTCCATTTCACTTTAACAGGTTTCCTTTTTGGTGCTTGGTTAGTTGTCACCAATCAAGGAGAGCATATGATATTTGTGCCAATGGGACTGGTTTATTTCACTCAGCATGATGTTTTCGATTCCTTCATTTTGTTGCAAATGACCAGATTTCATTGTTTTTTTACTGCTGTAGAGAGGGAAGAGATGTACAATTTGGGACATGCTCAATCGGACTTGCCCCAAATGGTGGAGTTAGAAACATACCAGGAGATTCCAATTCAATCCCATCAAGGTGGCATGTACCAATGCCATCTCACTAGTCCAAGTGATCAATTTCTGTTCATAATTGATCATAATGATAGGACTAAGAGTCAAAGGGATCACATAAACAAGAATAGTGTGTGAATATACTAATTGATAGAATAAAAAATGGAGAGAATGATCCAACATGGGAAGTGGGATACATAGCAGACTCATAGAATGGCAGATGTCCTAAACAGCACTCTGGCCTCAGAATCAGCCCTTAAGGCATTTGGATCTGGCTGAAGAGCCCATGAGAGTATTTTAGGCATGGAAAGCCAAGACACTCTGGGGGGGAAAAAAAAAAGACCTAAATGGAAGATGTCTGCGAGTGAGATCCCAGTGGAAAGAACAGGGCCATCAAAGAAGCAGGGACCTTTCTCTGAAGGGAGGAGAGAACTTCCACTTTGACTATGACCCTCTCAGAATAAGATCGAAGTCGGCGAACTCAAAAGGCTTCCATAGCCTTGGCAACTCATGACTAGAGCCTAGGGAGATTACTGACGCCATAAACAAGAGTGTCACATTGTTAAGTCAACAACAGGAGTCACTATGTGCTTACTTCTTATGTAGGATTTCTGTCCTTAATGTGCTGTACATTGTGATTTAATGCTATAACTAGTACTGAAACAGTATTTTACACTTTGTGTTTCTGAGTGGGTGCAACCTGTTGAAATCTTTACTTAATATATACTAAATCGATCTTCTGTGTATAAAGAGAACTGAAAATGAATCTTGATGTTAATGCAAGGGGAGAGAGAGCGGTGGGGAGGGAAGTTATGGGGGGGGAAGCCATTGTAATCCATAAGCTATACTTTGGAAATCATATTCATTAAATAAAAGTTAAAAAAAATAACTAGCGCAGCCTTAAAAATTTGCATATGTGATGATTCGTTACTTATCCTTTTAAGCATTTCACAGTTCTTTATATGAAAACATCCAAAATCCTTTCTTCTAGTTTTTTCATAGAAAAATGTAAAATTTGTTAAAATTGTCATAGTCAGGCCGGCACTGCAGCTCACTTGGCTAATCCTCTGCCTGTGGCACTGGCACCATGTGTTCTATTCCTGGTTGGGGCACCGGATTCTGTCCCAGTTGCTCCACTTCCAGTCCAGCTCTCTGCTGTGGCCCGGGAGTGCAGTGGAGGATGGCCCAAGTGCATGGGCCCTGCACCTGCATGGGAGACCAGGAGGAAGCACCTTGCTCCTGGCTTCGGATCAGCACAGCGCGCTGGCCTTAGCGGCCACTCAGGGGGTGAACCAGTGGAAACAGGAAAACCTTTCTCTCTGCTCTCTCACTGTCTAACTCTGCCTGTCAAAAAAAATTATCGTAGTCACCCTACTGTGCAATTGAACCCCAGGACTTCTTACTCCTATATAGCTATAACTTAGTAGTCAAAATTAAACCTTTCCCTAATCCTCTTTCCCCAGCCTGTGGTAACTATCATTATATTTTTAACATTTCCTAAAAAAAGATTTATTTATTTATTCAGAAGATACACAGAGAGAAAGAATGATTGATCTACCTGCTAGTTCACTTCCCAATGTGTGCAATGACTGGGGCTGATCTAGACCATGGCCAGGAGCTTGGAATTCCATCTGGGTTTTCCACTTGTGTGGCAGGGGCTGGAGTACTTGGGCCATCTTCTGCTGCTTTCCCAGGATTATTAGCAGAGAACTGGATCAGAAGTGGAGCATCTGAGACTTGAACCAGTACACATAAGTGATGTTGGCAATGAAGATAACAGCTCAACTTGCTGAGCCACAGCACTGGCTCTGATATATTTTTAACTTTTCTGAGATCCACCAATTTTTTTAGACTCCACATCTGAGTGATATCATGTGCTATTTGTCTTTGTGTGCTTGGCTTATTTCACTTAACATAATGACCTCTTTGGTTAAATTTATTCCAGGGGATTTTTTTTTTTGTAGCTATTAGAATTGAGATTGCTTCCTTGATTTCTTTTTTTTTTGAGACAATTCTCTTTATTATTTTTTTGTTTTCTTTTTTTATCTTTTATATTATTATTAATTATTTTTTAATAATTTTTTATTTAGTAAATATAAATTTCCAAAGTACAGTTTATGGATTACAATGCCCCCCCAATTATTTCCCTCCCACTCGCACCCCTCCCATCTCCCACTCCCTCTCCCATTCCATTCACATCAAGATTCATTTTCAATTCTCGTTATATACAGAAGATCGATTTAGTATATATTAAGTAAAGATTTCAACAGGTTGCACCCACTCAGAAACACAAAGTGTAAAATACTGTTTCAGTACTAGTTATAGCATTATTTCACATTGGACAACACATTGAGGACAGATCCCACATGAGAAGTAAGCACATAGTGACTCCTGTTGTTGACTTAACAATGTGACACTCTTGTTTATGGCGTCAGTAATCTCCCTAGGCTCTAGTCATGAGTTGCCAAGGCTATGGAAGCCTTTTGAGTTCGCCGACTTCAATCTTATTCTGAGAGGGTCATAGTCAAAGTGGAAGTTCTCTCCTCCCTTCAGAGAAAGGTCCCTGCTCCTTTGATGGCCCCGTTCTTTCCACTGAGATCTCACTCGCAGAGATCTTTCATTTAGGTGTTCTTTTTTTTCCCCCCAGAGTGTCTTGGCTTTCCATGCCTAAAATACTCTCATGGGCTCTTCAGCCAGATCCAAATGCCTTAAGGGCTGATTCTGAGGCCAGAGTGCTGTTTAGGACGTCTGCTATTCTACGAGTCTGCTATGTATCCCACTTCCCATGATGGATCATACTCTCCCTTTTTGATTCTATCCGTTAGTATTAGCAGACACTAGTCTTGTTTGTGTGATTCCTTTGACTCTTAGACTTTTTTAGATGATTCGCTATTGGACTATAGCAATGCTACTAATTTTGTACATTGACTTTTTATTCTGCAAGTTTGCTGAATTTGTTTATTAGTTATAATAACTTTTTGGTTGAGTCTTTGGGATTTACAATATATAAGAACATATTATCTGCCAACAGTGACAATTTGACTTACTCTTTTTCAATCTGGATACCATTTATTTTTTTATGTTGCCTTATTTCCCTAGCTAGGATTTCCAGAGCTGTGTTGAATAAAAATGATGAAAGTGGGCATCCTTGTCGTGTGCCAGAAGAGAGAAATACTTCAGCTTTTCTCTGTTGAACATTATATTAGCTATTGATTTGTTATATATGGCTTTTATTATGTTGGGGTATGTTCCTTCTATACTTAATTTGTTCAGTTCTTGTTAGGAAGAGGCTGGGAAAAGAGGATTTGTTCAGTTTTTGTTGAATTTTATCAAAGTCTTTTTCTGCATCTATTGAGATGATCATATATGTTTTGCCCTTCATTCTGTTGATGTGATTCATATTTAGTGACTTGAATACCTGAATCATCATTGCATCCCTAGGATGAATCCCACTTGAGCATGGTGATTAATCTTTTTAATATGTTGTTGGATTATATGATTATATTTGATAACATTTTGTTGAGGATTTTTTGCATCTATTTTTATAAAATATATTGGCCTGTATTTCCTTTTTTGTTTTGTCTTTGTCTCATTTTGGTATCAAGGCAATACTGACCTCATATAATTAACTTGGAAGAATTCTTTCCTCTTCAATTTTTTGAAATAATTTAAGAAAATTGTTTTTTATTCTTCCTTAAAAGTTTGGTAGAATTCAGCAGTGAAGCAAATTATTTCAAGCTTTTCTTTTATGGAAGGCTTTTTTTTTAGATTTACTTATTCATTAGAGAGGCAGAGTGACCACAATGGCCAGAACTGCACTGATCCAAAACTAGGAGCCAGCTATGACACAGTGACAACTCCCTAGAAAAGATACTTGATGTGATTTCTATTCTTTTAAATTTGTTTAAACCTCTTTTGTGATCTACCACATAACCTGTCCTTGAAAGTAGCAGCTATTGGGTGGAAAGTTCTTAGATACCTGTTAAGTCCAATTGATCTAGAGTGCATTTTTTTTAAATTCTGTTTTTTCATTGTTGATTTTCTGTCTAAATGATCTGACACTGGAGTGTTAAGGTCTACTATTATTGGAGTCTATCTCTCCACTTGGGTCTATTAATATTTGCTTTATGTATTTGGGTACCGGAATATTTGATACATATATGCTTACAGCAGTTATTTCCTTTTTCTGGATTGAACCCTTTATCATTACATAATGACCTTATTGGTCTCTTTTTACTGCTTTTGATTTAACATCTGTCTTAACTGATAGAAGATAGATATTGTCTACTCCTGCTTTCTTTTGAGTTCTGTTTTCATGGACCATCAATGTCTATCCTTTTAGTTTCAGTCTATGTATATCATTAGAAATGAAGTGAGTTTCTTGGAAGCAGCATACAGTTAAATTCTGTTTTTTAATCCATTTGGTCACTCTATGTCTTTTAATTGGAGAATTTAGTCCATTGACATTTAAGGAAATTATTGATAAAGTCTTACTGTCACTATTTTGACATTTGTTTTGTATTTTTATTGTTAGTTCCTTTTTTTCCTTTCCTTCTATTACAATCTTCATTTTTGTATAAGTGGTTTTCTGTATTGGTGTACTTTGATTCATGTATATATCGATTTTATTTTTTGGTTACTTTGTGGTTACTTTGAGTGTTACAAAAAAAACTTCTTTTGGCTATAACAAGCTTTCTTGAAATAATAGCAACATTGATTATACAGATATGGAAAGAAAAATATAAAAAGCAAAGAGAGAAAATCCTAACAAAGCACTGCATTTGTGTTCCACCCCCCCATTTTGAATTTTTGATGTTACATTTAGCCTCTTTAGTATTGCCTGTTAACAGTTTAATTCAGTAATTGTAATTTTTAAAGTCTTCACAGTAAAGATATAAAGATTTACATATCATATTTACAGTATTAGAACATTCTGAATTTGTTTAGTTAATTTAACTAGTGAGTTTCCTATATTCTGTTATTTCCTTTTTACTTGTTCATGTCTCTTTCTTTTAGTTTGAAGGACTCTCTTTTGCATATTTTGTAAGGCAGGTCTAGTGGTGGTAAATTCTCTCAACTTTTTTTTTTTTTTTTTTTTTTTTGACAGGCAGAGTGGACAGTGAGAGAGAGAGAGACAGAGAGAGAAAGGTCTTCCTTTGCCGTTGGTTCACCCTCCAATGGCCGCCGCTGCAGTCGGCGCACCGCGCTGATCCTGGCAGGAGCCAGGAGCCAGGTGCTTTTCCTGGTCTCCCATGGGGTGCAGGGCCCAAGCACCTGGGCCATCCTCCACTGCACTCCCTGGCCATAGCAGAGAGCTGGCCTGGAAGAGGGGCAACCGGGACAGAATCCGGCGCCCCGACCGGGACTAGAACCCGGTGTGCCGGCGCCGCAAGGTGGAGGATTAGCCTATTGAGCCACGGCGCCGGCCAAATTCTCTCAACTTTTGTTTGAGAATATCTGAAGGATAGATTTGCTGGGTAAAGTATTATTGACAATTTTTTTCCCTTCAGAATTGTAAAAGTCTAATTCCAACCCAACTGGCCTATAATGTTTCTGTTGAGAAATCTGCAGTCAGGAGAATTCAGACCCCTGTATGTGATACTTGTTTTTCTCTTGTAAGTTTGAAAATCATCTCTTTATTTTTAATTTTGGAGAACTCGATTATAATATGTCTTGGGGGTAGATTTGGTTGAGTTGAATCTGACTGGTGACCTTTGACTTTTCTGTACTTGTATAATTGTATCTTCCTCTTGGTTGGAACAGTTTTCTGTCATTCTCTCTCCTAATATGCATTATACCCTTTTGGCATTCTCCAATCTCTTTTGAAGCCCAACAACTCAAATATTTGTTCTTTTCATGCTATCCCATATTTCCTGTAAGTTTTTTTTCATTTCCTTTGATTCTTTTTTCTTTTTTTCTCTGCCAGCTGTGTATTATCCAATAGTCTCTCTTCAAACTCATTAACTTTTTTCTGTTTTATCTTTGCTTTCTAAGATGCTTTCTATCACATTTTAAATTTCACTTAGTGTACTTTTCAAATGAAACATTCTCATTTTTGTTTAATTACTTTTTGTTTAATATACCTTTCTGGAAAATCTCTCTGTTATAATATTGAATCATATCTCTGTGGTGCCTTAAATTTCAATGAGCTTTAAAAGAACTATTTTAAAATCTTTGTCTAAATGAGCATTTGGAAATTTCAGTTCCTAAATGATTGGTTTCTGGTACCATATTTCGCTTTTTGAGTGAGTTCATGGATCTTTCTTTTTTTTAAGATTTATTTATTTTTTTTAATTTGAGAGGCAGAGTTTCAGGCAGACAGAGGAAGAGACAGAGAGAGAGGTCTTCCATCCACCACTAGTTCATTCCCCATATGGTCGTTCCAATTTTAGTATATGTGCTGCCAAAATGAGTACCCCATGTGGTCGTAATAGCCAGAGCTGTATCCAAAGCCAGGAACCAGAAATATCTTCCAGGCCTCCCACATGGGTGCAGGTGCCCAGCATTTTGGCCATTTTCCACTGCTTTTCCACACCATTAGCAGGGTTCTGGTTTGAAAATGGAGCAGACAGAACTTGAACTGGCATCTTTATGTGATGCTGGCATCCATAGGCGGAAGCTTAACCTATGCCATAGCTCTGGCCCCTCATCCCTGGAATTTCCTGAGGCTTGTTGGTATACAGTGTCATCTGTGCTTTGAAGGGTTAGTTGTGGTAAACAACCTTATTAAGTAGATAATATTAATGCACCTACTTTGCAAATGAAGAACCTGAAATACAGAGAAGTAACTTCAGTCATGATATGTAGCTACTAAGTGGCAGAGCTAAGATCAGAACCTAGTCTGGTACCCATTACTATTTATTGAGTAGTAGATGGAATGAAGGAATTACAAAAAGTTCTTTAGGATTCTTTTATCTGAAGCAGGAATATATTAGGGCACCTTTAGTCCTCATAGCTAGTTATTCATGAACAGTATGTACAAACTTCATTATTATGACATATTACTGTATACTAAAAGAAAAGCAGCATCGAAAGTATTTATAAATCAGGTACTAAATTTATTCATTATTGTGTAAAGAAAACTATGCAGATTTGATCCCTAACTTTTTTTTTTTTGACAGGCAGAGTGAACAGTGAGAGAGAGAGACAGAGAGAAAGGTCTTCCTTTTGCTGTTGGTTCACCCTCCAATGGCCACTGCAGCCGGCGTGCTGTGGCCAGCACACTGTGCTGATCTGAAGCCAGGAGCCAGGTGCTTCTCCTGGTCTCCCATGTGGGTGCAGGGCCCATACACTTGGGCCATCCTCCACTGCACTCCCGGGCCACAGCAGAGAGCTGGCCTGGAAGAGGGGCAACCGGGACAGAATCTGGTGCCCGAGTCGGGACTAGAACCTGGTGTGCCGGCGCCACAGGCGGAGGATTAGCCTATTGAGCCGCGGTGCTGGCCTGATTCCTAACTTTTAAGTCTTCCAGAAGTTAACTATCAAAACTATCAAATGAAATTAAAATGTCCTTTTTTATCAAATGAGCTAACTGAGTGGATCTCTTTCTGCCTTTCAATTCTTTTGGTGATATGTGACACTTTATGTGATAATGTTCAATATCTATAGCCTAATCTATTGGGATACAGTATTTTTGTAAAACAACTCAGCTATTAAAAATTATAGTTTACGTTTTGGGCTTCTAACTTATCCATTTTTAATGCTTTCAAGAATCAGTTCTTTTAGAAAAGAATTTTTTAAAAGATTTATTTGTTTATTTGAAAGGCAGAATTACAGAGAGGCAGAGGCACAGAGAGAGAGAGATCTTCCATCCACTGGTTCACTCCCCAAATGGCCACAACAGCTGGAACTGGGCCAATCCGAAGCCAGGAGCCAGGATACAGGAGTTTCTTCAGGGTTTCCCACATGGGTGCAGGATCCCAAGGACTTGGGCCATCTTCTGCTGCTTTCCCAGGCACGTAACAGGGAGCTGGATTGGAAGTAGGGCAGCTGGGACTCCAGCTGGCACCCATATGAGATGCTGGCACTGTAGGCTATACCAGCTATGCCACAGCATTGGCCCCTAGAAATGAATTTTAAAACCATTCCATACCCAATAGTTTGAACCACTCCTCCACTATTTTTCACCTTAACATTTTCTATTTATTTGTTTTGTAATGCATACAAAAACTTTACCAAAACACAAACTCCTTTCTTAGTGTGTATAAGAGCTTTTATTTTCTCAACAATCGTTAAATGTTAGGGCAAAGTGTTCTTCCTCTGTAAGTTGGATGCTTACGTTTGTTTCCCACTGCAACTAGCTCAGTATTTTGTTTTAATGGAAACTGCCTCATCATATTGAAGAATTTACTTAGCATTTAAAAATTGTATTGGCAAAATTAATTGCAAAGAGAATTGAGTCCATGTGTTTGCTCTAGATAACTTACAATTTGATGTTACTTCTCTAATATTTGACTATTTGAAATGGAATTGTTTATGCATTGTCAAAGATGATGTACAATGTTTCACTGAAGTTGGAAGTTTCATTTGCAAGACAGACTGCAGCATAAAAGTAGCAGTCATAAGCATTTAAAAATTATTATCTCCTCTTAGAGAAATATGATGGTTGTTGCGAATCACCAGAATGGAGGTTAATCAGAAGCTGGTAATATAATTTCATGTATCCTTGTTTTATAGTACTCTAAGTAACAGGTTTAGTCAGAAAACTTGTGCTGTACTTGGATCAGCTTAATGAGAAAAGATCTTTTTGTGACAGGCTCAGTATTATGCAAACTGGGTGAGGAGGGTGAGCTATATATACTCCTTCCTGGTGTAATTTTAAGAATGCTAAAATTCATGGAGTATAATATTTATTGATGTTATGGGCATAGGTGACTTCTGTGAAATCTGATCAGGCTTGGTTAAGATGTTGACCTGTCTTAGGTAACCAAGGTAAGCTTTGATGACCATGTTATTATGATAGATGATGAAAAGTATTCTGATAGAGGAAGTAGAGAAATACTAAAGATAAATAGGCCTGCTTTATAATTTTATGAAACTGTTTGACTTCTCTGTTTGCATTTGTTAGCAACCAGAGAATGGCAAGTGACATTTATGATTTGATTGAGGACCCATGTAAATCTTGGAAGAGACAGCATTAAATTAGAGTGTTTATGAAAGGTAATTCATGGCTGGTGCTGTGGCTCACTAGGCTAATCCTCTGCCTGCGGCACTGGCACCCCAGGTTCTAGTCCCGGGTTGGGGTGCCAGATTCTGTCCCAGTTGCTCCTCTTCCAGGCCAGCTCTCTGCTGTGGCCCGGGAGTGCAGTGGAGGATGGCCCAAGTGCATGGGCCCTGCACCCGCATGAGAGACCAGGAAGAAGCACCTGGCTCCTGGCTTCGGATCAGTGCAGTGCGCTGGCCATAGCGGCCACTCAGGGGGTGAACTAATGGAAACAGGAAGATCTTTCTCTCTGTCTCTCTCTCTCTCACTGTCTAACTCTGCCTGTCAAAAAAAAAAAAAAAAAAAGAAATAAAAAAAAAAAGAAAGGCACTTCATGTTATAGGTGCCATTCACACATTAGATGCTGTATGAAATGAATGAAAAGGCATGTAAAACAAAGAGGCCAGGAGATGATGAATGTAGAATAACTTTGTTCTAGAGAGAAGTGACCATATTTTTCTTGCTTTATTGAATTACCTCCCCTTCTACCTTTTTACATACAGGAGAAACAACCTCTTGGAATGTTATTTATAATTCCAAAAGCAAGAATTAATTCACTAATTAGAAGTTATTTATTAATGTCTTAGGAGGTAGTGGTACTGCAGCACGTTGGCAAAGATGGGAGTTCCTGGATCTGAAGAGGGTCCTGTTGACACTTTGCTTGGCCCTGAGCCTTTGACAGCAGGAGCTGGAGCTGCTTGTTGCCACTAAAAGAGTACCTCATTGTCAGCACAGAAGAACGTTGACTGGAGTGATAGGGAGTTGTTTCTTCTGAAGCGGTGGTTCATATCATTTTTTCACTAGATCATGAAGGAAGAATCTCATGTGACATTAGCAAATAGAGTGTAAAATTTTAAACAAGAAATTGAAAAGGATATGGTGGATACACAGGCAGGAGTCTTAAATCAACTTTTTATGTGTATGTCCTACAGATCTTGGCTTTAAAAAGCTGGTTTCCTATACTGGGTATCTTTTCTTGTTTAGAATCCTCATCAAGCCCCATACTGGGTTTCATGTTGATTTTAAAATGCTGATGCAGATGGTAATTTGATGATTGAGAAAAAGGAATATTTTTAAGCTGCAGGGATCATAAATAAACAAGATGACTTGAAGACAATGAAGACTAATGAAACAGATTGTCAGGAACAGTGAAGGAACTTGAGTAAATACAAACTTTCAGATTAATTTCTTTGAAAAAAGAGGTGAAAAGAAATATAATTATAAATAATTTATGGAAAATGTATGGAAGATTTATGGAAAATTTATAAATGAAGGTTCACAAAATGGACTTTTTTCAGTTTTCTAAAGGCTCATTTCATGAGAAAAGTAGTCTTTTTAAAATGGCTCTTTTTTACTAACCCTACAAATAAAGGCGTTTAATTGAAAAATGTCAGAGAGAAGTTGTCAGCAGGAGAGAACATTAGTTTGGATGAGTTAAAGTCATTTGCCACTTTATCACCCCATTGGAAGACTTTGCTATTACCATGCAAATGTTTAGTTTAGCTCTTTGCCCAGGTTAGGTTAGTGGAGTGGTTTTTTTTTTTTTTTTTTTTTTTTAAAGAAAGAAAATATTCCATGTAGAGAGGCTGGTTAATGGGTACGGGGACAGTTGTTTAGAGCAATAACTTCTAATGTTCTATGGAGCAGTAGGATAACTATGCTTGACAAAGTTAATCAGCTATTTCAAAATAGCTAGTAGAGCAGATTTTGAATGTTCCCATCACATAGAAATGATAAATTTCTTTGGTGATAGATATGCCAATTATTCTGATCTGATAATTACACAGTATCCATGTATTGAAATGTCATCTGTTTCTCATAAATGAATATATTACTATATGTCAACTAATTTTTTTGGTTAAAAAACTTTAAAAAGAGAGCAACAGGACAGGAGCTCTCAGACAATATTTTGGACACCATCTGCCAGATTTGTGATTTGGTAAGTGATAAATGTCTTACGGAGTATTTCCTAGAGTGTTAAAGAATAGGATGTTTTGAGGGTTTGGAGTACCACACCAACAAAGTATGCAGGAATATTGGGAATATTCTAAAAAAAAGAAAGCATCAAATATGTAAGACAAATCTCATGACAAGCTGAAAAAGAAAATTTTTTTAAAAAATATAATATGGTAACTATATTGCTCCGAATGTCAGAACTTTTTAAGTACAGCTGATTTTCTTAAGTGTTCATTGATTTCTTTTATAATATAAAGATGCTGAAGTTATGTTCTGTGCTTTGGTAGGATGAGAAGACTAGCTATGCAGTGATTTCTTAGACAAGAGCATGTTGTACTTTCTGGAAGGGTAAACAAGAACTTAGGGAAAAAAGTGCTTGACACACAAGGCATTTATCAATTATAGAAGTTGTGATGTTACTAAGAAAATAAATAAATATAAAACCTTTTATTCAAGGTGAATATTTTGGAACTGTGTGTTTAGCTACCATTGAGATAACCTGCATCCCATATAGAAGTGCTGGGGATTGAATCCCCCTTTTGCTTCCAATCCAGCAACCTGCTAATGTGACTTGGAGGCAGCATATAATGGCACAAGTACTCGAGTTTTTGCCACTTGACATGGGAGACCTAGATGGAGTTCCTGGCCTCCTGGCTACAGTCTGGTCCAACCCTGGTTGTTGTGGGCATTTGAGGAGTGAACAGCAGATGGAAGATTTGTCTCTTTCTGTCACTTTCCCTTTATAATAAAAAATGAATAAATAAACATTTAAAAACCTTTTCATAGTTTTCCATTTATCTTATATATGACTTTCTCATATAATTTGTCAGTTAATTTATCTATATATTAGTTACCTTAAAATAATAAGTAGTTGTATGATTGCCTCCAAGATGATGGAATAGGGAGGGAGCTCACTGATAGTCCAGGAAAAGATAGTTAACAAAAGTGGAGATAGTGTAGTCTCAGGGAAGAGTTAGAGAACAAAATGGCAGAGGAAACTCTGCTGGAATTAGAGGGACACGGTGGATCTACATGAGGGCATGAGTGCCCACAGCTTGGGAGCCCAGCTGCCGAGAGTCTCCTCCAAACTAGCACTGGAAAGAGAGGTGAGGCAAAACTGTAGTAGTCCAAGACACTGGCAAAAAAGGGACAGGAAGAGCCTAGAGGAAACAAGGCTTGAAGTCCCATGGGGGAAAGTACAGCAGCCTAACTAGAAGAGAGAGAGAGAGAGAAAAAAGGGATGGTACAGACACAATTCTGTCTCTGCACTCACCTTACAAAGGTGAGCGAGGCAATAGAGCAGGCACCATTTTGGACATATGTAACAGCTGTGCCAGCTGGGGGCTACGACCACCCTCAATCAAGCAGAAATACATGACTCTGGTGGGGAGTAATAACAGGACACTAAGATGTAGTGAATGTGTGGAGCTTATGAACCGGGACTGTGAAAAAAAAAAAAAACAACAGAGTGTGTGGGAGAACTCACAGTATGGCTGAGATGTGAGTAGTCTCATTGGAAGATGCTGCAAGCTCAGGCCGCCTTGGCTACCGTTGAGAGACGTTGCAGGGGAATCTGAGCTTACACTGAGGACTGAACAGATCCTTTGTGTGGTCCTTGGGAAGGAAGATGAATATTATACCCACTGGGGCTAGCACTCAGGCCTGATGGCAATCGAGGAGAAGAGCTCAGATGAGCAGAATTACTTCCCTTCTGAATAAAAAAAACAGAGAGAGAGAGAGAGAGAGAGAGAGAGAAAGATTTACCATGCCAAACCTGGGTGTGTTACCTTTGGCACACCCTTAACCCAGGAGAAATGAACAGAGCTCTCTGGCCACACCAGCCACAAGCCTCTAGAGATTCACCAAAAGCAGACAGTCCACTTAATCTAGAGTCATAGTTTAGTGAGAAAAGCCACCACAGCAGAAGAAGAAGAAGAAGGAGAAGGAGAAGGAGAAGGAGAAGGAGAAGGAGAAGGAGAAGGAGAAGGAGAAGGAGAAACCAAAGAATATCTCCACAATGCCAAACAAAAACATGGAAATCTAGGAAACAAGAACAAGGAAGACACTATGATGCCCAAAATGAACAATGCACTCCGATTTAAGATTATGAAGATGATGAGATAGAAGAAATGCAAGAAACAGAACTTAAAAAAATTTGTGTTAAAAGCATTTAGAAGTTATCAAAAACAAATGCATGAACTACTGAAATCCATGCAGGACATGATAGAAAATCTCTCTCGTGAAAATGAAATCTTAAGGAGGAATCAAAATAAATGAGGAATTTAGTAGAACATGAAATTGAGATATTGAAGATAAATCAAAATGAAATGAAGAATTCAATTGAACAAATAAAGAACACAGTTGAAAGCGTTAAAAACAGTGTCACTGAGGCAGAAGAGAGAATATCGGATTTAGAAGACAGAGCACAGGAAAGTATACAGTCAAAACAAAGAAAAGAAGAGGAAATTAGAATTCTAAAAATATTGTTGGAAATTTACAGGATACTATTAAAAAATTCAACATTTGGTTCTAGGAGTTCTTGAAGGCATAGAGAGAGAGAAAGGATTAGAAGGCCTTTTTAGTGGGATACTAGCAGAAAACTTTCCAGGTTTGGAGAAGGACAGAGCCATCAAGCACAGGAAGAACATAGAACTCCCAATAAACATGACCAAAAGAGATCCTCAGCATGACACATTGTAATCAAACTCACCTCAGTGAAACATAAAGAAAAATTTCTAAAATGTGCAAGAGAGAAACGTCAGATTACTCTCAGAGGACCTCCAATTAGACTCACAGCTGACTTCTCATCAGAAACCCTACAAGCTAGGAGGGAATGGCGAGATATAGCCCAGGTACTAAGAGAGAAAAACTGCCAGCCCAGAATATTATATCCTGCAAAGCTATCATTTGTGAATGAAGGTGAAATAAAGACCTTTCATAGTAAAAAGAAATTGAAAGAATTTGTCACCACCCGTCCAGCCCTGCAAAAGATGCTTAAAGATGTGTTACACACAGAAACACAGAAACACAGCCATCAATATGAAAGAAGGTAAAGGAAGAACACATAGTAAAAGATCACATGAAGTTCAAAGCGTGTATTAAAAAATATCTTTGGGAAAATGGCAGGGAAAAGTTACTACTTATCAATAGTCACATTGAATGTTAATGGCCTCAACTCTCCAGTTAAAGACACAGACTGGCTGAATGGATTAAGGAACAAAACCCATCTATTTATTGCTTACAGGAAACACATCTTTCCAACAAAGATGCATGCAGACTGAAAGTGAAAGGTTGGAAAAAGATATTCCATGCCAAAAGAAACCACAAAAGAGCTGGCATAGCCATCTTAGTACCAGACAAAATAAACTTTAACACAAAAACTGTTAAGAGAGACAAAGAGGGGCACTATATAATGATTAAGGAATAAATTCAGTAGGAAGATGTAACTATTATAAATGTATATGCACCTAATTACAGGGAACCAGGTTATTTAAAAGATATGTTAAGGGAATTAAAGGGAGGCATAGACTCCAATATAATACTATTGAGGGACTTCAATACTCCACTTTCAGCAATAGACAGATGAATCAGACAGAAGATCAACAAGGAAACAGCAGATTTAATTGGCACTATAGACCAAATGGATCTAGCAGATATCTACAGAACTTTTCATCCTACACTTGAAGAATACACATTCTTCTTAGCAGTACATGGAACATGCTCTAGGATTGACCACATACTAGACCATAAAGCAAGTCTCAAAAATTCAAAAGAATTGAAATCATACCATGCATCTTCTCAGACCACAGTGGAATGAAGCTGGAAATTAGCAACTCAGGAATCCTTAGAGCATATGCAAACACATAGAGACTGAACAACATGTTCCTGAATCAATGCTGGGTCATAGAAAAAATCAAAAGAGAAATCAAAAACTTTCTGGAAATAAAAGAGGATAACAACACAATATATCAAAACTTATGGGATACAGCAAAAGCATTGTTAAGAGGAAAGTTTATAGACATGGGTGCCTACATCACGAAACTGAAAAGGCACCAAACAAATGAGCTATCAATGCATCTAGAAAAACTGCAGCAAACCAGACTCTAAACTAGCAGGAGAAGATAATAATTAAAATTAGAGAAGAAATCAACAAAATTGAATTGAAAATAACATTAAAAGTACAGCAAACTTAAGAGCTGGGGTTTTTGAAAAAATAAACAAAATTGACACACCATTGGCCACACTAACTAAAAGAAGGAGAGAAAAGACCCAAGTCAATAAAATCAGAGAAAGAAATGGAATGTAACATCAGATACCACAGAAATAAAACAAGTCATCAGAAATTACTATAAAGAGTTGTATGCCAGCAAACAGGGAAATGTTTCACAAATGGATAGATTCCTGGACACATACAACCTGCCTAAATTGAACCATGAAGACATAGAAAACCTAAGCAGACCCATAATTAGACAAAAATTGAATCAGTAACAAAGGCCCACCCAACAAAGAAAAGCCCAGGACCGGATGGATTCACTGCTGAGTTCTACCAGACATTTAAAGAACTAACTCCAATTCTTCAAAATTATTCAGAACAATTGAAAAAGAGGGAATCCTCCCAAATTCTTTCTATGTATCCAGCATCACTCTAATTCCTAAACCTGAAAGAAACGTAGCATAGAAAGATAATTACAGACCAATTTCCTTGATGAACATAGATGCAAAAATCCTCAATAAAATTCTTGCCAATAGAATACAACAACACATCAGAAAGATCATCCACCCAGACCAAGTGGGATTTACCCCTGGTATGCAGGGATGGTTCAATGTTTGCAAATCATCAATGTGATACACCACATTAACAGACTGCAGAAGAAAAACCATATGATTATCTCGATAGATGCAGAGAAAGCATTCGATAAAATTCAACACTCTTTCATGATGAAAACTCTAAGCAAATTGGGTATAGAAGGAACATTCCTCAATATAGTCAAAGCAATTTATGAAAAACTCATGGCCAGCCTCCTATAGAATGGGGAAGAGTTGGAAGCATTTCCACTGAGACCCAGTTCCAGACAGGAATATCCACTCTCACCAAGCTATTCAATATATTCCTGGAAGTTTAGCCAGAGCCATTAGGCAAGAAAAAGAAATTAATGGGATACAAATTGGGAAGGAATAAATCAAACTATCCCTCTTTGCAGATGATATGATTCTTTATTTAGGGGATCCAAAGAACTCTACTAAGAGACTATTGGAACTCATAGAAGAGTTTGGCAAAGTGGCAGGATATAAAAGCAATGCACAAAAATCAACAGCCTTTGTATACACAGGCAATGCCATGGCTGAGAAAGAACTTCTAAGATCAATCCCATTCACAATAGCTACAAAAACAATCAGACTTTGAAATAAACTTAACCAAGGATGTCAAAGATCTCTACAGTAAGAATTACAAAATTTTAAAATAAGAAATAGAAGAGGATACCAAGAAATGGAAAAATCTTCCATGCTCATGGATTGGAAGAATCAATATCATCAAAATGTCCATTCTCCAAAAAGCAATTTATAGATTCAATGTGATACCAATCAAAATACCAAAGACATTCTTCTCAGATCTGGAAAAAATGATGCTGAAAATCATATGGAGGCACAGGAGACCTCAAATAGCTAAAACAATCTTGTACAACAAAAACAAAGCCATAAGCATTACAATACCAGATTTTAGGACATACTACAGGGCAGTTGTTATCAAAACAGCATGGTACTGGTACAAAAACAGATGGACAGACCAATGGAACAGAACAGAAACACCAGAAATCAACCCAAACATCTACAGCCAACTTATATTTGATCAAGGATCTAAAACCAATTCCTAGAGCAAGGACATTCCATTCAACAAATGGTGCTGAGAAAACTGGATTTCTACATGCAGAAGCATGAAGCAAGACCCCTACCTTACACCTTACACAAAAATCCATCTACATTGGTTAAAGATGCATGAAATTATAGAGAACATATGAGAAACCCTGCAAGATATAGGCACAGGCAAAGTCTTCTTGGAAAAGACCCAGGAGGCACATGCAGTCAAAGCCAAAATCAACTATTGGGATTACATCAAATTGAGAATTTCTGTACTGCAAAAGAAACAGACAGGAAAGTGAAGAGGCAACCAACAGAATGGGAAAAATATTTGCAAACTATGCAACAGATAAAGGGTTAATAACCAGAATCTACAAATAGATCAAGAAACTCCAAAATAATGAAACCAACGTCCCATGTAAGAGATGGTTCATGGACCGAAATAGACATTTTTCAAAAGAGGAAATCCTAATGGCCAACAGACACATGAAAAAATGTTCAGGATCACTAGCCATCAGGGAAATGCAAATCAAAACCACAATGAACTTTCACCTCACCCTAGTTAGAATGGCTTACATATAGAAATCAACTAACAACTAATGCTGGTGAGGATGTGGGGAAAAAGGCTCACTAATCCACTGTTGGTGGGAATACAAATTGATAAAGCCACTATGGAAGACAGTTTGGAGATTCCTCAGATACCTGAATATAGCCCTACCATACAACCCAGCCATCCCACTCCTTGGAATTTACCCAAAAGAAATTGAATTGGCAAATGAAAGAGTGGTCTGCACCTCAATGTTTATTGCCGGTCAATCACAATAGCTAAGACATGGAATTAACCTAAATGCCCATCAATAGAAGCCATCAAAGAAGGAGGTACCTTTCTCTGAAGGGAGGAGAGAACTTCCACTTTGACTATGACCCTATCAGAATAAGATCGAAGTCAGCGAACTCAAAAGGCTTCCATAGCCTTGGCAACTCATGACTAGAGCCTTGGGAGATTACTGACACCATAAACAAGAGTGTCACATTGTGAAGTCAACAACAGGAGTCACTGTGTACTTACTTCTCATGTGGGATCTGTCCTTAATGTGTTGTCCGATGTTAATTAATGCTATTACTAGTACTGAAACAGTATTTTACACTTTGTATTTCTGTGTGGGTGCTAACTGATGAAATCTTTACTTAATATATACTGAATTGATCTTCTGTATATAAAGATAATTGAAAATGAATCTTGATGTGAATGGAATGGGAGAGGGCGTGGGAGATGGGAGGGGTGTGAGTGGAAGGGAAATTATGGAGGCTGAAGCCATTGTAATCAATTAATTGTACTTTGAAAATTTATGTTTACTAAATAAAAAATAAATAAAAAAAGAAAAAAAAAGAAGACTGAATAAAGAAATTATGGGATATGTACTCTATAGAATATATATATATTCTCTCTATATATTCTATATATATTCTGTATATATCTTATATATATATTCTATATATGTATATACTCTATACAGTAGTAAAAATGAAATGCAGTCATTTGCAGCAAAATGGAGGAATCTGGAAAACATCATGCTGAGTGAAATAAGCCAATCCCAAAGGGACAAATATCATATGTTCTCTCTGATCAGTGACAGCGAAGCACCTAATAGGAAACCTGTACAAGTAAATGGATACTATGAGAAACAATTACTTGATTAGCCCTTGTCCTGACTGTCAAGGAACAACTTACTATTTTATTCTTTTTATTATTTTTTATTCTAGTTTTTATCATTGGTTGAGCTCTTTAATTAACACACAATTATTCTTAGGTGTTTAAAATTTAACTGAAAAGTGATCTATGTTAAATATAAGAGTGAGAACAAGAGAGGGATGGGATGTACAATTTGGCTCATGTTCACTTGGACTTACCCCTAATGGTAAAGCTAGACAAGTGCCATGGGATTCCAATTCAATTCCATCAAGGTGGCAGGTACCAATGCCATGTTACTTGTTAAAGTGATCAGTATAAGTTCATAACTGATCATAATGATAGGATTAAGTGTCAAAGGGATTACATAAATAAGACCAGTGTCTGTTAATAATGGATAGAATTAAAAAGGAGAGAATGATCCTACATGGAAAGCAGAATACATAGCAGACTCATAGAATGGCAAATGCCCTAAAAAGCACTCTGGCCTCAGAATCAGCCCTTAAGAAATTTGGATCTGGCTAAAAAGCCCATGAGAGTTTTGCAGGCATGGAAAGCCAAGACACTGTGGGGAAAAAAAAATGACCTAAATGAAAGGTCTCTGTTAGTGAGATCCTGGTGGAAAGTACAGGCCATCAAGGAAGTAGGTAGCTTTCTCTGAAGGGAGGAGAGAGCTTCCACTTTGACTATGGCCTTGTCTAAATAAGATCGGAGCTGATGAACTCAAGAGGCTTCCATAGCCTTGGCAGCTCATGACAAGAGCCCCGGGTGATTACTGACGTCATAAACAAGAGTGTCAGTTATTAAATCAACAATGGGAGTCACTGTGCATCTACTCCCCATGTAGGATCTCTGTCCATAATGTGTTTTACTATGCAAATTAATGGTAAAACTACTACTCAAACAGTACTCTATACTTTGTGTGTCTGTGTAGGTGCAGTCTGTTGAAATCTTTACTTAATATATACTAAGTTGATCTTCTGTATATAAAGATAATTGAAAATGAATCTTGATGAATATGGGATGGGAGAGGGAGTGGGAGACAGGATGGTTGTGGGTGGGAGGGAGGTTATAGGGGGAAAAGCTGCTATAATCAAAAGTTGTACTTTGGAAATTTATATTTATTAAATAAAAGTTGAAAACAAAGCAAAACAAAAAATAATAAGTACATTTTTCTTATGTTATTTCAAAACATAATAAATATTTACAGAGATAAAAATAATTTGTGAAGCACATTCTGTTTGCAGCAGTGTTCTAGATCCTGGGATGCTAGCAATAAAAATTCTTCTTACATAGCTTCTGAGACTGAGAGAGAGTGAGAGCGAGAAAGGATGGGAAAGAGAGAGAGAGAGAGAGAGACCTTCCAAATGATGATAAAATCAGGGTGTAGGTAATGGATGAAGTTATTTTATATAGGATAGTCATGTTAAGACTTTCAATATGCATTTGAGCAGATTTACAAAGTAGTAGACATTTGGCGAGAGAGTCTAGAGAGAAATGCAGAGGTGCACATTGCAAATCATTTGGTGGCCACAGTATGTTTGCCAACAAGCTGACTTGATCTTCTAGGACTTCTAGTATATCCCACCATTTTGTCTTTTCAGGGAAATTCCATTAGTTTACTTCTTTATTGATCACTTGTTAAGAATAACATCTGTTATTTATTGTGTTCCAATATATCCATTGTATTCTATAGGATTTGGGAGTGGGGAGCATGATCTTGCCTTACTCCGCATAGGTACCTGATGGTAGAAAATCCACTTTCTATTTTGTGCTTTATCTCACTGACAGTGTTTTAAATGATGCTGCCATGTACTTCCTGTAACTGGAATGAGATGCAGTGCTTTGCAGGAGAAAGTATCTTTCCATCCACTGCACATTACAGGAAGAAATGATGTATAAGAAGGAAATGCCCACTTTTCTGAAAGAGGGAAAGACAGATTAATGAGAAATATCAAGCTTATATTTTTTATCTTATGGATGAATCGCAAATGTTTTTACTCTTGGCTTCCTATTTCCCACTCTAATCAAACATCATTCATCATCTGTTATAAATCCTAGGTGGGCCAAATTTATGAATTGCTGCTAACTCAGGAAGCTTATAAGTAAACCTTTGCTTGATAGTAATGGTTGCTTTCATTACAAAGGAAAATAAATATATTCTCCTATGTATTATTTGGACTCAACTTGCTTTTCAGGTCTCAATTGCTAGTCCTCTTATTACCTTTTATTCTAGATGACCAGATTGCTTTACTGATTTCTTCCTCTCCTACATATACTGACCTTGAGTTTCACATGAATCTTTAAGACTTGTCTCAATTTTCCCCTTCCTTATTTTACTGGATTGAAAGACCATTGATTTGTATGCTCTAGTTAGGGTTTAACATAAAGATCTGCTTAGTGGAGAGTGAATAACACATGAATTTTTCTGTTAATTCAATTAGTACTGATTTGACACTTATGCTATGCAAGATACCATGCTAGATGCTGTGAAAGCCACAGGGATGAGTTGGCCTTCCAAGGATATGTTCTATTAGCAAAGGTAAGACAAGTCTATCACTTTAAGACAAGATGCTGATAAGGCTAATGAAAACCTGAGAGGATCATGAAGATTTGTTAGCTCTAGGGTTTTTGGGAAATATTAATCTGATGACTGTATCACTATCTTAAGTTTTCAAAATGTTCACACATTGTATCAATATTCTTCATGGTTATTGCCTACAAATTAAGACAGTGAAGCTCTGACATTGTGTAGACAGAGTTCAAAAGGAAATCCAATACTTTAGTGAAGTATTCATTAGGCTTTACCAAGAGACTTTATATTCTTATTTTTAATTTAGTAAGAGTTTGTCGCTTTTAAGCTTTACCCCAGGCTTCTTGGATTACCTTACGACTGTATGGAATGGAGTGGTAAATTCAGTAGTCATTTGCATTCTTTTTATTGTCTTTTAAAATAATCCTTGAAATAAATTCTTTTTTCTCCTGTAAAATACACGAATTAACTCTCTCTCCGTGGAAGTATTTTGAATTATGTTGATTGGAGGATAAATCAGGAGAACTGCATTTGTGTATATGAATGTTTAAATAATTATCGTTAATTTAAGTGTTCTTAAGAGAGCTTTAGCTACTCAAATGAGCATTTACTTAATTTAAATTGAATTAAAACTGATCTATGAGAGAAATGATTTCTAAAGTGCAACTTGAGTTTCATGGAAATGGGAGAAATCAGAGATGTGTTTCAAAGATGTAACATTGTAAGGATGGGATTTTGAGAAACATGACTGCATTATTCCTGAATGTTAGACTGGGACAAAATTATGGTGCCAAATGGGTCTCCCAAGGGGCAGACAACCTTTTCCAGAGGTTTCTTTCCTGCAGGTGCTGAGTTCTACAAAAGGATAATTTTTTTTTTTGCTTTCAAATTTAGGAGTGTCTAGGAAATTCCCTGAAGAATAATTTTATGGAGAGTATATTAAAATATTCCAGTCTTCGCTCACCTTCTGGATAGCTGACCAGAACTTATAAGGGAAGGAGATTACATAAGGGCCTGTTAAGTAACACGAAATAGGTGCCAAAGCAACCAGTTTGTTTTAGAAATATTTTTTAGAAAATTGCATTAGTAAATCAATATATATGCTATTCTTTTGTTTCCCTGATAGGGATAGCTTGGTCATGGTTTAAATCTTAAAAGCATTTTGTCTGATTTGGTGTTTCTGTTTTAATTAAAAACAACTCTAGAAGTATGAGCAGAAAGTGGAAAGAGCAACCTAGTGAAAATGAACATGACTCACAAATGTGGGTAGGGTCTTTTGTATTGGCTCTTGGCCATCATTATACCTTGAATATTGGTATCAGAAGGAGCACAAGTTTGTTTTTGATTATCAGATAGGTGAGAGCAGGCAGCTGAAGTAAGAAAACAACTGAAAGATCCAGCTAAGGATTAAACCTCCACCTGCAGTGCCTGCATCCCTTATGGGTGCCAGTTTGTGTCCTGGCTGCTCCACTTCCTCTTCAGCTCTCTGCTATGGCCTGGGAAAGCAGTGAAGGATGGCCGAATTCCTTGGGCCCCTGCACCAGCATGGGAGACCTGGAGGAGGCTCCTGGCTCCTGGCTTTGAGCTGGCACAGCTCCGGCCATTGCAGTCAATTGAGGAGTGAGCCAGCAGATGGAAGACCTTTCTCTCTCCCTCTCTTTGCCTCTCCTTCTCTCTCTGTGTAACTCTGACTTTCCAATAAATAAATAAATCTTAAAAAAGATAAGAAAAATCAAGCTGAAGATCTTAAGAAAAGGCCACGAGGATTTTGCAAAGATTTAGAAGAGCTAAATCATGGAGGGGACATGGGACAGGAAAAACATTCAAGTCAAATTTATCTAAGATCTCTTTTGGCAGGGACCCTGTAAGAAAAGCTAACATAGCTTGCTATGACTATTTTTAGAAAATCCTGGTTACAAGATTAGCCATTTGCTGGCATCAGGGCAGTTAGGTGGCAGAAATATTTTTACCACTCCCTGATTGACAAGGATGTTTATTGTGCCAAGACTGTTTCCGAAAGTAGCATGGCTAATACTGAACACCTGCTTTTATTGGGAGAGCCTGGAATTTTGGTATATGCCAGACAGAGGTGCCAGTATAATCTGTCTGCAGTAAAAACCTTGGGTACTGAGGCTCTAATAAGATTTATTAGTGGTCAATATTTCACATACGAGAGTCCTTCCAAAAGTTTGCAAAAAGATGGAAATAAAAGATTCATTTTATAATATGTATTTTCCATGAACTCTTTGACGATCTCTCATATGTCACAATCAGTGCTAGAGAAATTAAGCTACCACAGGGACAAAGCTCTTGAAAGTGTCTTTCTGGTCACCCATAAACTGCCCCATACATCTTTTCCTTTTGCTGATTTTACCTTGCATCCTTTGCTATAGTACATCATAACTATGAGTCCTATGAGTCTGCCTTGCAAGTTAT
This sequence comes from Oryctolagus cuniculus, assembly GCF_964237555.1. Taxonomy (NCBI): domain Eukaryota; kingdom Metazoa; phylum Chordata; class Mammalia; order Lagomorpha; family Leporidae; genus Oryctolagus; species Oryctolagus cuniculus. Next base: position 30,420,632 of record NC_091443.1, on the reverse strand, counting down.
TGAATCTGGGGGTGGACTGGAGACTCTAGGCATTGAACCATAACTGGAAAGTTTTAAGGATGAAATGAGAGTTATAATGTGGGATGTAGTACATTTGGGAATTTAAACAATGGATGAGTTTTTGGACCCATTCTTTACTAGTATTTAAATGTGCACAACGTTGCACAGAAATTAACTTATTTGGACTAGTCAGACTAAGACAGGTGGGGCCCGTATATTCTTTCTCAAACTCCCAGCATAAACTGTGAATCTGGTGAATTTAATCTTTTAGAAGAATAATGGGTAACTTGTTCATGGAAAATCACTAAGTGGACATTCTGTGGAAAACTAGTTCTAGCAGTGCAGACACAGAAAAGGAGAGAAGGCCCTATATTCTGGCAAGACAAAAATTTTATGGCTTTACATTAAACATTCAGAATTAATGTGATAAATATTTCCTAGTTAAATGCAAAGCAAGTTTCTTTCATTTCTCTTTTTTGGTGACGATATTTCATTGATAGCAAACTGTTAGAAATTGGAGCAAAATGGCGTTACATCTAAGAGAGAGTGCTAATTGATAAATACCTGGAATTTAGTGTTAGCAAGTAGTCTGGCTTGTACAATCAGTATCCAAGAGGGATAAGGTATCTATTTGGAGAAACAAGTCCCATGCTTTAAAAAAATTACAATAAAAAATTCAGTCTTTTAAAAACAATGGTTATTTACTTTTTGTGAAAGACAGAGGGAGAGAGTTCTCCCATCAGCTGGTGCACTCCCAAGCGTCTGCAGTAGCTATGGCTGGGCTGGTCAGAACTAGGAACACAATCTGGATCTCCCACATGGATTGCAAAGATCCAGCTACTTGAGCCATCATCTGCTGCTTCTCAGGATAGTCACTAGTAGGAAACTGAAATTTCTAGAATTGGGAGTGAAGCTGGGACTTGAACTCAGGTACTCAGATATGGGATGCAGGTGTCTCAAATGGAGTCTTACCTGTTGTGCCAAATGCCCATGCCAAATTTTAGTCTTTTAAGAGACTATTTATAATTTTCTTCTTTTAAATTTTTGAGATAATATATCTTAAATTTACATTATAGTCGAAGGTTTAATGCTCCAGTAAATAGAGTTCAATAAATAAAAAGTAAAAAGATCATACTTCAGCAGCAATATAGACAAGGGATATAAACAAAAGTCAAATGAAAATATGCTCAAAATTTAGAGTAAGTTTTAAAATAGTCATAAATAATTAAAACTATAGTAGTTTATAATTCTTAGCAATTTGCTTGATAAAGATTTAAAGCAAAGTTTGACCTTTAGGTTTGACCTTTAGACATGAACACATTATATCAAAGAAAAACCTGAACCACCATATTTATAGCAGCACTGTTCACAAAAGCCAAAATATGGTAGCAAACAAGATGTACATCATCAGGTGAATGAACAAAGAAAATGTAATTTATATATATATATATACACACACACACAAAATGGAATATTATTATCTGTAAGAGACTATTTTTTTTTGACAGGCAGAGTGGACAGTGAGAGAGAGAGACAGAGAGAAAGGTCTTCCTTTTGCCGTTGGTTCACCCTTCAATGGCCACCGCGGCCGGCGCACTGCACTGATCTGAAGCCAAAAGCCAGGTGCTTCTCCTGGTCTCCCATAGGGTGCAGGGCCCAAGTACTTGGGCCATCCTCCACTGCACTCTCTGGCCACAGCAGAGAGCTGGCCTGGAAGAGGGGCAACTGGGACAGAATCCGGCGCCCTGACCGAGACTAGAACCCGGTGTGCTGGCACCGCAAGGCAGAGGATTAGCTTAGTGAGCCGCGGCACCGGCCAAGAGACTATTTTTAAAGAAATCTTTGACTCTTCCTTGACCTGCCCACTCACCAAGGGGAAGTAGTAGAATATCCTTTTGAGCTGTATAATATGTGATTTAGGTGTTATGGCTTTGGGTGTTTTGATACTTATAGATTTGTGAAAGCATGGAGAGGCTGCCACTGTGCAACACTGAGAATGCTACAAAGATGAACACTGAAGATAGTGATTCCTTACAGAAACAAATAAAAGATTTATATTCTACCCTGTTACTGTTGTGTTTCCTAAATTAGGGGAGACAGCTTTGAAATCATGTGTTCTTGGGACTGCCACATTCTTACCATCCACTACTGATTGGTACCTTTAAACACTAGAAAGTAATTGGAATGTTGTTCAAAAAGCAAATGTGTTTGGAAGATTTAATATAATTGATTAATTTGGATAATTTAGATTAAGGTAATTATTTAGGATAGAAGTGAAGATGTGAATTTCACTTTGTGTTGAGTCTTTCATTTAGGACAACATAATATCAAATAGAATGAATATATAGCTTATTCAACAGGATACATTTGAGCGTGAAAGAGGACCTGTAATAATTACATTAATACAACATGTACAAACTGGAATTCTTCCTGAGACAACTGAAACATATGGTCATCCCAGACACTACATTTCTACTTCTTTCATGAGATTCACAGGTATTTGTGAAATTGTGAAGTATTTTAAATGTGGAAGGAAATACTCATTCAGAAAATGTGTTGATAATAAAATATGGCCTCAAAATTCTTTGTCACTTCTCCCCTCAGAGGTGGCATTTATGACACCACCCCTTGAGTCTGGGTGGCTTCTGTGACCAACAGAGAATGATGGAAGTGACGATATGATTAAATCAATATACAATGTAGCTTTTGCTTTGTTCCCTAAGACACTCCTATTTGGAACTCTAACTAACCAGGGGCAGCCATGTTGTGAGGTAACAAACCTGTATATATGGAGAGGTCATACGCAGGTGTTTTGATCAGCAGTCCTTATCTTTAAGTTACACCAGTTTTCATATAGGTGAGTGAATGAGCCTTTAGATAACCCCAATTTATAGCCTTCAAGTCTTCCTAGCTGAGGCCCATGCCATTGTGGAGCAGATATGAGCCATTACTGCTTTATCCTTTCTAAATTTCTGACTCCAAATCCATGAACATAATAAAATGGTCCTTTTAAGCCACTGTGTTTTAGGGTAATTTGATGTATAGTATTGTAATGGGAGTACTGTGCTTTCTATTTGTGTATTTTCTCTTTCAAGGGACTCCAATACTTGCTCCCCAGTACAGCTGGCTCTGAGTAGAGAAATCACACTCATCTACAAATATACCATTGGTCCTCCCTGAGACTGATTCCTTTGTTTTTAGCTACCTTATCCACATATTAGCTATCCTGAGGCACATCTGTTTTCTTTCTTTCTTTTTAATATTTATTTTATTTATTTGAAAGACAGAGTTACAGAGAGAGGTAGAGACAGAGACAGAGGTCTTCCATCTGCTGGTTTACTCCCCAATTGGCCACAACAGCCAGAGCTGCACCGATCTGAAGCCAGGATCCAGGAGATTCTTCCAGTTCTCCCACCTGGGTGCAGGGTCCTAAGGACTTGGGCCCTCTTCTACTGCTTTCCAAGGCTATAGCAGAGAGCTGGATTGGACGAGGAGCAGCTGGGACTAGAACCCGGAGCCCATATGGGATGCCAGTGCTTCAGGCCAGGGCTTTAACCTGCTGCACCACAGTGACAGCCCCTGGCACATCTGTTTTCTTGAAACTTGCTTTATGGATTGTTGTGCTTGAATATTGGTTTGTTCCCTTGAGCTCATGGAACAGTTTAATCTCCAAAGTCATATGTTAATGGTATTAAGAGCATGGAAACTTAAATTGTCTATAGTGTTTGGAGGTAAGGACATTGGGAAGTGATTAGGATTAGATAAGGTCATTAGAGTGGAGCCTCCATGGTTAATACTAATGGTTTTACAAGAGGAGAGAGAGAAAGAAACCACACATACACCAGCATATTCCCTGTCTCTTGCTGTGTGATGCTATGTGCCACTGTGGGATTCTGCCAAAAAGAAGGCCATCATCACATGAAGTCTTATACCTTGCACTTCCAGAATCATGAGTCAAATAGGCCGCTTTTCTTTATAGCCTGCCACAAGTATTTCTTAATAATAACAAAAAGCTAACTAGTATATATACTCTGATATTTAATAGACTCTTTTTGTTCCTCAAGTTACAAAATAATACACCCCAGTATCAACGTTAGAGCTTTTTTTGTGTGTCTTTTCTCCTTAGGTGTGAGTGATAATATAAGCTCCTTGAGGGCAGAGGACATGTAGTATATTTTGTCTTGTGTAGCACAGTACAGTGATCAACAGAAGAAAGAAAGAATATATATTCTTGGTATTTCCTGGGACCATATTTATATTTTGAAATTTCCCTTTGACTTCAAAATGCGATAGATATCAGATATTGATATTTGAATGGTATTATACAGTATAATTATGAATTATAAAGAAAAACCAAGAGAGACTATGTTAGATGTACCTGTGCAAGATGAATTAATAAGATTCTGGGAAACAAAAGCACACAAAATAGTTTTATTTGTGGGATAAACAAGGTTCCCACAATGTACCAGTACATAATCCTTTATTACTAGGTAGATTTAGGTCCTTTTAAAGCCTTTGATCATGTTTTACAGGATAATAAAATTTCTTGGGGTAAAGCAAAGTCTAAATTCTTTCCCATAAATTAGTTGATATTTTATTTTGCCTAAATCAATGGTTGTCTTCCAGTAAGGAAAGCTTTAAGACAGGTTTATTAACAGAGATAAAAGAAAAATCTCAGTGAACTAGAAAAATGTCAAAGAAATGCAGAACACTTTCAGGCTAATTTTTTTATGAGGGTTTCCAGGTTCTAAGAACATGATGGTAGTATGGTCTTGATGAAATTTGATACCCCTTGGGTGGGTATTTGGCTTGGTTGTTAAAATGCCAGGTGGGATGCACTCATCACCTATCGGAGTGCCTGAGTTCAAGTCTGCACTCTGCTTCTGATTCCGATTCCTGCTAATGTGGGCCTTAGGAGGTGGTAGGTGATGGTTCAAGTAGTTGGATCCCTGCCACGCATGTGAGCGTCTTGGGTTGTGTTTGGGAGACCTACACTGTGCTCCCAGCTCCTGGCTTCAGCCTGACCCAGCCTTCACCACTGCAGGCATATGGGATGTGAACCAGCAGATGGAAGCTCTCTGTCCATCTGCTTCTCTTTCTCTCAAATAATTATTTTAAAATGACACTCTTGCAGTATCTGTGGGCTGATAGTTATTCCGTTATATTTCCTCTTCCTGAACCTTACTGAATGTTGAAATCTGCAATGTTGGGTAAAAGCTTCCAAAATTTTCATTTTATCTCCAGGAAATAGCATAAAGTAGCAAGGGAAGATTTGGTGCTAAATTAGATAACTGAATATGGACAAACTATGCATAGCTATAGGGAATTGTTATTGGAAATACTTTTTTTTTTCAAAGAAACAGTAAAGACACTATTTCACAAAACTATCTAAATGTGGTCTGTTTAGTTTTTTTAAGAAATAATGTTAAATCCCAATTATAGGTTCTATAGAATTTTAGTCATAACTGAAGACCTTTAAGTTTCTGCTTATTCATATTTTATTGTGTCTCAGAAACTGTCTTATTCCAGTTCTGTATATGAACATGGTATCTTTTATCTTGTACATTTTTTTGACATTTTATCATTCTAAGGATGTGATACAGGATTAGAGAGTTTTTAGTAAATAATCATAATTTTTTTTTTTTTTTTTTTTTTTTTTTTTTTTTTTTTTTTTTTTTTGACAGGCAGAGTGGACAGTGAGAGAGAGAGACAGAGAGAGAAAGGTCTTCCTTTTGCCGTTGGTTCACCCTCCAATGGCCGCCGCTGCAGCCGGCGCACCGCGCTGATCCTGGCAGGAGCCAGGAGCCAGGTGCTTTTCCTGGTCTCCCATGGGGTGCAGGGCCCAAGCACCTGGGCCATCCTCCACTGCACTCCCTGGCCATAGCAGAGAGCTGGCCTGGAAGAGGGGCAACCGGGACAGAATCCGGCGCCCCAACCGGGACTAGAACCCGGTGTGCCGGCGCCGCAAGGTGGAGGATTAGCCTATTGAGCCACGGCGCCGGCCCAATAATCATAATTTTTTAAAAAAAATAATCATAATTTTTTAAAAAACTTTGACTTCGGCCGGCGCCACGGCTCACTAGGCTAATCCTCCGCCTCGCGGCGCCGTTACACCAGGTTCTAGTCCCGGTCGGGGGCGCCGGATTCTGTCCTGGTTGCCCCTCTTCCAGGCCAGCTCTCTGCTGTGGCCAGGGAGTGCAGTGGAGGATGGCCCAAGTGCTTGGGCCCTGCACCCCATGGGAGACCAGGAGAAGTACCTGGCTCCTGCCTTCGGATCAGCGCGGTGCGCCAGCCGCAGCGCACCGGCCGCGGCGGCCATTGGAGAGTGAACCAATGGCAAAATGGAAGACCCTTCTCTCTGTCTCTCTCTCTCACTGTCCACTCTGCCTGTCAAAAAATAAAAACAAACAAACAAACAAAAAAACAAAAAAACAAAACAAAACAAAAAAACTTTGACTTCTCCAATACCATGGCTCCTAAAAAGTCTTGATTTGCTCACAAGGAGAAATAGTTCATCAAGAAAGTTCTTAGACCCTGCAAAAGGAGTTTTTCAGGACTTATATGTCACAACTGTTTTTACAATAAATTCAGGAACCTAGTGAGACAATTTGATGGTATCAGAAAGCTATTTTAATTAGATGATTTATAAGATGTTGCAAAAGAAATCAGATATTGAATAGCCCAGATCAAGAGATAGACATATGGGTTCATTTTAAAATTTAGGAATGTGGGGAGAGACATGTTAGTAGAATATGCACTGTGGTTCCTACTTGTAAAACACTAGTTCAAATAAAAAGTGAACTGGATCTTTGACTTCTTGTTTTCTAAAACATCTCTTAGTACTGTATCCTTGAGGGACATATAAATCACAAAAGTATTCTCCAGGTCATTAGCGGTAGAATCTGGAGAACATTCTAGTCACTTAGGTCAATGGTTGATCATCCTTTGCTTTTTTTATTGACTGGGTGGACAGTGGGGCATAGGAAAGGGCTGGTGACAACATCTTTTCATGTTCTGAGTGAAATTTTAGAGAGCTCATATGTCATGGATTCTATTTGAAATGCAAGGTTTACAATAAGAAAATACAGATAAGGGAACAAGGAAAGACTTCAGCTTCATTTCCTATGGTACAGCAAGCATTTTTTTTTTATCATGGAAGAATAGTAATAAAATTTGCATATTAACTTTTTTGCTTACTTTTAACAAAAAAGCTACCTTTAATAGGGTTGATTAGGCATTTGGGGATTGAAGTATAAGCAGAAGCACAATTTACCAACTGGTTAATTGCGTTTTTCTGTTGTATACCTCGATTAATTTGGTCTTTTAATAACAGTAATGAAGCATAGTTAGAAAGAAATGAACCTTGTTGAAGGGAACTGCTTACTTGCTATTACCTACTTACCTCTGAGCCCCAGAAACTCTCCATACTCGCAATTTTAAAAGTAATATGTGCTCCTTATAGAAAAATTTTCTAATATACACTAAGAAAACAAAAATCCTTTATATTGCTACTACCAAGACATAACTACTATTAATATTTTTCTCTATTCATAATTTTTAATATTTATGAAATGCTATTGAATATATAAATGTGTACATCTTTAAAAATAAGCAGCTTCCAGTTTTATTGTAAATTCTTCATGGACATTTTTAATACTTGCATTTAATATTCTGTTGGTTCCACTTTGAGAGTAGTCAACCCTTATGGGTATTGGTAAGTAATAGGATCAGCAGTTTAAACAGCAGGCTGCTTCAATCGATCCAATCCCAAACCAATTTGCCCAGCTGCCACGAAAATGAGCTTTGCCTTATTCTGGCTGAAAGTGTCTTTCTGGTAATGATGCAGATAGGTAGAATATGCTTTAGGAATGCACAAAACTCTTTTTGTTTATTTATACAGATTATGGCCAAAGTCAGCAACAGGAACATTGGTCTGCCATGCCTAAGGCATTCCCAAATATCCATTCACAGCAGAGACCTTGTTAGGAAAAACCCCACTTTCATTCCCTTTGTCTTTTAGTACTTTTTCAATTCATTAATTCTGTGAGTTCCTCCTAGGATATTCCCTAAGCTGGAAAACTATTCCCCAACTAGAACTAGAACATGTTGCTTTACTTCTAGTTCACAATTACTTCATTTTCATATTTTTTCTCAAAGAACAGGTAGCACAAAGAAGAGGGCTTAGATATAGCACAACAGGAAAAGTGTGTATTCAATTTTTTCCTGATACCTCAGCACTATTAGATTAAACATCTGCAGAAGTCTTGATGACTTTTACTTTTTTTTTTTTTTTAGATTTTAGTAGGTTTTTTTTGAGAGGTAGAGTTACAGACAGTGACAGGGAGAGACAGAGAGAAAGGTCTTCCATTCACTGCTTCACTCCCCAAATGGCTGCAATGGCTGGAGCTGGGCTGATCCAAACTCTGGAGCCAGGAGCTTCTTCTAGGTCTACCATGTGGGTGCAGGGGCCCAAGGACTTAGGCAATCTTCCACTGCTTTCCCAGGCCATAGCAAAGAGCTGGATCAGAAGTGGAGCAGCTGGATATAGAACTGGTGCCCATATGGGGTGTCCATGCCACAGGTGCAGGATTAACCTACTGTGCCACAGTGCTGGCCCCGATGACTCTTCTATACGTGCTTTTACCCAATGTATATTTTCTGAGGTCTGTCTTCTTTTTTCTATCTGATTTTCCAGAGGGTTCTACTTACTAGTATATTATACTCTGAATGTACTGACTTATTTTGCTCTGACAATGCTTTAAATAATCTCCTCTAATACAAACAGTGCTGGGGCTGGCGCTGTGGCACACTGGGTTAATCCTCCACCTGCGGTGCCAACATCCCATATGGGCCGGATTCTAGCCCCAGTTGCTCCTCTTCCAGTCCATCTCTCTGCTGTGGCCCGGGAGGGCAGTGGAGGATGGCCCAAGTGCTTGGGCCCCTGTACTCACATGGGAGACGAGGAAAGAGCACCTGGCTCCTGGCTTTGGATCAGTGCAGCTCTGGCCATTGCGGCCATTTGGGGAGTGAACCAATGGAAGGAAAACCTTTCTCTCTGTCTCTCTCTCTCACTGTCTGTAACTCTACCTGTCAAATAAATAAAATCTTTAAAAAAATTACAGATAGTGCTGATTGATACCATGTTCCACACTACCCAATACATTTCAATGGATTAATAAACCATACTTTTTTAACTTATCTAAAATATCTGCATCTTTTACCATTAAGATTTTTTTTTGTTTTAGGTTATATTCCATGAAGTAAAATTAATGGGTCAAAACTTATGAGCATTTGCGGCTCTAATACATATTTCCCAAGTACTTTCCAGTGCAGTGGCAAATAACCTGCTTACAAAGTAATCACTGAGAATGATGTCAGGATTCTGACTATAATTTTTAGGAAGGATGGATATATTTATTGCTTTACATATATTTATGACCAACTAAGACATATTTTTAGCTTGAAGTTTCATGATGGAATAAATAAGACTTCCATTTAGAGGTAAACGGGTGGGGTCCGCGCAGTCCGCCCGGAGGATTCAACCCGGCGGCATGGTCCGGCCGTGCGTGAAACCGTTAAGAGGGAATAAATAAGACTTATCCTCCGCAACACACAAATGAGTGATAGTAACTTTCATCTATTAAATGTGGAAACTTTGAATACCATCCGTATCATTGTTATCAATCTCCAACTGTACTTTTCTAAGAGACTAATGATCATCGTTTATTTATTTATTTATTTTTTTGACAGGCAGAGTTAGACAGTGAGAGAGCAGAGAGAAAGATCTTCCTTCTATTGCTTCACCCCCCAAATGGCTGCTATGGCCGGCGTGCTGCACAGATCTGAAGCCAGGAGCCAGGTGCTTCCTTCTGGTCTCCCATGCAGGTGCAGGGCCCAAGCACTTGGGCCATCCTCCACTCCACTCCCGGGCCACAGCAGAGAGCTGGACTGGAAGAGGAGCAACCAGGACAGAATTTGGTGCCCCAACCAGAACTAGAACCCAGAGTGCCGGCGCTGCAGGCGGAGGATTAGCCAAGTGAGCCGCGGCGCCAGCCCATCTTTTGTTTATTATGTCAAGAGAGCATCTGTTCTTCCAGTATGAGTTTTCTCTAAAATAGCCTTGTCAAGTACCAAAACATGTTCAAATGTTCCATGCCTTTTTCTAACTTCCTTTCAGTTGGAATCAATGTTTTAATGCCTAATATTCTTATTACTATTGCAGAAAACTTTGTTTCTGTCACCCATGAATGTTAAAAATTTCTTAAATTCCTAAATATGTATTAACATGGATTAGAAAAGTTGATTTTGCTATTATATTTTTATTTGCATGGTTTATAAATTTCTCAGGAACTCCTTTTTTCCTACCCTTTCTCTTCATCTTATTCATTTATTCTCTTGCTTCTATACTAACTCACATGCTCACATACTGAATTTTGATCTCAAGCTACTATTTTAAATATCAGTTATTTAAATGATAATCGATAACTCAGATTTTCCACTTTTTCCCATATCTCTACCAGGTCCAACTTTGTATAAAAATATCCAACTGCATAATTCATGCTTTTACTGAGATGTTGAGTACACATCTTCCATATTCATTGTCTTTCTTCCTTGCCCAAAAGATGCTTGAACAGCTTAAGCCAGTAGATGACAATTCTGTTCCTATAGTTGCTTAGGCCAAAACTTGGAGTGATTATCTAATCCATTAATGAATCCTCTCAGTCCTTTAAAATATAAGCGAAATCCACACTTCTCACTATCTCTACTTCCACTAAACCATTTTCAAGCATCATAAGCTGTTGCCTATATTATGGCAATAATCTCCTAACAGGTCTTCTTATTTATATCCTTGAGCAACTATACCAGGCTAAATTATAAAAGCCCAAAATTCATGTTCACCTGTAATGTCAGAATTTGATCCTATTTGTATACATACTCTTTGCAGATACAATTAATTAACAAGAAGTCACCCTGGACTAAGCTGGGTTCTAATCCAATGACTGGTGACTTTATAAGTAGAATATACAGAAACAAAGAGGAAAAGGTCATTATAAAAATAAGGCAGGGGCCAGCACTGTGGCATAGTGGGTACAGCCACCACCTGCAGTGGTGATATCATAAATGATACAGTAGAGATATCATATAGATGCCGGTTCAAGTCCTGGCTGCTCCACTTCCGATCCTGCTCTCTGCTATGGCCTGGTAAAGTAGTAGAAGATGGCCTAAGTCCTTGGACCCCTGCACCCATGTGGGAAGACCCAGAGGAAGTTCCTAACTCCTGGCTTTGGATGGTGCAGCTCTGGCCATTGGGGCTAATTGGAGAGTAAACCAGCTGATGAAAGACCTCTCTCTTTCTCTCTCTGCCTCTCCTTCTCTCTTTTTCTCTCTCTGCCTCTCCTCTCTCTGTATAACTCTGACTTTCAAATAAATAAATAAATCTTAAAAAAAAGAAAGAGGGCCAAGGAATTACAGTAACCACCATAAACTAGAAGCATCAAGGATAGATCCTCTCCTAGAGTTTTCAGAGATAGAAAGACCCTGGAACACCTTGATTTTGGACTTATGGTTTCTAGAAACATTAGAGGATTGGAATACTTTGTTATGGAAAACTTGGGAAACTAATACAGTCACTGGTTTCATTTTCAACAGGGCAGCTCAAACTGGTCAGTGACTTCACTTTCACTCAAATTAAATACCCAGGTTCTTTCAGTGATTGAAAACACACCTTTATATTAAATTACTCTTATCTGTCAGAACTCATTTTCTTTGCTCCTCATCACTCACTTCTCTTTGTTATACTTTAACTATACCATGTTCCCACTGTAGAACCTAGGAATTTTCTGTTTTCTCTGGCCAGAATGCTTTCTCCTAGACCATGTTATTTAAAATTGTAGAGTGACAGTGCTATAAGATAGTGGCTGAGTAAGACTCTTCAGTAATTGTCTCCCTACAGAAACCATGTGAGTGACCACAGTGCCTAATAGTAGTATTATAATGATAGTATTATAGTAGGGATTATAATGATAAAGTAGTATTATAATGATAAAGGGTGCATTGAAGAAGGCAGAAAACAGTTGACCTTGATACCCCTCCTCCAGCTCCATGCACTGAATTATGAAGAGTGACATCCCCCACTTAAGAAGGGAAAGGGAATTCAGTGAAGACCTTGACTTGAAACCCAGTACAAGGCATGTCATAGTGGACCCCAGTGCCAGGATCAGTCCAGTGGCCCTTTCCTTCAGGCCTGTGAGTGCATTCTGAGCTTCTGGATCCGTGTTTATAAGGTAGTCAAAGGACTGCTTCCACTGTCTCGCTCCCAACCTTAGATAGTACAATGTGGAGCAAGATTATGTATTCTGGTACAGAAAGTGTAGCAGGATCAGAACTTCACCTTGGACTCTGTGCTGGGATGGTGAAATATTATATTGGAAGGACCCCAAAAGACCTTATGCCCAGGCCAATACCCAGAATGGAGCCTGTGGTCCAGCCCCAGTGCCAGGCAGAGACCTATAATCCTAATCAATGAAACTTATATTCTAAGCATCACTCATGGCTTGTTTGCATTAGTTTCAGGCCACACTCCACCACAGAAGCAGGTGGCCCATAGCAATGTGGGCCTTAATCCTTATCCTGGGCTTCACTTATATTATGCTTTTAGCTGCAGCTATGACCTAGTATTGTGGCATTGGTGGACATGGGGTTGCCTAACCCATTCCTCTCCCAACCTCAAGCAGCATAACATGTAGAAAAAAAATTGTCTCACTGGAAGGAGCAAAGGGGGGTAGGTGCCAAGTTGTTGCATTGAAGCCTGTGACCAGTTTCTCCATGGTGAATCCCAGGCAGAACCCCATGGTGCCTGGCCACAGGCCAATTACTATGGAAAGAATATATAGGTCTACCCTAACTCCAGGCAAAGCCTTGTTGGGGACAGAATACCCTTTTTAGAGACTCCTCTAGAACAGTCTGAACAACATACTAAGTGGGCATTTGTGACAAATTTGTACTTAGTGTATTTTTTTTTCTTTTTTGACAGGCAGAGTGGACAGTGAGAGAGAGAGAGACAGAGAGAAAGGTCTTCCTTTGCCATTGGTTCACCCTCCAATGGCCGCTGCGGCCGGCGCACTGCGCCTATCGGAAGGCAGGAGCCAGGTGCTTTTCCTGGTCTCCCATGCGGGTGCAGGGCCCAAGCACTTGGGCCATCCTCCACTGCCTTCCCAGGCCACAGCAGAGAGCTGGCCTGGAAGAGGGGCAACCGGGACGGAATCCGGTGCCCCAACAGGAACTGGAACCTGGTGTGCCAGCGCCACAAGGTGGAGGATTAGCCTAGTGAGCTGCAGCGCTGGCCACTTAGTGTATTCTTTAGTGCTGAAGCAGTGACAACACAGCAATGGTGGATTTGTGGCACATTTGGATTTAGGGAAACATCTAGGCCTAAATTACAAACGTGGTCACAGGCTCAGAAAACATAAGCAGTCTGTTTAGTTTTTTTGGAAGGACAGGCAAAAATAAAGCCATATTATGAAGAGTAAAAGAAATACATAATACTTTGCTTCACAGATATCATGTACCACCAGGCATCAAGAACTTCCAGGACATAGCCTCACTTAATGGACAAAATCAGGTACCAGAAACTGACCATGTAACAAATAATATGTGTGAACACTTGGATAGAGAATTTAAAATAGCTGTATTAAAAAAAATCTCAGTGAGCTTAAGGTAAACACAGAACAACAATTCAGTGCTCTCAGAGAAACCTAACATACACATAAAAGTAATTTTAAAAATTCAAACAGAAATCCTTAAGCTGAATAGCATATTACGTAATATAAAAAACATGAAAGAAAGTATAAAAGGTCAAACAGAAGAAAGAAGCAGTGAGCTTAAAGATAGGCTATTTGAAAATACAAAGAGAGAAATAAAAAGAATAAAGAAGATGAAGAAAGCTTATGAGAACTTTGCGAGAATATTAAAAGAACAAATATTTGGGTGATTATGCCTCAAGAAGGCCAAAGAATGGAAAGCTTATTTAATGGGATAATAATAATTAAAATACTCCTTAAACTCTAAAGATACTAGTATTCAGTAATAGGGTGGTCAAAGGTTGCCAGACAGATTAAATTAAACAAAGTCTACCCTACAACATATTAATCAAGATCCCGAAGAGGATTCTCAGAGCTGTGAGAGAAAAGAAACAAGTAACACATGAGAGAGTACTAATTTGCCTGACTGCAGACTTCTTGTAAACTTTACAAGAAATGAAAGGAGGCCGGCGCCGTGGCTCACTTGGCTAATCCTCTGCCTGCGGCACCTGCACCCTGGGTTCTAGTCCCGGTTGGGGTGCAGAGTACTAGTCCCGGTTGCTCCTCTTCCAGTCCAGCTCTCTGCTATGGCCTGGGAGGGCAGTGGAGGATGGCCCAGGTGCTTGGGTCCCTGCACCAGCATGGGAGACCGGAAGGAAAGCACCCGGCTCTTGGCTTCGGATTGGCGCAGTGCTGGCCATTAGGGGAGTGAATCAAAGAAAGGAAGACTTCTCTGTCTCTCTCTCACTGTCTAACTCTGCCTGTCGAAAAAAAAAAAAAAGAAATGAAAGAAGGAAAAAAAGTGCCAATTAAGAATACCATACCAAGCAAAGATGTTCTTTAGATATGAGAAAGAGAAAAAGACATTCCCAGACAAATAAAAGTGAAGATACTTTATCACCATCAGATCTGTACTACTAGAAATACTAAAGGGAATTCTTTTAAAACAGAAAGAGATTCTAACAAGTAAGAAAAAACATTAAAAAGAATAAACTCACTGGCAAGAGTATAAGGGAAAATTTGGAATACTCAAATACTAGAAACATGGTACGTAAACTGTTCACTTACATCTTTAGCATGAAAAGTAAACAAAAATTAAAATAATGATAATCACATTAATGTGATAGAGATAAATATAGAAAGATGTAAAATGGCATATCAAAAATTCAAAATGTGGAGAATAGAGTAAAAGTGTAGAGTTTCTTTACTAATGTGTTTTCCTTCATTATGGTTTCTTTATGATTAGCAGTTTGAAGTGGTCAGTTTCCTAACTGATAACCCTACCTGCAGTTAATTCATAATTCATTTTCTATCATTCCTCTTACAGTAAGAAGGATCTCTCTAATACCCAAGTATGATTATATCACTATCCCTCTAGAAATATTTTCATCACTTTCCTATGCTGCCAGAATAAAAAAGAATATTCCTTCCGTAACTATATCTTTATTTTTTCTTGAAGTGTTGCTCTGAGGTTCACTTAATGCTCCAACTTTGGTGGATGTTCTGTTTTGAGCCTTGTTTTCACCCTTACTCCCTTTTCTCTAGGACTTTGCATGTGTTTTCAGTACCCATGGAATATTTTGTCTGGCTAACTTCTTGATGTTACTCCACCTATTTGATCCCTACTCCTGTTAGCTCTTGGTCTATGGATTCCACCTCTATAATAACACTTTTCTTTTCTAGTGCTCATTTTGACTCCAACAATACTACATTCAACCACACAAATACCAAAGAAATATTAAATTTCTATGTTTTAAGATCAAAGAGGGAAGACAATGGAAGATTAAAGAGCTTTTTTCTCAGAGGGAAGAATGGGTGCTATAGTTTGAGGGAAGACAACAGAAGATCATCTGAAATTCATAGATGAGCTAGAATAGAGCAACTCAATCCTACTTGAACTTTCATTTCACATCAAGAGGAGAAATCGAAAAATTGTAAAGGGCAGAACACATAGTATTAAGGAGAATTGAAATCTCAGGAAGGTGAAAAAATAGGGAGCATTCATTTTCTTTTTGTAAGTGCAGATTTCTAGGCTCAGATGAGGTATATCCTAGGGAGGCGAAAGGATTTGAAGGTAATGTCTCATAGAATTTACCAATTTTTTGATCTTCATATTGTGAAAAATATCAGGGAAATGGACAGAAAACAAATTATGAATACATACTACCCTGATTTTATTTTTTTTATTTTTTATTTATTTATTTATTTTTGACAGGCAGAGTGGACAGTGAGAGAGAGAGACAGGGAGAAAGGTCTTCCTTTGCCATTGGTTCACCCTCCAATGGCCACCGCGGCCGGCGCACTGCGGCCGGTGCACCGCACTGATTCGAAGGCAGGAGCAAGGTGCTTCTCCTGGTCTCCCATGGGGTGCAGGGCCCAAGCACTTGGGCCATCCTCCACTGCACTCCCGGGCCACAGCAGAGAGCTGGCCTGGATGAGGGGCAACTGGGACAGAATCCGGCGCCCCGACCGGGACTAGAACCCGGTATGCCGGCGCTAAAGGTGGAGAATTAGCCTGTTGAGCAGCGGCGCTGGCCGACTACCCTGATTTTCTAAAAGATCAATAGATTTTGGGATATATAAAATTGTGAGCTTGGCATGGCTTATATCATAATACAATAATAAAATGATTGGTTGAGAAATTAGAAGGAAATTATGTCCAAACATGGGTTTAAAAGAATGATTAAATTTAGAAGTTTGTTGTCATATGTTTGTTTATTCATTCTTAGCCAATGTCTATTGAATATTGGATTGTCCTAGGAATTGTTATGGGTTCTGTTGGAAAAACAGGACCAAGAGAGACAAGTGGGGCAAAGACAATAAACAGGGAAAATTATGAATTGGAAAGATCACCACATATTATAGTAGATATTAGGAAAAAAAATAAAATGAAGGGAGGATAAATTTATATGTTGGGAGCTGAGGATTATATGGTCAGGAAAGGGCCTTTTGAAGAAATAAAATGGACTGATCTGGGTGAATATAAGGAGTCAGCCATGCAAACAACAGGGGAAAAAGGACTGTTTTCAAAGATTCAAGGGAAAGAATTAATACTATAGTTTGTATAGGATTTGGCTCCACCTACTCATTCAGACCTTAAGTCTCAAAAACCAAAATAACCCCTTTCCTTCTTAAGTAGCTTGTCTTAGGTATTTAGTTGTAGTGACAAAAGGCCACTAACACAATTAATTTGGATGCCTAAGGAGCTTAAATTAATTCATTATGTCTGAAGCATCGTGAGTGAGGGAGAAAGGGAAATTAGGTAAGGTTGGAGAAGAAAGGCCTTGTGGACCAAGATGAGAATTTAAATTTCATTCTAAGAGCAATGGGAAACCATGACTGTTTTAAGAAATAAGTACTTTCTGAAGAATTAATTTCCAAAATGGTTTGGTAAGAAGGGAGACAGGAAAACCAGATAGGAGGTCATTATGCAATCTAAGGTGGGAAGTGTTAGTAGTTTAGACTTAGGTAGTAGTAGTAGACAGGAAGGAAAGTGAAGGCTTAAACATTGTATGTTATAAATAGAATTATAAGGTTGAGCTAACTGCTTAAGAATAGGAAATAAAGAAATCAAGAGTAGCTGTTAGGCCTTAGAACTAGGTGAGTAATGATACTATTTCATGTCATGGGGGAAAACAAGAGAGGAATAGGCTTGTTGGAGTAGAAGTCAGGAGATGATTCAACATCAGCACCATGTAAGTTATTGAAGACTACTACATATCTAAGTAGATACATCAAGTGGGCAGTTGAACATAGGAGTCTGAAACTCAGGAGGAAGTTCTCGACCGAAGATATATATATATATATATATATATATATATATATATATATATAGACAGACAGACACATTTGGGACACAAATGGGGCATATATGAGGAACACATACCATATGTTTATGGTCTTCAGACTCATTGAGAGCACAGGTAATTATGGAAAAGATAGACAAGAGAGCCCAGGATAAATCCGATTTCTTGGAAGTTGGATAAGGAGGACAGTAATAAGGCATGAGGAATATTCAAAAAATTCAAAAGTTCATGGAAGAGTCCAAGTATCTTTTAATAGCACTTTCCATAAATTTTTCAAAGCCCTTTTGTGTAGGTTTAGAAGAAGGAAGCAAATCAAAAATGGTAGATGGACGGATTCTAAGAGAAAGGTGTTTACCAAGACAATGGTCAATTGCCAAGTGCTACTAAGATGTTGATAAGAAGACAGAAGTAAATCCACCATTGTTTCAATTTAGGCTAAGCTCCATCTCTTTTTGCTGTTCATGGACCTCTCTTTTGCATTATGAACTTTTATCTTTTGTTAGAAGCATTGACTTTCAAGCATTCTGTGAAATCACCCACTTAAAAAATTTTCTTGAGTGCTTGCTCTTCTCAACGGTTTTCCTTTATTATTTATTCTCTTCTTAGCAGTTTTATTAGAATGGTACAATTGATCCTTCATCACCACATTCTATTTAAATGGCTATAATTATGGTCTTATATCACTTACCCTTTGACATTTTTTAAAGATTTATTTATTTATTTAAGAAGCAAGTTAACAGAGAGGCACAGGCAGAGGTAGAGGGAGAGGTCTTCTATCCACTGGTTCACTCCCCAAATGGCTGCAATGGGCAGAGCTGCGCCAATTTAAGGCCAGTAGCCAGGAGCTTTTTCTTAGTCTTCCACTTGGGTGCAGGGGACCAAGTATTTGGGCCATCTTCTGCTCCCAGGTGCATTATCAGGGAGCTAGATGGGAAGTGGAGCAGCTAGGACTTGAATCGGTGCCCATATGGGAAGTCAGCACGACAGGTGGCAGCTTTACCCACTACACCACAACACCCCCCCACCCCGCTTTGCCATTTTGAATGAAGAATTCTCTAAACTGAAACCCCTAACGTCATTTGTTATACTTCTTTAAAGCATTTCTCTTTGCTTCCTTACTACTATGTTTTCCAGATTTTCCTTCTACCTAATTGGTTTTTGCTTTTTGTATTTTTTTTTAAGATTTATTTATTTACCTGAAAGTTAGAGTTACACAGAGAGAGAAAGAGAGGCAGAGAGAGAGAGGTCTTCCATCTGCTGTTTCACTCTCCAATTGGCTGCAATGACCAGAGCTGTGCCAATCTGAAGCCAGGAGCCAGAAGCTTCTTCCAAGTCTCCCACTTGGGTGCAGGGGCACAAGAACTTGGGCCATCTTCTGCTGCTTTCCCAGGTCATAGCTGAGAGCTGGATTGGAAATAGAGCAGCTGGGACTCGAACTGGCGCCCATATGGGATGCCAGCACTTCAGGCTGGAGCTTTAACTCACTACACCACAGTGTCAGCCCCTGCTTTTTGTATTTCTTTCTAGTTCCTTTTCTTCATCCTTGTCTCTAAATTTGTAGCACTTAAGGACCAGATCCTGGGCCCTTGGCTTTAAATACCACCTGTAATGCTGCCTAATTATCTATCTTTAACACCTATTTTTTTTTTTTTTGCCAAATTCCACACCCAATTCTTTGTACTTACACCTAGATTCAGCCTTCATCTCAAAATATTCACGTCAAAATCTGCATGAAATCTGGTCTTCCACATTTCAATTAAAATGTCCATCATCCATCTCCTTGATGAATGCAAAAATTTGAGGATTGATTCCAATTAATTAGCACATTGTGCTGGTTTTTCTTATTAATATATTTTTAGTAATATTTCCTAAATTTCATCATTTAAAAATTATTCCTATGTTTCAAATTTATCTGAATTAATCTGTGTTCTCCTGTGCCTAGACCATAATATCTTCCAGTTTTTTTTAATCATTTCTTCTCTTCTTTCCTATTCTCTATTTCTCATAAAATAATCATATTAGACTTCCCAAAGATAAAATTAGATCCTATAACCCTCTTAGTTTAACCCAAGGATAACCTTATGTTCTGTTTGCCCAAGACTATCCCACCTTAGCACTATTTTCTGATGTAACTCCAAGTAAGATAATTTTTGTAAGTAAGCTTTTATTTTAGAACAATGGTTCTTAACCAGGAAACATTTTGCTCCTTAGGGGACTTTTGGCAATTTGTGGAGATATTTTTGATTGTCATGACAGGTTAAAGATTACTCTTATTATCTAAAAAGGGTAGATCTGGGGATGCTGCTAAACAGCCTCAAATCAAAGAATTATCTGGTACTAAATGTTAATAGGATCAATGTTGAGAAACTCCTCATTAATGAGTGGCTCTTAACACTTAGTATGCAGCAGAACCACTTGGAAAGCTTATTGAAGCATATTCCTATGTGAGGCCCCTGGAGTTTCTTATTCAGAATGTATGGAGCGGGGTCCAAGAATTTAAGTTCAAATGACTCTGTCATTGCTGGTCACAAGGCATTATTTTACAATGTATGCTTTAGGGCTAAGATGTTTTCTTAAATTGTATATATTTGCTTGAGAGCAAGAGAGCATGCCAATCTGCTGGTTCACTATCCAGACACCTCAATGACTGTGGGTAGGTGGAGGCCAAAGTTAGGAGCCAGGAACTCATCCAGGTCCCCTACAGAGGTAGAAGAACCCAATTACTTGGGTTACTCCCAGAGTCTGCATTTTCAGGGAGCTGGAGTCAGGAGCCAGAGCTGGGAATTGAACTGAGTCATTATTATATAGGATGCAGGCATCTTAACTGCTAGGACAAGTGCCTATAGGGCTAGAATTTTTTAAAGCAGTTTTTAAAAATTGCTGAATTAAAACAAAAAGCCTAAAACAAACACAGTGAAAAATTGTGAAAGGTCTGTCATTCTTATATTCCTTTGGTTCATTTTCTGATGTATTTTAAGTTATATAACCAATTTGTGAATATATTCTTCATTTGTAGTTCTATGAATTTTAATGAATGTATGGATTACTATAACATCAAGTATTTTTACAATATAGATGGTGCCGTCCCATCACTCCAAAAAACTTTCTTACAATATTCCTTTGTAGCTATAGCTTCTTCTATCCCTAATCTCAGGCTATTTATAATCACTGTCTATGTCTTTCTGAGATTGTTAAATAAATGGAAGCATGCAGTATGTAACCTTTTGAGACTTTTGTTTTAAATTTAGTGTAATCCTTTTGAGGTTCACTCAAGTTGTTGTGTGAATAAATATATTTTTTTAAATTTTTTACTTTTATTCATATAAAAACATTTCATGCAATTCTTATTTTGAAAAAAATCTTCATTTATTTGCTATTTCCAGAAGTTAATGTATAGTGAAAATTTAAATTCAAGGATGACAGAAATGTAACTAAGTATACATACAAATGGTATATATTGAATGTTCAGAAACATAGATATAATTCTAAGAGGACAACTATCCTTCTCTTCCTTCCACAGTTTCAACTGCAGAATTATTTTGTAGTATACGGATATATTGCAATCCTTTTTTATTTTTGTTTTTGGTTTAATCCAACCATATATTGATAGGCATTTGGGTTGTTTCCAGATTTTGGTGGTTATGAACAGAGTTGTTATAAACATCTCACTGTATAGGTTTTTATGAGAACATAAGTTTTCATTTCTCCAAGGTACATTCTCAGGGGAGATATTGTTGGGCATATGGTGAAAGTTTGTTTATAAGAAATTGCAAAACTGTACAAGAGTA
The DNA here is from genome assembly GCF_964237555.1 of Oryctolagus cuniculus. Taxonomy (NCBI): domain Eukaryota; kingdom Metazoa; phylum Chordata; class Mammalia; order Lagomorpha; family Leporidae; genus Oryctolagus; species Oryctolagus cuniculus. Next base: position 30,399,239 of record NC_091443.1, on the reverse strand, counting down.
GTTGTACCATTTAACATCTCCATAAGTAATTTATGAGAATTACAAGTATACCACATCTTCATTAGCACTTGGTCTTGTCAGTGATTTTTATTTTAGTAGTTCTAATTGGTGAGTAGCAGTATTTTAACATTGTTTTAACATATATTTTCCTAATGGCTAATAATATTGAACATCTTTTCATGTGCTTATTTGCCATCTGTTTATTTTCCATGGTGAATTGTTGGTTGTCGGTTGAAGCTTTTTGTCTTTTTTTTTTTTTTTTTTTTTTTTAGTTTGTTTATTTGAGAAGCAGAGAGACAGATGGAGGAGGGGGGAAGATCTCCTATTTGCTGGCTCACTCACCAAATGTCCTGTTGAGGCAAAATCTAAGTCTAAAGAGTAATCCAGAGTTTGACATCATTAGCTTTATTTTCTTAACATTTACTCAGCCTGTGACTCAGTTATGCATTCTATTTCTTTTTTTGTTTGTTTGTTTTTCTGCATTTCCTCTTCTGTTCTATACTTTTCTTAGCCCCCCTCTCTTGCTCCTCCTTCTATTCTATGTGATGTTACTGGTTTACTTTTAAGTAAATAAAGTGATCACGATTCGCCTGGCAGTGATTACCCTTTCCTCATTAGTGAAATAGACAAAAGTCACTTAAATCGTTTCATTTCTTGGTTGCTCTTCGTTTTTGTTCTTATGCTTGGAGATTTTGGAAAATATTTCTGAGCTCATTATTTGTATAAATTGTTTAGAATACTTGGCAAAAGTGAGATGGCTACTATATATAAGTTTATTTAATGCTTTGACTTTGACCTTGGGGTGGTAGGAAATGTTTTCTTTGGCAGATGAAGAGTCTGAAGTACAAAAAGATGACATGACACCTTTTGCCATCCAAGAAATGTAGCACTCTTTTGTGTTCCACAAATCCTCTGTTGAGATGAGCTTGGGGAGGTGATATTATCAATTTCTCAGGCCTTTATGCCTTTGCCCCCTTATCTGTGTGCTTTTATGATAACCAGTGTCATGGTAACCAACTGGCCTACTTGCTCGACTGGTTGTCCACAGCCCTGTCATTTAACAGTTTGACCTTGGGCCCTACTGTCTGTAAGCCTACATAAGCAACTACATTGGTTAGATATGGTTATTGGTGGATGCAGCTGCTTGTGGATGGATGTGGACATGAGAATGTGGTTATTTGTGGATGAATGTAGTTGTCTCTGTATGTGTGTGATTGAATGAATGTCATCAGGGACACAAAGGCAGTATCTCCTGTGGCCCCACTGCTGTCAGGGGCTAGTGACGGTTGCTTGTGCATTTCTAATTAACATTAAAGGATTAAAGGAGGTATAAACCCACAAATGTCTCCAAGTTATTCTCTAACCTGTCGGAATCTAAATTTGCTTGTCCTGGGCCCTAAGCTCCAGGCATACATCCCTTAGTTTTAATTATGGTGAATAGTTTTAATTTGAGTATGCATTTGAGAGTTTCTAAAAAGAGTTTTAAAGGCTGTGTGTGGGTACATATACCATGATTCTATCTAAACCTGCACTCTTCTTAGCCCCCTACTCTTTTTTTTTTTTTTTTTTTTTTTTTTAAGATTTAAAAGCAAGATTTATTAGAGTCAAAGACCTCCAGCCAGAGCAGCATGGAGAGAGGCTTCCAAGAGTGGAAAAAAACCTAAGTGGTTCATGGCAGTCAATTTTTTAAGCACAATTTTGATTGACATTCAGTTATCAAAAGACCTGATTTACAATCCTTTATCCTATCTCGTTTGCTCATGATAATACAAAAACCATGCAGAAGGGTGAGATAAGTAACTAGTTTTCTACTAGTTTTCTGTTTTTCTTTCTCTCTCTCTCTCTCTCTTTTTTTTTTTTTTTAAACAGGCAGAATGGACAGTGAGAGAGAGACAGAGAGAAAGGTCTTCCTTTTCCGTTGGTTCACCCCCCAATAGCTGCCACTGCCGGCGCGCTGCTGCTGGCGCACCGCACTGATCTGAAGCCAGGAGCCAGGTGCTTCTCCTGATCTCCCATGTGGGTGCAGGGCCCAAGTACTTGGGCCATCCTCTACTGCACTCCCGGGCCATAGCAGAGAGCTGGACTGGAAGAGGAGCAACCGGAACAGAATCCAGTGCCCCGACTGGGACTAGAACTTGGTGTGCCAGCGCCGCAGGCGGAGGAGGATTACCTGATTGAACTGCTATGCCAGCCAAGTAACTAGATTTCACAATAAACTGAGCTCAGGAGGATGGGATGACCACTCCCTTGCTATTCTCATGGTAAATTTGGAGATTCTTAAGGAAGGAGGACACTTTTGATCTTACTTAAGATAACTTTTTTGGGGGAACATTTTCCACCCTCAATTTCCAGATTGCCTGTTAACCCCGTTTGACTCCTCACATCCCCCCTCCCTCAACAAGAATGGACTCTAACATCTCTTGGGGGACTGGATGATGATTGTTCTGGCTAGTTCATGCTGAAAAGGTTAGCCCCCATAATCTTACCTGGATATCATACCCAAATAGCCTCTTCAAAAATATCCCTCTCACTGAACTGCATAGCAATTTGAGGGCTTTATTGATTTGTTATTTATTGGCTAGGAGGAATTCTCTCCATTCTTCAAGCCTGTGCATATCTTATCATAAGCTCTTTACACTGTGAAATAGAACACTCAAGCGGATGATTTTAGAAAGCTGTTGCCTGCAGACTATGTGCCTTTATATCTCTTTAACAGCTTGACATGAACTGCTGTCACTGGGCATTAAGGCAGCTGCAATATTGCCTGTCTTTAATAGTCTTTGCTACTCTGCCATTATAATTGCTGACCTTAGGTTGGCTCTCTACTGTGAATTAGAATTTCTGTTAAGAGGGAATATTAATGAAACAAAGTTAGGTTCCTCAGTAGTTTGCAACTGGAATTTAAGACAGTATTCAATTCTTAAAAGAGGACAGCTTTGAATCTACAAATATTGCTATCATGACTTTAAAATGATAGGTAAGATGCACAAAAATCTCTATGCTGGCATTGTGGCATAACTGGTAAACGCACTGCCTGTGATGTCGGTATCCCTTATGGGACTGATTTGAGTCCCTGCTGCTCCACTTCTGATCCAGCTCCCTGCTAATGTGCTTGGAAAAAAACCTCAGGAGGTGGCCCAAGTGCTTGGGCCCCTGAACTCATGTGGGTGACCTGGATGAAGTTCCTGGTTCCTGGTTTAGTCCTGGCCTAGCCTCAGCCATTACATCCATCTGGGGGAATGAACCAATGGATGGAAGACCTCTTTCTCTCCCTTTGTTTCTCTCTAACTGTGCCTTTCAAATAAATAAAATAAGTCTTTTTAAAAAAATCTTCATGCTTAGAAGACTTTCATTTTAAGAATGTTGGGGTAGGTATTTTTTTCAATTTATAAAATTCTTTGAAGAAGGAAAACAATTATCCTGAAGAATTAATATAAGTATGAAGAATGATTCACTAAAATAAGGTATCAGCTGAAAACTGCTTAATGAAAGACACAAATGAGAGAAATGAGCTCTCTTAATCTTCAGGTACATTTCTAATTTTAAATAAAAATCTAGACCAGGGCATTATTTTTTTAGCTACATAAACACTGAATCATAGAACATATTCTATACTATTTTTGAATATGGGATTTCATGTTTTGCTAAAGTTCCAGGGAATACCATATACATATATTGAATCTTCATTTATATTTATATTAATTGAAATGAACTATGCACCAGACCAACCACGGGAAAAAATATCATTCTGAAAGAGATATCACTGGTTTTGGGGACCTGACAGTTGTGCCAATTTAAAAGTAAGTGCTCAGGGCTGGTGTTGTGGCACAGTGGGTAAAGCCGCTGCCTGCAGTGCCAGCATCCCATATGAGTGCTGGTTCGAGTCTTGGCTGCTCACCTTCTAATCCAGCTTTCTGGTACGGCCTGGGAAGGCAGCGGAGGATGGCCCAAGTTCTTGGGGCCCTGCACCCACATGGGAGACCTAAAGGGAGCTCCTGACTCCTGGCTTTGGATCGACACATCTCCATTGTGGCCAATAGGGGAGTGAACCAACAGATGGAAGACCTCTCTCTCTCTCTGCCTCTCCTTCTCTCTCTGTGTAATTCTGACTTCCAAATAAATAAATAAAATCTTTTTTTTTAAAAAGTAAGTGCTCTATAACCCTTTTTAGAACAATAGATAAATTTTGGAAGTTAAAAATAACTTTTACTCTAAATCTTTTTTTTTTTTTAAAGATTTATTTATTTATTTCAGGGGCAGAGTTTCATAGAGGGAGAGGCAGAGAGAACTGGGACTCGAACCAGCCCCTACATGGATGCCAGCGCTGCAGGTGGAGCCTTAACCCACTACACCACAGCGCTGACCCCTACTCTAAATCTTTTTTTATCATACCATCACGTGGGTTATTTGGCACTGTGGAATTCATCATCATATAATATAGAACTGGATTAAATTTTTCAATGATACATTCTAATCACTTCCTTTAAAAAATAAGAATCTTATTTTGAAATGTTAGCTAATTTATAGTTATTTAATCCAATGACAATGATTTCTTAAATTCATTGCTTCACTAGATATTTTGATATTTTCTTAGGTTAAATCTTTTTGTCCTTTCTTTCCTAGGTTTTAAGGCCATTATTGATTTACTCATTTTCTTGTTAAGTATATTTACTACAAGTGTATTGTGGAGCAGAGGGTTAAGTTGCCGTCTGCCGTGCTGACATCCCCTTTGAGCACTGTGCTGGTTGGAGTCCTGGCTGCTCCACTTTTGATTCAGCTCCTTACTAATGTGCCTGGGAAAGCACTGGGAAGATGATCTAAGTACTTGGGCCCCTGCCACCCATGTGGGAGACAGGATGGAGTTCCAGGATCCCGACTTTGACTTGGCACAGCTCTGGCCATTGTAGCTATTTGGGGAGTATATCAGCAAATGGAAGACTTTCTCTCTCCCCATCTCTCTTTCTATGTAACTCTGCCTTTGAACTGAATCTTAATCTATCCCTATATATCTATATATCATATGTATATAAAATATAAAGGATATTTATTAAGATAGCAAAGGTTTGTAATGAGATATTTTTCAATTCATCTGGCATTTTGAGTCTCTGTTCCTCAATATGATTATATTACTTCTGAACATTGTTATGGAACTGAGTATTTTCAAAATCCTTAAGGATGACAATAGGGCATGTTTCTCTCCCTCTCTCTCTCTCCATATACATATACACACACACATATATATGTGTGTATATATATATATATATATATTTCTTGGTTGGTAGATGAAAACTGATGGATGTTATTATGCCAGTTGAAGTGATAGAAGATATTAAAAATGAATCTTTATGTGTACTTGAGGATTTTGCACATGACACAGATGACTCCTATTCTTCAAATAGTATGCTAGTTTTCACTTGTTAGAGAGTGCACCACTGAGTTATAATCCTAGATTGTGGGATTGTGTTAAGTTTGGAATTGCCCAAAGGATCCAAAAGCTGTCCTCTGGTTGTATTGCCTATCTTCTAATTTTTTTTCAAAGTGGATAAGTTATTTGAAGTTGGATAAAATTTTCCTTCATACCTGTGGAATAAAGCAATTGCCTTGAATGCAAGGTTGTGGGGGATATAGGATTCTAAAGTGAAGGGAATTTGACTGGAAGATTTGATTTGACTAACTGTCATTATAAATTCTATTAGCAATCTATTAGGATAAAGTTTCAGAAGTAGCCATCTAAGTCAAGATATGATGAATTTGGCCAGTGCCGTGGCTCACTAGGCTAATCCTCAGCCTGCGGCACTCTCACTCCGGGTTCTAGTCCCAGTTGGGGCGCCGGTTCTGTCCTGGTTGCTCCTCTTCCAATCCAGCTCTCTGCTGTGGCCTGGGAGTGCAGTGGAGGATGGCCCAAGTGCTTGGGCCCTGCACCCGCATGGGAGACCAGGAGGAAGCACCTGGTTCCTGGCTTCGGAGGCGCAGCGCACCGGCTGTAGCAGCCACTTAGGGGGTGAACCAACGGAAAAGGAAGACGTTTCTCTCTCTCTCTCTCTCACTATCTAACTCTGCCTGTCAAAAAAAAAATAAATAAAAGATATGATCAATTTGATATCTATATTTACTAGTCAGGCAAGAAAACTTCATTCCCAATCTCTGTTAAAAGGATTGTGGTTGCAGAACAATACAGCATAAAAACTAATTCTACAAAATAGAAAATGAAAAGGGATGTCAAGCTATGTAATTATCTGGGCAGCTCAAATAATTTGGCAATCACCTTGTAACCTATAACTATTTCCCTCCCCTCAACCTGGCAGCTGTAAGGGGAGCCAAGGAGAAAATTATAGTTTAGCAAGATTATTTAAAGTCTGACCTCCTTGCTCAGACTCTGTGCAACCCTCTTAGAAATTGGATTATCATTTGGCCTTCTTTTCTAGGTAGACAGGGTAGCTGTAGTTCAATTTGAATGCAAAAAAAAAAAAAAAAATCAGTGTTTAAACTCTCCCTTAAATGGTACTCAAATTAGGCAGTTTCATTAAAACATCTCATTCAGTTTCAAGGTATAAGCACCTTTTAAATAATCTTCAGTTTGGGCAAAAGATGCAAATTTATTTCACACTTAAAAATTTTGCGGGGCCAGCATCGTGGCTCAGTTGGTTAATCCTCCGCCTGCAGTGCTGGCATCCCATATGGGCACTGGGTTCCAGTCTCGGTTGCTCCTCTTCGAGTCCAGCTCTCTGCTGTGGCCCAGGAGGGCAGTGGAGGATGGCCCAAGTCCTTGGGCCCTGCACCCACAGGGGAGACCAGGAGAAGTACCTGGCTCCTGGCTTCGGATCAGCGTAGCTCTGGCCCTGGGGGCCATTTGGGGAATGAACCAACAAAGGGAAGACCTTTCTCTCTGTCTTTCTCTCTCACTGTCTGTAACTCTACCTGTCAAAAAAAAAATTGCAATAGTCAGATATCAATCTGAAATGTATTTTTTCATTATCTTTGAACTTTGGAAAAAATAAGAAAAAATAATAGTATATAAAAATCAGGAAAATTATTTCTTTGAAATATAGAATATACAAAATGCTTTCAAAATATGTATATACACAATGAAATAATTACTATAATTAAGCATCATTTTCTGTAGTTAACTTTTTTGATATCATTGGAGCACATCAAATATAGTCTCTTACAAAATTTCAGTGTAGATAAATATTTTATTTATTGTAATATCCTCCAGGCCAACTGCAACTATGTTGTTGCAAATAGTGGTACCTGTTCTTTACAAATGCTGAATAATATATGTATATTCCACAGTTTCTATATCCATTAATTCATTGATGAACACAGAGGTGGTTTCTATATCTCAGCTATAGTGAGTAGTAGTGGGTAGCAGTGCAATGAACATGGGGGTAACTCTACAAGATGCTGATTTAATTTCCTTTGGGCACACACCAGTAGAGGGATTGCTGTATCACATAGTAGTTATATTTTTAATTTTTTGAGCAGTCTCCATATTGTTTTCCGTAATAAATATACCCTCTTATCCACACCCTTGCCAACATTTATTTGTTATGTTTTGGATAATAGCCATTCTAACAAGTGTGAAGTTGTAATTTGCATTTCCTTGATGACTAGTCATATTGAACATTTTTCATATACTTGTTAACCATTTGTATGTTTTCTTGGTATAAGTGTCTATTTAGCTCCTCCCCTTTTAATTTTTTTTTTTTTTTCTGTAGAGTTGTGTGAATTCCTTATGTAAGATGAATATTAGGGCCGGCGCCGCGGCTCACTAGGCTAATCCTCCGCCTTGCGGTGCCGGCACACCAGGTTCTAGTCCCGGTCGGGGCGCCGGATTCTGTCCCGGTTGCCCCTCTTCCAAGCCAGCTCTCTGCTGTGGCCAGGGAGTGCAGTGGAGGATGGCCCAGGTGCTTGGGCCCTGCACCCCATGGACCCCATGGGAGACCAGGAGAAGCACCTGGCTCCTGGCTCCTGCCAGGATCAGCGCGGTGCGCCGGCCGCAGCACGCCGGGCGCGGCGGCCATTGGAGGGTGAACCAACGGCAAAGGAAGACCTTTCTCTCTGTCTCTCTCTCTCTCACTGTCCACTCTGCCTGTCAAAAAAAAAAAAAAAAAGATGAATATTATCACCCTTATTGGATGTATAGATTGAAAATATTTTTTCCAGTCTTGGGTTGTTCCTTTATTCTGTTGATTTTTTTCTTTTGCTGTATATAAGCCTTTTTAAAAATTATATTTATTTTAACTGATATATATAAATATTATACATATTTCTGGGGCATTGTGATATTTTTGACATTTTGATACATGCGTTTTTTGGAATGTTCAAATCAGACTAAACTCATCTATCTCCTCAAACATTTATCTTAGCAGAATCTTTTAGTTCATTTTAGTCCATTTGCTCATTTTTGCTATTGTTGCCTGGACTTTTGATTTCCAAAGAATCATTTTTAAAGCCAATATCAGGAGCTTTTACCCCTATGAGTTCTTGTGTGAATTTTGTGATTTCAAGTCTTATGTGTAAGCCCTTAATCTATGTTGAGTTGACTTTTGTATATGGTATATATTTTATTTTTTTCATCCGTGGAAAGTCAGTTTTCCATACACCATTTGCTGAAGAGATTTTCCTTTCTTCAATGTGTTTCCTTGGTGGTCTGTTGGTAATTAGTTGACTGAATATGTATAGGTTTATTTCTGAGCTCTATAGTCTGTCCTACAGGTCAGTGTTTTTATATTAGCAAGTACGTTTGATAGCTTTGTAATATATTTTGAAATCAGGAAGCATGAGACCTCCAATTTTGTTTCTCTCAAGATTGTTAATGTTAGTCAGGATCTTCTATGGTTCTACATACATTTTAGGATTATTTTTCCATTTCTTTGAAATATTTTATTGCAATTTTGGTAAAGATTGCATTGAATCTGTAGAATGCTTTGTGGGCATTTTAATAATGCTCATTTTCTAATCCATTAGCAGGAGATATCTTTCTGTTTATTTGTGTCTTCAATTTCTTTCATTCATATTTTGTTGTTTTCACTATACATATTTTTCATCCCCTTGATTAAAATTGTTCTGGAGTATTTTCTTCTGTATGTGTTTGTGTGTGTGTGATTATTGTAAATTGGATTGTTTCATTGATTTCTTTTTCAGGTAGATTGTTACTATTGGGAAGAAATATAACTGATATCTGTGTGTTGATTTTGTATACTGCTATTTTTCTGCATTTATGTATTAAGTATAAGTTCCATGTAAATTTGATATATTGGAGAAGAAAATTGAGTTCCTTGTTGAGCTTATTTTATGTGTTTAATGACCTTATATGTTGTGGGAATTATGTAAACCATTTATTTACCCATCTTCTATTCTGCAGATATTTACTGAACAACTACTGTGGCTACAAACTGGGAACATGAGTGAGGTGAGATAAATAATATCATTCCTCCAGAAACTTACTGTACTGTGGAATTCTTAGTCTTTTTGTAATTGTTTTTTATTGCTTTGTTCAATATAAAAATAAGATAACTAAATCTAAGCAGCTTTAAGGCCCAGACTTGACATCAAGAATAAAACTAGATCAAGGGACAAATATTTATAAAAACAATAAAATATTCACTTAGGTCACTTAAACTGTCCCAAAGTGGGATTGCAATAATAAAACCAAGTTCAATTTCCCACCTCCCACCATTTTTCAGAAAAGTGGACTTTGTCTCCTAACCTTTTAGTTTTCTTTCTCTAAATGCTCCTACCCTCTAGATCTTGATTTTTCCTTTCCATTTCTCCATATTCTACTCCTTAGTAACCATCTTATTGGAGCTTCTGAATTCTCTCTTCATCCACTTTCTTGACTTAGTAAAACAAAGACAATATCATACATATCAAATTCCCATGTGTTGAAGAATATACACACAAACACACACATACACACAATTTTATCCTGTGGTATAAGACTTATGAAAGAGTATTTAAGTTATATTTCTAGGATATCCAAAAGTCTCAGAAAAATACATTATACAATCTAAAATATCAATTCATTTATTGTTCTAGTTACTTAATGAGTTGAATGTGATTCTTTTGTATTTCTTTGGTTTAGGTCATATTTGTAGCCCAAATCAGAATACTTTGGCTTAACCATTTTATAACTATACAGCAGCCAGTAGACTGTGTTTTACATATGATGCTTGTTACATAAACACATTTATGTAGATATCTTATTTCCACAATGACACTATAGTCTGGTATATGTCAATATCCCTAAGTCTTTTTAAAACTAAAAAAAATTTGTAAAGATTTATTTATTTATTTGAAAGTCAGAGTTATACACAGAGAAGGAGAGGCAAAAAGAGAGAAGTCTTCCATCAGCTGGCTCACTCCCCAACTGGCTGCAAAGGCTGGAGCTGTGCCAATCCAAAGTCAGAAGCCAGGAGCTTCTTCTGGGTCTCCTACTCTGGTGCAGGGGGCCAAGGACTTGGGCCATCTTCTACTGCTTTCCAAGGCCATAGCAGAAAGCTGGATCAAAAGTGGAGCAGTTGGAACTCAAACTGGTGCCCATATGGGATGCTGGCACTGCAGGTGGTGGCTTTACTCACTATGTCACAGTGCCGGACTCAAACTAAAAGTTTTTTAAAAGGCTCAACTATATTTGAAAAAAATCTGATGCTTTGTGTGGTCGCATGGACATGTCTCGTAAAAATTTAATCTCTAGTGCTAGTTATGTTTATAAGATGTTATGGAGGCACTTAACTTGTAATAGTTCCAATGATTTAATTACTCAGAAGGGCCATTACAATGTAAATATACAAGTGATTCTTAGAAGTTACGCTGTTAGAGTTCTGCTGTGAGCAGAACCACCTGCCTGAGAGTCAGGACCAGAGAGGGAGCGAGGTGAGATGGCGTGTGTCTGCAGCACACCACCATTTGTTATCTGGTTGGTTTCACAGCCATGCTCTAAGGCAGACAGCATGGACAGCATTACCTCTGCTGGTTGGAAGAGAAAAATGAGTCTTCAGAGCAGTAACTTGTCCAAAGTCTCCTAGTTCCCAGTGAAGAGCTGAGCTCCGACCCTACTCTTGCACCTCCTGGGCGATGCTGCTTCTGGTTTTTGAGCAGCAGGCCAATGGCTTACAACACAGCTTCCTCATTGTGCCCAGCATGTGCAAGACTGCAGAGCATCATGATAAACCATATATACCATGTACAAGTGTGTAGTTTTGTGTAAGTTTTGTACAAATGTATAATCATATATAAATTATATAAAATAATCATTAGTTGTGAAAAAAAGAAGTTACGCTGTTAAATGAAGCAACTAAAACAAAGTATAATAATGCAGATTAAACAAACTGAAAAAGTAGTGTTGGAGACACTTCTCTTCCTTCTTTGCTAAATGGGTAGGGATCAAGAAAGCAGAATGCATTTCAATTTTATGAACTAAAGTAAAATGACAAACTTTAAAAGGACCAAAACAGACCTGAAGCTCATTCCCTTTATCTTTGGGAAGAAAAAGGTAGAGGGAAGTTAAACAACTTATTTTAGGTATCATAACTAATGGCATCGCCAGAACTAGAATTTAAGACCTGATGCTTATTTAGGATTTCTTTAACTAGTTAGTTCCCAGTCAGCAATGAAGTGGCTCCAGGTAAATGTACTTTATTTTTCCATTTGAAATGTGTGTGTGTGGATATATCTTTTCCTATTCCTTGATGAGACCCACATGGCTATATATAACCACTATTCAGATGAGCTGGAGTGTTAAGTAGTTTATGTATTCACTTATTTAGCTAACACAAATGAGCATAACATACTTCTAATATAAGTACCAAGATTTTAGGGTGTAAGATGGAAAAGCTCTTTAAACCAGGATGGGCTGTCCTGCTTCTCAAAGGATAATCAGATGACTCTCTAGTAGCGTGTTTGTTCTGTCTTTTGTAGGACAAAGTCCAAGAAAGCTTGCGGTGGTGGATTGGAGTCAGCTGCAGTTGAGTACTTCATTAATTGTGGAAATGTGTTAGGTGACCTGCTTGATAGTTGTAGGCCAGCTTTGCACTGAAAGGGGTGAATAGTTTAGAAATGTCAGATTTCATTTTGTATGGCATCATGCATTTGATTGAAATGTTTCATCTGGAACTCTTAAAAGTTCTAGTATAGACTTTCACACTTCCTATCCATAAAATCAATAGTGAGTGAACAACTCCAGAAGGAATGCCATATTAATTTACTGATTCTTGGTTAGTGATTTAATTACTGATTCCTTATGGGTAGATGCTAAACAACTAATAGCAATCATTTTAGAAGTTACAGTTCTGTATTCTTTTTATTTTATTTTTAAAGACAGAGTTAGAGAGAGGCAGATACAGAGAGAGAGAGAGGTCTTCTTCTATCTGTTGGTTCACTCCCCAAATGGCTACAACAGCCAGAGCTAAGCCGATAAGAAGCCAGGAGCTTCCTTTGGGTCTCCCACATCTGGGCAGGGACCCAAGCACCTGGAAAAATCTTCCATTACCTTCCCAGGTGCATTAGCAGGGAGCTGGATTGGAAGTGGGGCAGCCGGCACTCAAACCAGCGTCCATATGGAATACTGGCACTGCAGGCAGGGTCTTTAACCTGCTGTACCATAGCACAGGCCCTTACAGTTATGTATTCTTTGCAGAAGTCTAGAGTAGCATGAGAGGGTAAAAAACCAAAGGCAACGCCTTGATTGAGGAGAATATTCAGATTCCTTAACAAAGTGATGATTAAATCAACTTCAAACTGTAATTTGTAAAAGTAGTAGAAATAGAAGCATAGAATAGAGGAAGAGCACTTGAGCAAGGGGTAAAGATCCCAGGGTAGAAAGAAATAGGGCATATTGAAGACACGGGAAAGTTGTTATAGCCAGAGAGCAGAAAAAGAAAGTTGATTAGCCTGAGGAGAGGATAATGAGAATGGGATGTGCAATGAACTTTATGTTTATCTGATACCATTAGATTTTTAAAGAATAAAGTAGGATAACATTTTGGATTAAAAGTTTTACATTTTACTACAAAGAATTTTATTGCATATTTCACTACAATTTTAAGAACATATATTAACATGTGATGTTAATGACAGGCTCACTATAAATTAATTAGTTGATTATTTTTAGTTAGTAAGAATATTTCAAATTCAAGAAAGATCAATTATCCTACTTAGAAGTAAATGTAATATGCACCTAACTTATAATGGAACACACTAAATAATGAAATAGATTGATTTCAGTTATTACCATCATTTTTCCAAGCTGAGAGATACTTGTTTTCTTTTTCCCTCATTGTGATTGAATTAGCCTTTTCTTCATTCAGCATGTTCCTTCCTCTTGATTACGTTTTGAATGATTATACTTTTTGAGCTTGAAAATAATTAGAAAAGTTATTTAACTCTTAATTAGTGGACTGATTCCTTGATCTTCAGGTTAGTTTGCCATTAGAGATGCTGGGGGAAAAATACTAGCCCTGGCTACTTGAATTATGAGGTGATCAAGCAACTTTAAGAAGTAAAACTGTGACTGAAACTTTTAAACCCAATTCCTTTTTGGAAAGTTAGCCAGTTCGGCTATATTTATAATGACATGTAATCACTAATGCATTTTATTTGAAAACTTAATAGTATTAAGTAATAATTCTTGTACTGCTTTAGCCTTAACCAGTCTTTGGCTGGGTTTGATCAGGTGTTTAAAAACTTTTAATTGACACATAGTATTTCTACATATTTATGGGGTTCAGTATGATAGTTTGATACATATATAGAATATGTAATGATCAAATCAGGGTAATTAGCATTTACATCTCCTCAAACATTTACTATTTCTATGTGCCAGGAAACTTAAAACTCTTGATTATTTTGGAATATAAATTAATTATGAAAATAAACTAAAAGCAATTGATGTTATTAATATAAAATAATAATTTTAATAAATTATTGTAAATCTATAGTTACCTTAACGTGTTATAGAACAGTACAATTAATTCTATCTTTTTAAAATTTTTATTTAAGTTATACAAGTTTCATATATTTTATACATACAGATTTAGGAACATAGTGGTACTTCTCCCCTACCCGTCCTCCCCTCCATGTTCCAACCCTTCCTCTCCCTCCCTCTAATATTCCCACTCAGAGTTTTCACAAAGATCTATTTTCAGTATACTTAATGATCATTTGGTTAACCCTACTCTAAGTAAAAGAGTTCAACATATAGTATGAAGAGAAAAAACAACAACAACAAAGAAAACACTGTCCCTCAATGGAAGAGGCAAGGACTATCAACAATCATCAAATCTCAAAATGTCTATTTCACCCTAATACATTACATTTCAGGTGCTCTATTGGTTGCCTCTGATCAGAGAAAATGTGTATCTGTCTTTTTGAACTGACTTATTTCACCAAGTGTAATGGTTTCCCATTGTAACCATCTTGCTGCAAAGGAGAGGATTCCTTCCTTCCTTCCTTCCTTCCTTCCTTCCTTCCTTCCTTCCTTCCTTCCTTCCTTCCTTCCTTCCTTCCTTTCTTTCTTTGCAGCTGAGTAGTACTCCATAGTGTATATATACCAGAATTTCTTTATCCAGTCAATAGTTGATATATATCTGGTTTGATTCCATACCTTAGCTATTGTGAATTGTGTTGCAGTGAACATGGGGATACAGATAACTGGTTTATATACTGAATTATTTTGGCTTGGGTAAATTCCCAGGATTGGGATGGCTGGATCATATGGTAGGTTTATATTCAGATTTCTGAGGTATCTCCATACTGTCTTCCACAATTGCTGTACCAGATTAAATTCCCACTAACAATGGACCAGGGTACCTTTTCCCCACATCCTTGCCAGCATTTGTCATTTATTAATTTCTGATGTGAGCCACTTTAACTGAACGAGGTAAAATGTCATGGTGGTTTTGATTCACATTTCCCTGATGGCTAATGATCCTGAGCATCTTCTCACATGTCTGTTGGCCATTTGAATTTTCTCTCTTGAAAAATGCCTGCTCAAGTCCTTTGCCCATTTCTTAACTGGATTGCTTTTGTTGTTGTTTTTGTTGTTGTTGTTGAATTTCTGAGGTCTTTATGGATTCTGGATGTTAACCTTTTTTTCAGTTGTGTAGTTTGCTAATATTTTCTCCCATTCTGTTGACTGCCTTTTCACCTTGCTGAGTATTACTTTTGCAGTACAAAAGCTTCTCAATTTGATGTAATCCCTTTTGTCAATTTTGGATTTGATTGTCTATGCTTCTGGAGTCTTTTCTCAGAAGCCTTTGCATATGCCAATGTGTTACAGAGTTTCTCCAATGTTCTCCAATGATTTCATTGTATCAGGTCATAGATTTAGGTCCTTGATCCATTTTGAGTGGGTTTTTGAAAGGTAGGGGGTCTACTTTCTAAATGTTTGCACATGGAGATCAAGTTTCCCCAGCACCATTTGTTAAAGAGACTGTCCTTGCTCCAGGGATTAATTTTAGCTCCTTTGTCAAATGTAAGTTGGTGTAGATGCATGGATTGAGTTCTGGAGTTTCCATTCTGTTCCATTGGTCTACAAGTCTGTTTTTGTGACAGTATCAGTCTGTTTTGATGATAACTGCCCTCCAGTGTGTCTTGAAATCAGGCATTGTTCTGGGGAAAAAAAACAAAAAAACAAAAAACCTAAATGAAAGATCTCTGCGAGGGAGATCCCAGTGGAAAAATGGGTCATCAAAGAAGGAGGTACCTTTCTCTGAAGGGAGGAGAGAACTTCCACTTTGACCATGGCCTTGTCTAAATATGATCAGAGTCAGTGAACTCAGGGGGCTTCCATAGCCTTGGCAGCTCATGACAAGAGCCTAGGTTGATTACTGAGGCCATAAACAAGAGCGTCAATTTGTTAAGTCAACAACAGGAGTCACTGCACTTACTCCTCATGTAGGATCTTTGTCCTTAGTGTGCTGTACATTGAGATTTAATGCTATAACTAGTACTCACACAGTATTTTTCACTTTATGTTTCTGTGTGGGAGCAAACTGTTGAAATCTTTTCTTAATGTATGCTAAACTGATCTTCTGTATATAAAGAGAATCGAAAATGAATCTTGATGTGAATGGAAGGGGAGAGGGAGTAGGAAAGGGGAGGGTTGAGGGTGGGAGGGACGTTATGGGGGGGAAGCCATTGTAATCCATAAGCTGTACTTTGGAAATTTATATTCATTAAATAAAAATTTGAAAGCAAAAAAAAAAAAAAGAAATCAGGCATTGTGATGCCTCTGCCTTTTTTTGTTTTTGTTGTATAATATTGCTCTAGCTATCTGGGGTCTCTTGTGTTTCCATATGAATTTCAGGATCATTTTTTTCTAGAAGATCTACAAGGAATGTTGTTGGCATTTTGATTGTTATTGCATTGAATCTGTAAATTGCTCCTGGTAGTATGTACATTTTGATATTTTTTTTTCAACTTTTATTTAATGAATATAAATTTCCAAAGTACAGCGTATGGATTACAATGGCTTCCCCCCCATAACGTCCCTCCCACCCACAACCCTCCCCTTTCCCACACCCTCTCCCCTTCCATTCACATCAAGATTCATTTTCGATTCTCTTTATATACAGAAGATCAGTTTAGCATACATTAAGTAAAGATTTCAGCAGTTTGCTCCCACACAGAAACATAAAGTGAAAAATACTGTGTGAGTACTAGTTATAGCATTAAATCTCAATGTACAGCACACTAAGGACAAAGATCCTACATGAGGAGTAAGTGCACAGTGACTCCTGTTGTTGACTTAACAAATTGACACTCTTGTTTATGGCCTCAGTAATCACCCTAGGCTCTTGTCATGAGCTGCCAAGGCTATGGAAGCCCCCTGAGTTCACTGACTCTGATCATATTTAGACAAGGCCATGGTCAAAGTGGAAGTTCTCTCCTCCCTTCAGAGAAAGGTACCTCCTTCTTTGATGACCTGTTCTTTCCACTGGGATCTCACTCGCGGAGATTTTTCATTTAGTTTTTTTTTTTTCCCCAGAGTGTCTTGGCTTTCCATGCCTGAAATACTCTCATGGGCATTTCAGCCGTATCTGCATGCCTTAAGGGCTGATTCTGAGGCTAGAGTGCTGTTTAGGACATCTGCCATTCTATGAGTCTGCTGTGTATCTCACTTCCCATGTTGGATCATTCTCTCCATTTTTTATTCTATCAGCTAGTATTTGCAGACACTATTCTTGTTTATGTGATCCCTTTGGTTCTTAGTCCTTTCATTATGATCAATTGTGAACAGAAATTGATCACTGGGACTAGTGAGATGGCATTGGTACATGCCACCTTGATGGGATTGAATTCGAATCCCCTGGTATGTTTCTAACTCTACCGTTTGAGGTAAGTCAGCTTGAGCATGTCCCGAATTGCACATCTCTTCCCTCTCTTATTCCCACTCTTATATTTAACAGCGATCACTTTTCAGTTAAGTTTCAGCACTTAAGAAGAATTGTGTATTGATTACAGTATTCAACCAAAAGTGTTAAGTAGAACAAACAAAAAAATACTAAGATGTTGATTCATCCAATCCACAAATAGAAGATTTTCCATTTTTTAATGTCTTCTTCTATTTCTATGTTTAGTGGTTTGTAGTTTTCATCATAGAGATCATTGACATTCTTGATTAAATTTATTCCAATGTATTTGATTCTTTTTGGAGCCATTGTTAATGGAACTGATCTTAAAAGTTCTTTGTCAGCCAAGACATTGTCTCTGAATACAAAGGATATTGATTTTTCTGCATTGATTTTTATATCTGGCCACTTTACCAAACTCTTTTATGAATTCCAATTGTCTCTCAGTGGAGTCTTGTTTTGCACTGGGGTTCTGAACATTGTTGTTGTTTTGTTTCTTTATGTTTTTGCTCCTGTTCAGAAGTTTTCATTAATTTTCTTTCTGTTTCAGCATCCTGATTTCAGCTTCACTCAGTTCTTTTATTTGTTTTCTCTGTCTACTGTGGGGATTGTTCAAATGTCTGGTATTGTGTTATCTCAAAGAACTGTTCTATTAGTACTCCCGGGGTCAGTGTTATGACATAGAGGGTAAAGCCATCTCCTGCAGTGCTGGCATCCCATATGGGCACCAATTTCTGTCCCAGCTGCTCCACTGCCAATCAAGCAGTAGAGGATGGCCCAGGTCCTTGTGCGCCTGTACCCACATAGGGGACCTAGAGGAAGCTCCTGGCTCCTGACTTCAGATCAGCGCAGCTCTGACCATTGCAGCCATCTAGGGAGTGAAAGCAGTTGGAAGACCTCTCTCTCTCTCTCTCTCTCTGCCTCTCTGTAACTCTGCCTTTCAAATAAACAAATTAATTAATTAAAAAAACCTCCTCCAATGATTTCACAAGTATCTGCTTCAATTAATTTTGATAATTAAAATAACCCAATCATTCTTAAGTTTTCTCATGGCTCTGCAAAATGTATGGTTCCGCAGATCATAGAGGTCTCAAAGTGTTTTGACACACAGTTGATAATATTTATTTAGTTGATCAGGTGTTTTATCTTCTAAGTTGGCTCTCTTACAATTGTCCACCCACTTGTGACAGCCGGCTGGATTCTGCCAGAACCTTAAGAAGGCCAGATCTGACTGCATGCTCTTCTGTGTGCAGTTAGGGGCAGCACAGGAGTTCAGCATCGTCACCTGCACACCTGCTGGCCCAGTGCTTGGAGGAGAGCCAGGTCAGCCGGCTCGGTGAGACCAGAGCTTGGAGGAGAATCAGGAGGTCCTTGAGATGCATTGATAGTTCATTTATTTGGTACCTTTCTGATGTTTTCATATAGGCACCAATTACTATAAATTTCTTTCTTTACATTGCTTTTTCTGTATTCCATAATTATTGATATGTTGTATTGTCATCTTCATTTGTTTCCAGAAATTTTTTGATTCCTCTTTTGATTTCTTCTATGACCCACTGTTCATTCAGGAGAATGTTGTTCAGTCTCCATGTGTTTGCATATGATCTAGAGATTCTTGAGTTGTTGATTTCTATCTTTATTCTATTGTGGTCAGAGAAGATGCATGGTATTATTTCAGTTTTTTTTTGAATTTTCTGAAACTTGCTTTATAGCCTAGCATATGGTCTATCCTAGAGAAAGTTCCATGAACTGATGAGAAGAATGTGTATTCTGCCACTGTGGGGTGAAATGTTCTGTAAATATCCATTACGTCCATTTGCTCTATGATGTCGGTTGACTCTATTGTTTCCTTGCTCATTTTCTGTCTGATTGATATGTCCAGTGCTAAAAGTGGGGTATTAAAGTCCA